>NW_022145619.1:0-229423 GCF_002938485.1 Sitophilus oryzae | reverse complement strand
CTCATTGTACTTCGTTCAGTTACATTGCTAAAATCTTACGAGCTGAATTAAAATTACTTCCTGACGTTTGATTCTAACTGAATCCTGAATTTTGGTTGTAATTCGGCGACAATATAATAAAGTATTATTCGACTATTACGACACCACTTCCTGACACCGGTTATTGCTCATACCGTATGATTGAGAAAAAAACAGCGTCAGCGATGACTATGAAATGAAAATCATGTCATTTTATGTGTAAAAATTTATATGGGAAATGTCATCGATCGTCTTTTTCTAGCCAACTGGACATTTTTCGGTATCGTACGGTATTTGATATATACTTGCGTTTTTTTCATGACATTGCAATATTATGGTACCATGAAGCATGTCAAGTGATACCGTAATATAATACCATATTACGCACATGGCGTTCGATTGGGCTTAAACTTGGTATATTACGTATCTTCAGTGACATTGTAATATTATATGGTACCATGAAGCATACCAAGAGGTACCATAATAGTACATAGAGGTACCATATACGATAGAGGTACCATATACGATACCATTTCCTGGCGTGCGATTGGACTTATACTCGGTATAGTAAGTATCTTCCGTGACAATTAATAATATGGTGGTACTATGATGCATATAAAAAGTGGTACCTTAATATAGTACCACATTACGATACCACTTTCTGACGTTCGATTAGGCTCATATTTGATTATGCTTGCGTATTTTTGATGACATTACAATATTATGGTACCATAAAACATATCAGGGGGTACCATAATGTAGTACTATATTACGATACTATTTCCTGGCGTTCTTTGTTATTGTTATTTGATATTGCCTTATTTTTTGATGACATTACAATATTATGAATTTTCCTTAAACATATACATTTCCTGGCGTTCGATTGGGCTTAACTTGGTATAATAATAGAAAGTATCTTGTTTGACACTGTAGTATGATGGTACTATGATGCATTTACTATGATGCATATATAAAGTGGTACCTTAATATAGTACCATATTACGATACCACTTCCTGACGTTCGATTGGGCTCATATTTGATTATGCTTGCGTATTTTTGATGACATTGCAATATTATGGTGCCATGAAGCATATCCAGGGGTACTATAATGTAGTCACCATATTACGATACCATTTCCTGGGGTTCGGTGGGCTAAATTTGATATATGATAAGATTTGTTTAATTAATAATATTAATTTATTTTATGAATTTTAATTTATTGTACGATGTCGTGACAACAACTTTTATGCCGAACTAATATATTATTAATTGTACCTGTGTCACTTTTCAAAATCTACCTAGGTCTATATAAATAACGTAGCCCAAACAGAAAAAAATTGTTATTATAGTATTTTTTAGTCAATTAACATTTTTGTACTGCATTTTTAATAAATCATTTCCATTGTTATTAAACGTATGTTCATTACTAACGTTTCAGCATTAATAAATATCACTATCAATCGCTCTGTATATTATTAATTTTTAAAGGTAGTTAAAGTTATTTTTCTTAGTTAACATAATAAAGTAGTGTATATTAAAGAAAATGTATTTTGAGCATATGTTTTCTAATAACATACTTAAGAAATTAAAAACTATTTTAAAAAGCCAAACGAATAATTAATATCAGTGTATCTGACAAGAAACGAAGAATGAAGGAATTATTATTATTTATTATACGCATAACAGAGATTATGGAGGCCAATTAAGAACCCTGTTTTGAATCTGGCAACTGTGCATTTTTAGCCAAGCTTCAAGGCCGTCGACGTGCCGATCTACGTCGATCCAAAACCAAAAGTTAAAAATTTCCAATTATATTCTGATTATGATATTGTCGCGCCATCTAGTATTTTATTTGTGCAATTTTAGCTCTTTCATTTCGAGTATTTTTCTGTTGCGTAGCTAGATATTCTGTGGTATGAGGTTTTATAATAAATTGAAAGATGGGAACATTTTTTATGCATAATTTTGAGTTCTTGTCCTTATGATCAAGCCAAGTATTAACCAGATCGGCATTGCTTATCAATTTTACTCCATCTGAAAAGTATTATAAAATAAAGTTCGTCGCAAGCAGACGCAGGTGAACCATGCAAAAATTAAAAGTGTATGAATATGGCAACAAAAATATTCAATAAATACGATATGTTTTGATATGTTTTTTTTAATGCCTTTTTTGAAGTTTTGAAATCGAAGGGTCCAGGGGAAAAACAATTTTTTGAAAAAAAAAACTAAACAATAACAAACTTGTTTTAGAAATAAATTTAAAGTACATACCTTGTTTAACAACCTCCACAAGTGACTTTCAATTAAAATTTTGTAACGTTTTAATTCCCATATACAGAACTACTATGAATGTTATTCTTTTATTCTTTTCACTGATATAAGATAGCCAATCCTAAAAATTTATTTTTTTAGTGAAAATATTTGCTAACAAAAAAACGCTGTTTATGAAAAATAATATACAGGATGGTTGAACATTGCTATAAGTATAAAATTACATATTCAGATATTAGTAAATTTTAACTTTTTTTTCGATTTTTGTCCATGGGACGAAGCACTGTGCGTCGGGGTTACTTAGGACTAGCGATGGGAACTATCGAATGAATTAGACTATCGAATGGTTACTGAATGAATGATTTCAACTATCGAATGGTTTTATTCGAATAAAATCATTCATTCATTTGTATACTAAAGCATATGTGACAGCCTCGCCGTGCGACTAAATGGTTATCGTTGAGCCACGACTATCGATGAATGCTTTTGATAAATGAAATTTGAAGCATTCGTTTTTGATTTTTTGTACATGCGTCCAGTGCATTGTTATTAGTTTTTCCAAATTTTATAACTTCACCTTATAAATACTGTACCAATTTTGAGGTTTTATTAAAATATTTAAATACACTAAAATAGTAGTTTTTTAATTGACGATTGTGTGCGTGTGCAGGTGTCAAAATTTTTTCGAAAATTTGTGTGATTTTCCGTAGCCCGATCTTTCAATTATTTTATTTTATATGGTATATGGTCTATTTTTTAATGTGGGAAATTTTTTTGAGAAGTAGCAATTTTTAAGAGAGATGAACTTAGAATTAATTTTAAAATACATATTGTATTTTAGATGTTTTAATAATATGAATTAGTTAGAACTTAATAATCATATTTAAGTAATGTGGTTAAGTAAATGGGGGTTATCGAACTCAAACATGAGATTGAAAGAATTAAATTGAAGTTTTACTGCGTGCCAAAGTTAAGAAAAAAGTTAACGATGTTTGTATTTTTGTTTTATGCTAATTCTCTAACATGTAGTTTTTTGCTAGAGAGAAGAAATATTTCATTTATTTTTAAAGTAATTTTTTTATTTTTTTAAAAGTAAATTTTAATTTTAAATAGTAATATAAAGTGCCTAATATAAATAATTTTGATTTCTAATTTTTTTTGTTATATTTTCAGCCTAAATACACTACATGCTTAGAAAATTAATAAATGTTTATATTTCAGCAGTTTTAAAGTTTGTTGTTAATATAACAAATTAGTTCTGTAATTATTATTATTTAATAAACCAACGTTGCCACACACAAAAAATTTAAAAAACTATATTATTTTTAAATGGGATCTAATATAAATAATTTTGACATCTAATTTGTTGTTTATATTCTTTACTACGTAAAAAATGTTTATATTAAATTATTTTAAATTTTGTTGTTAATAGATTACATAACAAAATTATTACTGTTATTATTATTTTATTAAACCAGTCTTTGTAAAACCATTACAAAAATAATTTTCCTACATCCCAAAAATAACGAAGTATTATTGCAGTGTAACAACAAATATTAATAAAAAAATGCAAATATATGAACATACTATCCCCTAACTAACTAAAAATGAAATATGTGTATTCTTTGCTAATATCAACTAATACCAATATAACAGCGCCCTTCATAATGTATTTTTGTGTGTAAATACTAGCACCTCAATAAAAAAATAATGTGCCCTTATCTTTATATGACTCGTTCTGATCTCGTTAATATTATTTAGAACTACTCGAAATCATATTTTTACCTACTTTACATGATGCCGCTATTGAAAATCAGGAAGTTTGGTACAAATGGATGGCTGCCCGGCATTTAGTACCCTGGCTGTTCGGGAATAATTAGACAATAGTTTTAACGGAAACGTTATTGGCCTAAAATCATACAGTAAATTGGCCAGCAAAGGTCTCCTGATAATATTTCATAAATGATTTCTTCTCTGGGGCCATTTTAAAAACAGGATATACAAGGGATAAAAAATACCCAAATCTGGGCGAGTTAAAAAATGCTATTTCTGCCGAATGCAATGGAATTTCAGTTTACCAACTAGCGGATGTAAGAAGAGAATTTTATGATCGCCTGGGTTATTACCTAGCAGTCGATGGAGGAATATTTGATCTTCTTAAATCCTAAAGAAGTTCTAACAATTTTAATAATTTACCTAAATTAATAAGTTATTGAATATTGTAATAATACTAGAATTTACCTTGTAATTGATTATTTTATTTTACTTTTAATTCCTTATTTATTGGTATTTATAAATACGTCTTTAAGATTTCCGATGTAGGAATGAGTTTCCAATAATAATAAAGCACTAAATAGGTAAATTTCTGAAGCCAAACTTAACTTCCTTATGACAGTTATCTTCTACCTTGACTGGTACTCATAAGTAAATACAGGGCCATAAGACCATAAGAAAGGAGAAATATTTAACAAGAAATCGGCGATAACTCGTAAACGAGCTAATCAAAAAGCTATCTAAAGTTATTATATATACTTTTGAATGTGGGTTTTAGCGCTCTTCAATAAACCTAAATGGAATTATTCTCTAAAATAATTAGGGAAGCCAATAATTGACCCCATTAAAATTTACATGGGATTTCCTATGTCCCGTCCGACGATGCAACACCCGGTATGCGGGAGGCTACACGAAAATAAATTTACCTGGAATCAATATGCTTATTCTCAATGTGATGACGTAAGCCTTGTCTCCATGTATATTTCTTATCACAGTGCGTACATTCAAACAACTGTCGGACTTCCGGTGCCAAATGAGTTTTCTTGTGTTTGTGAAGACTTGCCCTATGTAGCGTTCGAAAGTCACATATGGCACATTTATAGACTTTTTTATAAAAGAAATTAAAAAAAAAAAAAAAAAATATAAGTATTAATAAAAATGAAAAGAATATTTAAATAACAGTCTCGTAACTCTATAAAACAAGGTTCCTCAAACATAATATTATATCATACCCTACACTATTATAATTATCATTAACCAAATGTTTTTTGTTAAAATTTAGTACTGAATCATACATACAGGGGTGATGTCAAAAATATCTAAAGTTATTCTTTTGAATGTGGGTTTTAGTGAAATAAGCCTAAATAGAAATTATTCTCTAAAATAATTAGGGAAGCCAATAATTGACCCCATTAAAATTTACATGGGATTTCCTATATCCCGTCCGACGATGCAACACCCGGTATGTCTATTTAATTTTTTGATTATGTAACGAGCCCTTTGTTTACTCACTGGTTTCGTCGAACTGCTTGAATCTCTGTTTCGTTGAACTGCTCTATCCATAAAGAGGCAAACAATCATTTAAATCAATGCATGAACGATTCGAGGTGTAACGCGAACGAAGTCGCGGGAAAAAGCTAGTTGGTATAACACCTAGATCATATTATATACTTAGTATTACTACCATAGATTTAGGAAGAACAGATATCACATTGTGCATTTTAACCCGATCAAACAATCGGAGGTTGACTACGTACTGTAAAAACCAACTGAAATAGAGAAGGCGACATTGCCACATCTCAAATTTGCGCCTATCTACTTAGTTTGATTTGCAGAAAAGGTGACTTTAAAACCTTCACGGATATCAATAAATCTCAATTTCTTAATTAAATAGAATAGTTTATTTTTTAAAGCATGCGTAATATTTATTAACAAAAGGATATATGCGTTACTATTAAAGGACATGCTTACTGTTTAATGTGCTGAAACGTCTAGAGCTATTGGCAACGTCGCTGTTAGTCTTCCAGAATGAAAATGAAATGAGCCGTCCGTCCACCACCCCTCGCGACGGCCGTAGCTTACGGTGTTTAGCTTACGGTGTGTTTTTGAAGTCGGAATCAAGAGTCCAGTGAACTTTCGGAGGGTATTTTTAGTAGTTTTGTTTTGTTTTGGTTACTTTTTGGATCTGCGAATTTTCAATATGGTACGACAGTGTCAAGCGTGTGGAAAAATAAGCTCAAGTTACCCGAATTTGTCTTTTTACAGGTAGGTACAAATTTCCGCCGTAATTGTACGTAGGCGTCCCTGAGGGGCTAACAATTAAAAATAATTTCTAAATTATATTTGTTGAATTTTTATCTATTAAAACAGGAACGTAGTAGCCGGTAATTGAATTATAATTCGTCTCAATTACTACCTAACTGTTGTAGATGATAACAAATTTGAATATAAACACGTTGCATTTTGAAACTTTATTACTAATGAAAAGTGACATTTTTCTTAAAATTGCGTCATATTTTGGTCATTATATACAATATTCTAAAAATTTTGCTCAACAAATAATCAAAGGTGGTTACCCGACCTTTTTTACATTTTACTGCTTTATTATAACTGCCCCTTCGGCCTTGTTTGAACAATTTTTTTTACCACCGTACAAATACCTCTTCCTAGAATTATTTGTACGGTGTGTTTCACTTTTTTTAGAATGGGACGAAGTGTAAATTATTTTTTGAGCTACTAGTTTTTTAGACATTGTACCTATACAGAGTGACCCAGGCCTCCAAAAAACTTTTCACCTATTACCTTTTTGTGGTTTTGTGATTTTATTTCAATTTTTTTTTTTACATAAGATGGGGGTCATTGTAACACACATTTTCAAAATATTTTTTTATTTTTTAACATACAGGGTGATTCAAACCGCAATACATATATGCTTAATACAGTTCAAGAAGATTGGGACATTTAACTAAATTTGATTGTCTGATGAAGCTACCTAAGTAATGGATTTGTAAATAAGCGTAATATTCATTGGCCAGCCGACTTGAAATCCATACTGTAGCACACATATTTGATAATTTTAATGATAAATGCCTTCTATTGAGAGATTAAAAAGTAATTACCTCGTATCAGAGCCATCATATACAAGAAGAAGACCGAAAAAGTCAAATCTTGTCTTATATTTTCAAAAAAAACACAATTTTTCTCATTAAATATTGATGATAGGAAGTTATTAATACAAGATTAAACAACTATTACACAGTACTTCACAGGAAGCTATCGATTGAACTAACTAAGGAGGTATTTACTAATTACTAATTTTTGAAAAGTTCTTTTTAAGATTCAAAAAAGGTAAAACTAAAACCTGAACTATCACATTTTGAAGGATTAAAGGGGAAGTTCTAAATAATGTTGCCTATTCTAAACAAAGAAAATTTATTTATAAGCTTTATAACATCTCTAATTAAATTTGGACAGAAAAGAATATTTCATTTTGCTGTGGGTAATTTTCTCAGGGAAAATACGTAATAAAAGGCCATTTTAAGTCAAAAGTCAAGGACAAGTTATTTCACAAAAACAATGAAATTTGTCTTTCGAAAAAGGACAATTTAAGCAACCTAGGTATTTCTGGAATGAAATTTATTAATGAATCTAACTTTAGTTTAAAAATATGTTCCGACCACCTATGTTTACAAATGTCTAAAATATTAACTTTACCATTGCCCTCCCATATTATGAAAAAAGATTGAGTCACCAACCACAAAACCTAATATAGAGCTTTTTCAAACTTGAGTACACCTGTAAATATTCAAAAGTAATTGAAAGTTTATATAGAAGTAACTGAAAGTTTAAATTGAATATCGACGTTGAAGCGATTTTCGAAAACTGCTAACGTTTCAACATAAGTATATATGGGATATCAATTATATTTATTATGTTTTTTTTTATTATTTTTTTCATTTGACGAAAAAGTGTTAATGTAGTATATTAATATGGAGTAAAAATTTTACTAAGTACTTTTACTAATTAAATTCGTTCCAAAAACGATACGCCACTGGCCATTAGAACAATCCAAATGCGCCTAGTTGCCGGGGTCGGAAATTTTAGACTTCTTTGTCTCTTCTGTCCTTGTTTGACACATTGGAATGTTTGATACACTTCCAACGAGTATTTATGAATGAGATGTTCGGTCTATCTTTATAATGTCTTTGAATACTACTAAATGTATACATGGAATTATTTTAAATGCCAAACACTCTGTCCTCAAATTTGATAGGAGGGCCCAGGTGCATGATCACAACACTAGGAGGCGTAATGATGTAAATCTGCCTAAAATGCTCACCTGCAAGTGGCAAACCTCCATCTCATATAATGGAGCTAAGTTGTACAACGAACTCCCAGATTCTTTAACGTTGAATTTAAATAACTGCTAACATTGGTACAACTCAAAAATATGTTTTTCAAGGACAAGGGGCAGGAAAATAAAAGTAGACTTGCTCTGACAGGATTCGTAGACTGATTGGTTTTTTTTATTTGTATATAGAATTTATGTTCTAAACTTGTACACTTGTAAACTTGTAAAATTGCACTTGTAGAAACTTTATTGTGTGTATATTCTAAAGGTTAAGAGTAAAATAATACAAGTATCTTTTATCATGTTGTGTAACTTTATCTTAAAAAAAAAAAAATTATCTATAATTATATTTGATTGATCTGTGATATAGATGTAATGAAAGGATGAGCCTGTATGAATATTTTTTCTGTATTCCTAGGTTTTGTTCAATAAAGTACTCTTTAGTACTTACGTGGATAAATCAACGCGATAAGTTTAGCATTAAAAAATACGTCTCCAACATCACGACATGCCATTTTCAAACCTTCTTTATTGCACTTATCAAACGTTCAATAGGTTTGTCTTTCTCGAGGACCTTACTTTGTGCCATGCGCATTAAAGGTTGCACGTATTTCCAAAATAATCACAATTTTATACGGTTTGGAACTTAAAAAAAAAGTAAGGAAGGAGCTTATCAAAAATGTTAGACCCACCACGATCGGACTCAAATATGGCCGACTTAAATTCCGGTTTATCAGTGCCGTTCTTTGAATAAGAAGAGTGCCGTTCTAATTTTATTTTATATTTAAAAAGTGAAAAACTATGACACGTAGAGTAGACGTGGGGTAGACTCAATAATATGTTGTTTAGGTGAAGATACACTAGAGTCTATAGGTGAAGATACACGTTTTTCTGCTATCCATCAAATAAAATATATCTGGCGGATTATAAAGCGCTATTTGTACCCGAAAATACCGGGGATAACAATAATAAATTTACCTGGAATCAATATGATTAGCGTCAAGGTGGAATTTTAATTTTCGTTTTTCTGTAAATTTCTTATCACAGTGTGCACAAGCAAACAACTGTCGTTCATCTGGGGCCAAGTGAATTTTCTGGTGTCGTTGAAGAGGTGTGATATATATAGGGTGTTTTGAGGTAGCTACAAATGGAACATTTATGGAAATTTTTCTGCGCATCCTTGGACCTAAAATAATTTTTAGAAATATTTCTCTTGTAATTGCGTAAAAGAATTCTAAAATGGTAGTGGTAGTTTAACCACTTAGACAAAGATAAAATAGTACCCGAATATACCGGGGGCCACAATAATAAATTTACCTGGAATCAATATGCTTAGCGTCAAGGTGGAATTTTAATTTTCGTTTTTCTGTATATTTCTTATCACAGTATGCACAAGCAAACAACTTTCGTTCATCTGGGGCCAAGTGAATTTCCTGGTGTCGTCGCAAGTGTGATATATAGGATGTTTGGTAGCTACAAATGGAACATTTATTGAGATTTTTCTGCGCATCCTCGGACCTAAAATCATTTTTAAATATTTGTCTTGTAATTGCGTAAAACAATTCTAAAATGGTAGTGGTAGTTTAACCACTAAGACAAAGATAAAATAGTACCCGAATATACCGGGGGTAACAATAATAAATTTACCTGGAATCAATATGCTTAGCGTCAAGGTGGAATTTTAATTTTCGTTTTTCTGTATATTTCTTATCACAGTGTGCACAAGCAAACAACTGTCGTTCATCTGGGGCCAAGTGAATTTCCTGGTGTCGTTTCAAGCATGATATAAAGGGTGTATGGTAGCCACAAATGGAACATTTATGGAGATTTTTCTGCGCAAACTTGGACCTTGGAATGCTATTTCTATTTCTGCCGAATACAATAGAATTTCAGTTTACCAACTAGCGAATGGAAGAAGAGAGAGAATTTTTATATCGCCTGGGTTGTGTCTAACTTGATCGATGGTGGAATATTTGAACATCTACTTAAATCCTAAAAAGTTCTAACAATTTAATAATTTACCCTAAATTACTAAGTTATTTGAATATTGTAATAATACTATAATTAACCTTGTAATTGAGTTACTTTATTTTACTTTAATTCATATTAATTTGTATTTATGCATACATCTTTAAGATTTCCGATGTAGGAATGAGTTTTCAATAATAATAAAAGCACTAAATAGGTAATTTCTGAAGCGAGCTTAACTTCATTTTACACGACCTTGGTCGAGGGGTAAACCACAGAGGAATTATGGTGTACAACTATGAAGGAATTCTACAGGAATTCCAGGGAATTACGAGGAATTCCAATGAATTCCAGGAATTAATCAGAATTTCAATTATTTCAGAATTTCAGAATTCCTTAGAAATTTAAAGGAATTCCACAGGAATTAAGAGGAATTACAAACAACTTTATAAAAAAATTAACGAACATTAGTAAACCATGAATACTATAATAGGTAGTACTAAATTTAAAAGAAACGTTTTTACAGGCGATTTTTTACTATCCGTTTTTCGTTTCGCTTCCAAAATTTCCCAATATCAAATATCTACAGATCAGATATTCTTTTAATTTAATATGTACCCTCGATTATATATCAAAAATATTTTTCCAATAATTTGCGAGGCCGAACCATCCCCGAGAGATCTACTTATAACGTTTCCTGATTTCGCCATTTTAAAGACACCCTTATAAGATTTTTTTATTCAGTACTCAGAAAGTGTAAAGTTGATTTTTTCATTTCCTCGGAATAATACCTAGAGTATATACTATGGAGAGTATTACAACTTTAGGTGCACTTCATATCAATGATACCATACGTAATCTTATGGAATTTACAGGTGATCGTATGACGTGCAACTGAAGTTTTATTAATTTCTTTACATACATACAAAGGAATATTTCTAGAAAAAAAAAAAAAATCGAGAAAAATTAATTTTAATAAGTAAAGTGCCGATATATTTCTAGTATTTTCACCTCATGATCCCCTATTGGTCTAAAATTTAACAAAAAAAACGTAAATCTCGTAATGAGTACTTTTTTTAATTGTAGATCTGAGTACTTACTTAGGGGAGACATTAGACATTTTATAAAATCTGCCTGAAAATTCTTTGCGGAACTGCGAAACCGAGGTGGCAACGCTGGGGTTCAGACTGACAGAGTTACCGAGTTCGTACCAAGGAATTCCAAGGAAGACCTTGAATGATTGACCTTGACCTTGAAGACCAGGAATTACGAGGAATTCTGAGGAATTATTTGAGTAAAAGGAATTACGGTGTACACTTTTCCCTCTGCGGTTTACCCCTCGTTTGACAGTTATCTTTTACCTTGACTGGTGCTCATAAGTAAATACAGGGCCATAAGAAAGGAGAAATATTTAAAAAGAAATCGGCGATAACTCGTAAACGGGCTAATCAAAAATATCTAAAGTTATTCTGTTGAATGCGGGTTTTAGTGCTCTTCTATAAACCTAAATAAATTATTCTACAAAATAATTTAAGGGGAAGCCAATAATTGATCCCATTAAGAATTTACATGGGATTTCCTAATCCCATGATACATACCGGTATATGCCATGGATAAATCAACGCAATAAGTTTAGCATTAAAAATACGTCTCCAGCATCACGACATGCCATTTTCAAACCTTGTGCACGCATCAAACGTTCAATAGGTTTGTCTTTCTCCAGGACCTGACTTTAGGCTTCGGCCCAAAAAGTTACTTTTGTATTTCCCAAATAATCCCTACATACGGTTTAGAAAGTACAAATTATACATTGTTATGGAAACCAACTTTTCATTGGCATCAAAATTGTCATCATATTGTCATAATCATATGTAATAGTCTTATTTCCATTGTGTAACGACGTTTGTTTTTTGCGTTTTTTAATTTAAGAATTGTATTAATTACTCTTTTATCGACCCCTTTTATATAGCCAATGATGCAAGTGTGTTCAGTGAGAAGTTAATTTTAAATTTGTGCAATTATATTTCTATTTCTTTTTTCGTTTGACTTTCTAAATACTCCAATTATCTTTTCATAGGCAAGTAAATTACTCAGTTGTTCTTTGATTTATATTAAGCCCACCCACCGCATATGGTTGAATTTCCTAAGAATATTGATATTCGTACGGAGTGTCTAAATGTATTTTTTAAAGATAATTTAATTTTTGTGACAATAAACATTCAATTTATTGTTCAAATACTCAGTATTTTACAAATTTAATTTTTTTAAAATTAATGTTCAAATTTGGCGCGCGGACGATAGGTCCTCGACAAGGATAGATAGAGTAGAAGAACCGCGTGCAACAAAAAAAGAAGATAAATGGAAGTCGTTGATATGTTTGCGACAGTTTCCATAGTAATTTACTTATCCATAAGTATATATGATCTAGAGGGTATAACGAAGTAGACATAACAAAAGAGCCCTATCTCAACTTACGTCTCTTCTTCATAACGAAGAATTCTAGTATTTGAGGTGGGGCACATTTTTAAATGAATAGAAAATAGAAAAGATATAATATTGAGATGCACAAATTCGCTATGTAAAAAAATTACCCAATGGACATGTCATGACGTTGATATCTCAAAATCGCCAAAAATCGAGATACGCCTATGATTTGGAAGCAATTCTTATCCTAAAAATAAATTTACCTGGAATCAATACAAATATTACGTTCAATGTGATATCTTAAGTGTGTTTTTTGTGTGTAACACAACACTTACAATGCGCGACAAACATCTGTCGTTCTTCTAGTGTCAAATGAATGTTCTGGTGTTCTCTAAAGTATGCCACATGTCGGGTTTGGTAGCCGCAAATGGAACATTTATGGATATTTTCCTGCGGATTCTTTGACCTAAAATCAATTTTTTTAGTACTTTAATTTGATCAGAGAACGTATAGGAGCAATGTGTTACAAAAATAAATTTACAAGAATCAATATGATTATCCTCAATGTGACGACGTAAGCCTTGTCTCGATGTATATTTCTTGTCACAGTGTGTACAAGCAAACAACTTGGATTCTTCCGGTGCTTAAATGAGTTTTCTTGTGTTTGTAAGACTTGTTTTTATATAGCGTTTGAAAGCCACATTTGGCACATTTATAGACTTTTTTATCAGTTTCTTTCAATCTAATAAAAGAATATTTAAATATTACAGTCTTGTAACCCTATAAATATTTTTCATATAAAGTGTTTCATAATAGCCGATAAAAAGTCAAGTAAAGTAGCAGTGGCAACATTGTGACGTGTATTCGTCAAAAATATTTGAATGACATTAGCATAACTTTATTGATTTTCCTACAGGCTTGGTGCATTCTCGCCGGTGCTGCCACCATCCGGGAATATCGTAAACAACTAGCATATACAAATACACGGGTTGAAATAGCGAGTATACGGAAAATTTATTGTTTAATTATTCTAAAAGTGTTGGAAATATAATTTGTGAAAATTCCAAAATAAAAATAAAAAGTAAATATTTGAAACTGGGGGCTAACTTGTATTATAATTTATTATTCCAGTTAAAAAAACTTTTAGATAGGTTCAACTAATAATTTGGGAGCATGGTTTTAATCACCAGTTTTTGCTAGTGGGTATAATTGGGGCTATTTCGCTGAAAGCTTGAAATTTAGGTTAGGTACAGAATTAGAATTTTAGAAGACATTCATAAAATATTTAATCACAATTTTTTTTTTTTTTTTTTTTTTTTATAAATTATATTTATTGATCAACTTTCATAGTATATGTCTATTTAATTGTTTGTTCATGTAACAAGCGCTTTGTTTACTCATTTGTTTCGTCGAACTGCTTGAAGAGAATCCCATTTTTGCTATTAGGCAAATCGGTGTGAGAAACTATGAAACTATAAAATGTTGTTTCAGGAGGGTTGAATATGCAGAAAGTTGAGTTATTGAGTGTTATTGCATCCAACAACACCTTAATTACGCTCTCCTTTACGCATTAACATTTTTTTTGCTATTTTATTAACATTTTACCAACTGTCACACAACACAACAGGACGCCTAGTTCCAATTCTTTTTCACTTGTGCACTACACAAAACAGCGTTACATCACAAAAACCTCGTACCACAGGTGTTTTTATAGTTTCAATAACTACTTAAGCAAAGGGCTTCATAAATAATATGATGCGTTTCTGATTTTTGCCGTGGAAGCGCTGCGGTCGGAATAGGTTGATGTCAATTTCCGACCGCAGCGCCTCTTTATTTAAAAAATCAGATAAACATTTTGTTAATCCTCAAATTGTTTTGATTAAATTCTTATAAATTGTGCGCTTTCAGGTATTATAAACAAAACACCAATTTGAAAGGTATATCTGACTTTTAGACAAAAGAAAGAGAATATCACAGAAATACATTATCTTGCAGGTATTGTAAACTGAGATCTAATAAAGAACAACTTTACATTCATACTTACGGTTTTAACTCTATTACTTCGTCTATGTTATCCATCATTTGCAATAGAAAAAGATCAGTAACTGAAAGAAAAAAAAATAACCCGAGATCAGTTCAGCTATAAATCCAGCACGATAAATTAAAATTTGTAAGGAGATATCTTGGAGAAGACCAAATACAGAGATGTTATCACTTATTAAACCTAATTCGTTTAATACATATTCAGACAAGTGTCGTCATTTATATTTAATAATACCTTTTGTATAATACCTACCTAAGTAAGGATCTATTAGTATTTACGGTTCCAGTCGATATTACAGACACTAAAAACGTAAAATTTTCCATACAGATTGAGTAAAAACATCGGATATTAGCATTTTATTACCTTATATAGATATGGATTGACCTAAGTTAAGCACAAATATTTAATAAAACCTCTTTGTAAGTGTAAAAATTAAGAAAATATGTATATTTGCAGTATTTCCAGCTAGCAGCCATTGACTTTTTAATTGACAGTTGATCGACGGCAGACGGCAGTGACACCTCAGATTAGGTATACTGTGGTGACACTTTACTTTAGGAATGTATGACATAAATCGATTCTTCAGAAAATCGGTCTTTTGACACACGATTCTTGATTTTTTGAATCAATTATTCTGTATTATTATTATCTACCTGAAATACTAAAATAAACATTAGCTTTTTGAAGAGTTTAATAATATAGTCATATAAAATCTTAGGAAAATGTAACAATAAGAGGTTAAAAAATAATATAAAGTAATAATTGTTGTTCTCACCGTAGCGAGTAGCTATTTAAAAAACCAAAATAATTTGGCAGCTGCTACAAATATCTTAATATTTTATCTTCTACTCCTATCCATGCCCATATATTTATTTTTTCATTTTCAAAGATTTTCTTGACTTTATGGTGAAGGAAGATATAATTGGATTCAGATTCCCGGCCAAAGCCATCTCGTCATATTAAAAAATTACCTCAGAATGTAAATGATAATTAAAAAATTGCAAATTGATCGTTATCAGTTCATTTCGCTCTTAAAAATTAACCAAAGCATGTATGGACATGAATCAAAAAACAAAATGCTCAGGAGTCATGGTTCTGAGCGTAAAATTATAATTTAGAGAAATATTGCACTAAACACACGAAATTACTGCACAGGATGTTTTAAAGTTAAGGTAAAAAAAACAACCACTCGATTAACCCTGTATAATATGCCAAATACTAAAGTTTATAAAAAGTATGGAGTGTAGAGGTTGCGACCTCTACACTCCATAATAAAAAGCTAGGTCCAATTCATGGAAATAGGGCTAAAAATAACAAAAATAAACACTTTAAATTTGACCAAAAATTTCTCTGTTGCGTTTTTATTTGCATCTGAGTGTACATTTAAAAAACATTCTTAGATCGGAGAAATAAACATCGGAGCGACATCTTCATGTTCTGTTTTTATAAAATCTTCTGTTTGGTTGTAATGTGTTACGAATATTTTCTTTTTCTACAAATGCGTATCTTTATCCACAAACGTCAGACGTCATCGTCGGGTTCCATTTTTATAAAATCTTCTAGCTTCACATTTCGAGTGGCAGATTCATTTGCGCTACTTCTGGAAACAATAAGAAAATATTTAAAACACAATGGCCGTATCCATTAATAAAAATACTTTTAAAAAACATACTTAAAGTCATCATGCACCTCTGTCTTCTTAATCGGAGCGACATCTTCAGGTTCTGTTTTTATAAAATCTTCCGATTTTATTTCATTAGTCACAGATAAACATTCAAAATTTCTGGAAATAATGAGTTACATTATTATCACTAAATTAGTAAAAATACACTTAAAAAACATACTTAGAGTCATCCAAAGGCGAAGCGACATCATCAATTTCGATTTTTAAAGCATCTAATATCACTTCTTCATCAGTTGAAGATGTACAATCGGCATTTCTGGAAACAATAAACAATTAAAATGACAAAATATGTGCCTGGACATTTTTGTTCCAATAGCAATATTTCAATAAGTTTTTTTGATAAGTGCCATTATTTTGAATACTTTCAAGTTTCAAAACAGTGACTGTAAATTTAGGGTATTAGAGAAAAATAAGCCTGAAGGCCTGGGCATTCTCTTCATATTTTAAACTGAGTAAGATCACGTCAAGTGGACGCCCCTTTTCCACTTAGTCATGGAATTCTATTTAATATACAGGGTGGTCCGAACTGCATTCCGGAAACTTATTTTGCAGATAAAAATAAGTAAAAAAGTTCGTATAAATGTGTGTCCTAAAATGCTTAGTTTCGGAGATACAGGGTGTAAAAGTTTCATTTTTATTTCGATTTTTTCTTGTTTCTTGTTCACTCTTATTAATATCTTAATTATTAGATATTAATGCATCTGGTATTATGGTAACCTGGTAATATCGTCGATTTTAAAACGAACTAACTGTTTCTATCTTATTTTTTTGTTAGAATGGGCATAATCAAGAGGGCTACTGAAACCGTGTTGTAAAAATAAGGTAATTAAGGGCTTATTTTTTGGCAATTATAATTTTGAAAATATCTTCGGTTTGAAAGAAGATATCAAGATGCGGTTTTCGCTGACTTTTTTAAGCTTTTACTACTCTTTACTATCAGCTAAAATTACATATACTATCGTATTTAACTTTTTGAAAACGCGCTATGTTTGTTAAATTGTAAGAAAGCGCCCCCTGACGTCTACGTTCAAGACCTTATTATAATTATTTTTATGGTATAATATAGAGTAAGAAACGCTCTTTTAAATGAGCCCTCGTTTGTCGGATTCTGATCATCCAGTCCGGAGTTATTAACATTTGAATAAAGATAGATCTAACATTCCCCCACCACTTTATTTTAGCAGATAGAGGAGTTTCTAGTTAATTATTTTATGATTCAAACTGCTGAGGCGTCTGGTATTTTAAATATAATTGGGACATTTAAATTTAAATTCTTATTGGTTTTATGGCGAGAACTACTTAAAAAAATTGATATTTTATCACGATATTTACAAAGTTCAAATTACGTAATTTCCACTGCATCGTCCATGATTAAAAGTACACAAAACTATATCGAATCTATAAGAAATGAAATATCATTTTTTAAATTTACGGAAGATGCCATAAAACTTGCTACTAAATCAAAAACCTCGACCGTTTGTAATTATTAAGTAAGTATTCATAAAATAAAATAATATTTAAATAACAGTCTGGTAACTCTATAAAACAGGGTTCCTCAAACATATAATATCACGTACCCCACCCTATTATAATTATTATCATTAACAAAATGTTTTTGTTAAAAAATTTAGAACTGAATCATCCGTATGTTGATATTAATTTACCCATACGCTGCAAGCTCACAGAAAACGTCTTTTTTTATTTAAATCATTTTAATGACTTAAGTCGTTTGATTTTAAGTCATTTTTCGAAAGCTGACATAAAACTTAAAATTTAAGTCTTTTTGAAAGTGATTTGTGATTTAAATGTTTATTCCGAAATTGAAAAAGATTTAAGTCTTTTTATAAAAGTCTTAGAACTAATCGATATTGCTATCTCTACAGGTGAAGATACACGATTTTTCTGCTATCCATCAAATAAAATATATCTGAAAATACCGGGCGTAACAATAATAAATTTACCTGGAATCAATATGATTAGCGTCAAGGTGGAATTTTAATTTTTGTTTTCTCGTATATTTCTTATCACAGTGTGCACAAGCAAACAACTGTCGTTCATCTGGGGCCAAGTGAATTTTCTGGTGTCGTTGAAAGTGTGATATATAGGGTGTTTGGTAGCCACAAATGGAACATTTATGGAGATTTTTCTGCGCATCCTTGGACCTAAAATCATTTTTAAATATTTGTCTTGTAATTGCGTAAAACAATTCTAAAATGGTAGTGGTAGTTTAACCACTAAGACAAAGATAAAATAGTACCAGAATATACCGGGGGTAACAATAATAAATTTACCTGGAATCAATATGATTAGCGCCAAGGTGGTCTTTTAATCTTTGTTTTTCCGTATATTTCTTATCACAGTGTGCACAAGCAAACAACTGTCGTTCATCTGGGGCCAAGTGAATTTTCTGGTGTCGTTGCAAGTGTGTTATATAGGGTGTTTGGTAGCTACAAATGGAACATTTATGGAGATTTTTCTGCGCATCCTTGGACCTAAAATCATTTTTAAATATTTGTCTTGTAATTGCGTAAAACAATTCTAAAATGGTAGTGGTAGTTTAACCACTAAGACAAAGATAAAATAGTACCCGAATATACCGGGGGTAACAATAATAAATTTACCTGGAATCAATATGCTTAGCGTCAAGGTGGAATTTTAATTTTCCTTTTTCCGTATATTTCTTATCACAGTGTGCACAAGCAAACAGCTGTCGTTCATCTCGGGCCAAGTGAATTTTCTGGTGTTGTTGCAAGCGTGATATATAGAGTGTTTGGTAGCTACAAATGGAACATTTGTGGAGATTTTTCTGCGCATCCTTGGACCTAAAATAATTTTTAAATATTTGTCTTGTAATTGCGTAAAACAATTCTAAAATGGTAGTGGTAGTTTAACCACTACCATTACTAATTTTTGTGACGGTAAACATTCAATTTATTGTTCAAATATAAGCATTTTACAAATTTAATTTTTAAAATTAATGTTCAAATTTGGCGCGCGGACGATAGGTCCCCGACAAGGATAGATAGAGTAGAAGCACCTTGTGTGCAACAAAAAAAGAAGATAAATGGAAGTCGTTGATATATTTGCGACAGTTTCCATAGTAATTTACTTATCCACGTAAGTATATATGATCCAGGCAATGCCCTCTATAAAAGATCAGCCTCCGGGCGGACTTTTGTTTACTTCATCAGCTGTACATACTTAGATATTGGGTTAGATTCTGTATTTATATTTTGTCGGTTGATTTTTGGTATTATTTGTTATTGTAATGCAAAAAACTAATTATTTTGGTGTTTAAGTGACATAAAGTACTACCAGATATATGGTCACTATGATGGTCACTCTGTTTCTCATTAAAAAAAACACGAAATATTACACGTTTTGTTAAGTGCTTTAACCTAAAAGTGCCCATAAATTTTTTATTTATCGTGATTTTTGTGTGTTTTTTGAGACTCTAACAATTCATCAATAAAGCTTAAGTGGAGTGTGTTTTTGGTGCTATGCCTCATCTTTGTTATGTTCCTGGTGGAAAGGATAGTTATACTAGACAGCTTAAAGTATCCGGAAGAGCAAGAAAAGTGGGCACGAGTTATAAATCAAGACAATTCTATTGAAAATATCTTTAATAAATTTAAAAATAATATTCTCCCAGGATGGTATTAAAGAAAACTGGATAATTATGTTTATTTTATTCATATTGTGGAATCTCCACTACAAGTATTGTTGGTTCAGCTTCGATAGATTCAAACACGTAAGTAGGTATTATGATCTAGGGAAAAATAAAGAATAATGTATGTAAAGCATAACATATATTTGTTCAGTAATTTTTACTGAATAGTGTTGATTATTTATAATACCAAATTAATATCAAATATTTAAGCGATGGATGAATACAATATGAATAAAATAACAATAAAATTGGTATATTTGCATAATACAAAATTAAGTTTTAAGAATAAAGGTGTTACTAAAAATACTAAGAAATTCATATTTCTTTGTTTTAATTGGTCGAATGTTATTTACATTTTATGTGTAAGAATTATACCCTATCATCGAAAGAAATCGGCGTCTAGTTGGCTTGGAAATGAACATCGATGACATTCCCTAAATAATTGTACACATAAAATAATTAACTAAAATTTTACAATCTTGGAAAATTTGATATTCTTGAACCTTGTTTCTAAATATTCTAAATTTTTTTATTTTCTTGGGATTTAGGTTCGGGAAAACCGTTGATTAAGTTTTCATTTGGTTTTTCATTATTTTCATTTGGTTTAAAAAAACGTTTTGGCTAACATTATAGCCTTCATCAATGTTGTGTCATATTATGAAAAAAATAGTGTCGAATATAATCCAAAAAATTACATATAAAATATTCACACCACGCACCACATAATGTTTACTGCGTACTCCATAGTCAATGTAGATAGTTTTACTGTTAAGAATAGTAATTCTAAAAAATATGTGGTATCTTTTGATAAGTTTATATTAGTTTATTAATTGCAGTAAACATTATGTGGTGTGAATATTTTATATGTAATTTTTTGGATTATATTCGACACTATTTTTTTCATATGACACAACACTGATGAAGGCTATAGTTAGCCGAAACGTATTTTTTTAAACCAAATAAAAATAATGAAAACCCAAATGAAAACTTAAATCAGCGTTTTTCCCGAACCTAAAAATCCCAAGAAAATCAAAAATTTTAGAATAATTTAACATATAAAATGCCAGCGATCTTCATTTCATAGCCATCGCTGACGCCTTTTTTTAGATGATATTGTATTATTTGTAAATATAATTGATAAACATTGATACTTGCAAAATATACATATAAATTTTGTGAATGCAAATAATAATACATCACTATTAGTAGATATTGAATGTTTTTTCTTAAATTAGATCGATTTTCAAACCCCAAAATTTAAAATATATTTACATTTTACCCAATATCTTATGTAATACATTATTTGTATATTTATAAAACATTTGCTGCATTTATATGGTTCATAGTTTATTTGCCAAAGTATTTATTACTATAAATAGGTATATATGCTGTAGTTATTAACTGTATATTATGTATATTTCATGTAAACTATATCATTTTTAAAATACAAACCAAAAATCTGAGGAATAATTATGTTTTCCATGTATTCTACAACATATTTATTAATCCGTAGTATCTAACTAGCGTGACGTCATAAATCTCGCCCCAAGGCTGTTCTATTAGAGACGGCATTGATCCAGGGTATAACAATAGACATAATACCGAGCCCTACCTCAACTTACGTTTCTTCGTCATAACGAAGAATTCTAGTATTTGAGGTGGGGCAAATTTTTAAATGAATATAAAATAAAAAAAGGTATAATATTGAGATGCATAAATTCGCTATGTTAAAAAATTTCCCAATGGACATCAGTCATGACGTTGATATCTCAAAATCGCCAAAAATCGAGATACGCCTATGATTTAGAAGTAATTCTTATCCTAAAAATAAATTTACCTGGAATCAATATGATTATCCTCAATGTGATGACGTAAGCTTTGTTTTGTTGTACATTCCTTGCCACAGTGTATACAAGCGAACTTTCGTTCTTCCGGTGCGAAATGAGTTTTCTTGTGACTGCGAAGACTTGAACTATATAGCGTTCGAAAGCCACATATGGCACATTTATAGACTTTTTTATCAGTTTCTTTCAATCTAATAAAATAATATTTAAATATTACAGTCTTGTAACCCTATAAAATATTTTACACATAAAGTGTTTCAAAATTTGCTCAATAAACCCACTTTTTTAGCCATATTTTTTTAAATGTCAAATTTAACAAATACCCGATAGCAACAGCGAAACACCCTTTTCTATAGGAGATAGATGAAAACTAATATCCGTGTCTGGAGCTCAATTTTCATCAAAAACATGATGGTGAAAACCGCACATCAATATCTGTTACCGTTTCGGAGTTACGGGGTGTTTTTCAAAAATGTGCATTTTTAACAAATCGCTGTAACTTTTTTGCTATGGAAAATTTTGTATTTCTATGAAAACATTTCCAAAGCACCTTTTTACGTAGAATTTAATGGTTTACGTATACTTTTTTTAAAATTAATAATTTAAGAGTTATCAACAGAAAAATTAATTTTTTATTTGGGACACCCTCTATATTTTTAATTAACTGAAAAGAATTTAAAATTACCTTTCCAAAAATATAGCACACTTGATATTTTGTTATAATCCCCTTCGAAAAACAGAATTTTTAAAAGTTTGCCACTTTTAACTAGTAGGCTTTGGCCCCCTAATTGATGAGATACTCTTAATGGAACTCGAAAACATATTTTCCAGCAAGACGAGGCACCGCCTCTGAACGCTGAAGTTATCAGCAAATTTTTGCAGCCAATTTCAAGAATAATTGAATACCTAACCAAGATCCCAGCCGTTGGCCGTCGAGGCCGCCTGACTTAGTGCCCATGGATATATTTGCGGAAGAATAAAGGTTCCTTATTCTTCCGTATAATCTCGACAAGAATTAGAAGTACTTAGCAGTTATGAGAGGGTATCATTCACCTCCACTGAGTTAATGAATTCCGCGAGAAATGTTCAAAAATTGTCCATAACAGAAGACGGTCGATATGTCGAACACCTGTAGCAAAATCTCATGTCTTGGTTTGCAATTTATTTTCATTGTTATTAGATATAGTTTAAATGTGTTGATGTTGGTTAAATTTATTTTAAATTGTTATAAAATTCTGCATCTCTCATAGCAAATATTATTTTCGTTTTAATTGAAGCTCACAGCTAGATTTTTTTTGCATTACAGCCGGTGCCGTTCCAAGCCTACTTATTTCAAGCGGGCGAATTTTTATATATTCTATATCTCGTAGAGGAATCGAGCAAAATATCAAGTGTGTTATATTTTTGGAAAGATAATTTTAAATTCTTTTCAATAAATTAAAAATATACAGGGTGTCCCATATAAAAAATCAAATTTTCTGTTGATAATTTTTAAATTATTAATTCTAAAAAAATTATACTTAAACCGTTAAATTTTACGTAAAAAGGTGCTTTGGAAATGTTTTCATAAAAATACAAAATTTTCCATAGCAAAAAAGTTACAGCGATTTGTTAAAAATGCATATTTTTGAAAAACACCCCGTAACTCCGAAATGGTAACAGATATCGATATGCGGTTTTCACCATCTTGTTTTTGACAAAAATTGAGCTCCAGTCACCGATATTAGTTTTTGTCTATCTCCTATAGAAAAGGGTGCTTCCATTTAAAAACGTCGAATTTGATCCACCCTGTACGTTTTATTAACCTCAAAGTCAAATTTGACCTAAATCAATGAATAAAGCATGCAGACTTTATCTGTGACACTGTAAATCATCAATGTATTACCACAGATTATACAGATTATAAACTTTGTTTTTTCTTTATTGTTTTTTTTTTTTTTTTATAGTTTTTCGTGGTAATTTTCGGAATCGGGCATATAGCACGTGTACTTATGGCCTCTAAAAATGTGCACAGCGCCTGACCGGCACAGTTATTAGAGAGATTTCGGAAAACCGAATAGCGTCATGCAGTATTTACGCGTACCTACCTTATCATGGTTACGATATGCGCGAGTCAATTTTTAACGCAACACGCGCTAATAACGTTACGCCTGACGTAATTTGCGGATCAGTTACACCAGGCGCTATTTCTAAATAACGTTTAAAAAATTGCTTAAATGGGCATGTGCTGGTATTTGACAACCGGGGCCGGCCGGCGAGATCGTTTATTTTAGGTTAGTTTGAATTGTTTTGAATTATTACTTTAGTTTTATTAGTAATTTGATATTTAAGTAGCTGGGATTAAGTTTTAATTAATAAATATGGCCCAAAATATGGATCCACCTCTTCCAATAAAGAACCTATAAAGGGTCTTAGGTTTACAGCAGATGAAGACTTAGCCCTTCTAAGAGAATTTGTGGCTTGTTGCCCTAAACCCATTGGCAGACGTTTAACAATAAAGCACTGGAATAAGCACTTTAGCCCTTTAGTTTTAAAATACCTAGTAAACAAAAAACAATTTCAAAAGTTAGGTTAGGTTTAAAATAGTGGAACGCCACGCGAACAAAATTATTTCCGATCCGATAACTATAATGAAGAGAGTTAATACCACCTCACGTAAAGGAAATAACACCTGGACTTATTAACGTCCATGCCGCTATTAGGTTTAGCGATATCTCTCTATTACGCTGTTTATTAGCGATGGGAACTATCGAAATGAATTAGACTATTCGAATATTGTTACTGAAATGAATGATTTCAACTATCGAATGTTTTATTCGATAAATCATTCATTCATTTGTATACTAAAGCATATGTGACAAACCTCGCCGTGCGACTAAATAAATGGTTATCGTTGAGCGACTATTGAATGACTTTGAATAAAATGAAATTTTTAATTTTTTTGTATACAGGGTGTCTCCGGCTGAGCGTGCATTATTAGTTTCTTCCAATTTTTAAACTTCACCTTATAAATACTGTGCTATTTTGCGTTATTAAAAATATTTAAAATACTAAAATAGTAGTTTTTTTTAATGTCGATTGTGTGCGTGTGCAGGTGTCCATAAATTTTTTCCAAAATTTGTGTGATTTTCCGTAGCCCGATCTTCAATTAATTTTATTTTAATATGGTATAGTACTTTTTTAATGGAAATTTTGAGAAGTAGCAATTTTAAAGAGTGATGAGATGAACTTAGAAATAATTTTTAAAAATACAATATTTGTATTTTAGATGTTTTATAATATGAATAAGTTGAACTTAATAATCATATTTAAGTAATGTGGTTAAAGTAAAATGGTTTTCGAACTCAAACTATGGGGTGTGAAAAATTAAATGAAAGTTTTACACGTGCCAATTTAAGAAAAAAAAAAAGTTTAACGATGTTTGTAATTTTGTTATGCTAATTCTCTTACATGTAGTTTTTTGCGAAAGAAAATATTTTTCATTTATTTTTTAAAATAATGCCAGTAAAAATAAATATTATTTTTATAGTAAATAAAGTACCTAATAAATAATTTTTAATTTCTAATTTTTTTATTATATTTCCTTCCATTACACTGCATGCTTAGAAAATAATAAATGTTTATATTCATGATTTAAAAGTTTGTTGTTAATATAACAAATTAGTTTCTGTAATAATTATTATTTAATAAACAACGTTGCCCAAAAATTTAAAAGACTTATATATTTTTTAATAGATCTAATAATAAAATAATTTTGACATCTACTTTGTTTGTTTAATATTTTGGCTACTACGTAAAAAAAAATTATATTAAATTATTTTAAATTTTGTTGTAAATAGGTATAACAAATTATTAACTGGTTAACAAATTATTACTATTATTTTTTTATTAAAACCCGTCTTTGCTTAAAAAACAATTTAAAAATCATTTACTACATCCAATATAAAAAGTATTATGGCAGTGTAACAACAGAATATTAATAAAAAAAATGCAAAATATACAGACATTACTATCCTAACTAACTAAGCCAGACAATAATATTCTTTGCTAATATCAATTAATACCGAGCCTAATACCAATATATGGCAACAGCGCCCTTCATAATGTATTTCTGTGTAAATAACTAAGACCTCAATAAAAAAAATAATGTGTCCTTATGTTTATATGACCTCCGCAAAATCAAAGATGCCGGCTTTCTTTCATAGCATTGCCACCGACCGCTCGCTGTCGGGTTTCTTGGAAAGAAACCTAAAATCCAGTTAATATTTTATTATAATCGATCCTGACGAAATGAATTTCATAAATGAATGAATTTTATAAATGAAATGGTTTTTTGCATGCCGAATTAACTAGAATACAATATTTCAAAGCAGATGACGCATCTATTCAATAATTTTTATACAATAAAAAAAAAAAAAAAATGATTTTTTATCTAAAAGCTATCGCCATTATTCGAATGAATTGCAACAATCGGATGTTTCGATAGTATTCATTCGAATAGGTTTCGCCACTACTACTGTTTAACTTTTGAAAATTTCAGAGCGGTTCGGCTTTTTCCGGAATTATATCGCCAAATATTATTGTTTATTCCAAATTTATTATTATTTTCGTTTAATTTTTGTAAATAAAATACAGTGTGTTGCATACAATAAACTTTATTTTATATAAAGGGACATGTATGAAATACCTATGAAACATTGGAAACCGACGTTATGCCACGATCCACGATGGTTTTTCAGTTCACAGTTCACAGCACAACTTTTTAAGTTTTTAATGCCACTTTTTCACAATTATCACCAGTTGGAGTAAATAAAACTTGAATTAAACTCACAAGATAACTTAATAATTACTTTGTGGACGCTATAAACACTTTTCGGAATTTCTTTAATGAGAGCGGTTTAGATTTTTTGAAAGATTATTATGATTTTTGAAGATTCTGACTTTGACAAGAGAAAATTATTTCTGTTTTTGTTTGCCGTTGTTCTTAGCGACCGCTATAGTAGCGCCAGATCGCGTATAACGGTCGCGACACAAAATAATTTCGCGACCTAAAATTTTTACGGGCTTTCCAATCCAAACTTGTTGCATTTATCTATGGTGCTTTATTATTATTGAAAACTCATTCCTACATCGGAAATCTTAAAGATGTATTTATAAATACAAATTAATATGAATTAAAGTAAAATAAAGTATTCAATTACAAGCTTACTGTATGATGAGTTATAACTCAAGAAAGGGGGACACAATAGATCTCTAAGGTCGCAGAGATTAACCCCCCTCCCACTTATTCTATTCTATTCTATTCTATTCTATTGCCGGACCCTGTATAACAACAAATTTACCTGGAATCCACATGTTTAATGTCAAGGTGACATTGTAAGGCTTTCTTTGTTGTATATTTCTTATCACAGTGTGTACATACAAACAACTGTCGGTCTTCCGGTGCCAAATGAGTTTGCATGTGCTTGCGAAGACTTGGCTCACGTCGCGTTTCATAGCGACACATGGTACATTTGTAGACTTCTTTCTCCGCTTCTCTCGATCTAATAAAAGAATATTTAAATATTACAGTCCTGTAACTCTACAAAACACAGTTATTCAAGCATATAATCTCACGTATGTATCTACCCCTACCTATTATAATTAACATACGAATGTTAAAGTAACAAAATATTTTTGTTAACAAATTTAGAACTGAATCACCCATAATATTTTGATTAGGGTCACGACGCCCTCTAAATTTTTAGTTTATAAATATGATAATAGAATATATTATATTATTTACTTTTTTTATATGCTCGGTTAACTTAACAGCTCTGCTGAATTTCGTCGAATAAAAAATAAAGACGTTATTTATTTATTTATTCATTTTATTTTCTAAAAAAAAATAACAGACTATTGTAAAACCCTTTGAATAAGAAGACTAAGGAAGACATAATACTATCATGTATTCATGCATGGTGGGCGGAAAAACCACCATAAAGCTCTCTAGGGTGGGGATTGGGGATCTTTGACAGTTCTGTTTGACAGTTCATTTTATTACATTTGAATTTGATTTGAAATTTTGTGGATTTGTCAGTCTTTACAGAACTTATTTTATGTTATTTATTATTATTCCTACACTGATAGTTGTATAAAAGGTAGAAATTAAATCTAGATGGAAATTATTGCAGAACTTAAATTAACAGTGACACTATTATTGCGATTTATCGAAAGAGACTCTAAAATAGTTGGTTGTGTAGCTTGCGGCGTGCGGTAGATCTCGGCAAAAATTGGGTGAAATAATGGAACAACTTTTCGCTAGTAAGTGACTATATAATATACATACGTGTAGTAAACCGATCATTTATGAAATTCCTTAATTAACTAAATTATATGTTTTTTTTTTTAAAGTTTTTTATTTATTACTTGTCAAAGATTAGATGTCAAAGATTTAGATACGTTAATTTGACTTACCTGCTTCAGTAGCGTTATCGGATGTTTGTGTTAATAATGCCGTATATAACTTATCTATTTTATTAGAATTATATATTTTTATAACAATTTTAATAACTACCAACATTTATTCAACGTTAAATAAAACAACAAATTGTCGAGTCTATCCCGATCTACCCTACGTCATGGTTTGTTTATAAATGAAATTAGAACGTACTGATAAACCGGAATTTAAGTCGGCCATATTTGAGGCCCATCCCGGTGTACCTAAGATTTTTGATATGCTCCTTCCTTAGTCTTCTTATTCAAAGTGTAAATCCTTAATATTCACAATAAACCTTGCCCCAAAGACGATTCAATCCGGTGTTTAACGTTTTAATTACGAGGAATTCCAAGGAATTCCATAGGAATTACTAGGAATTCCAATTATTTCCGTAAGAATTCCAATGAATTCCAAGGAATTCCTTAGAAATTTAGAGGAATTCCACAGGAATTAAGAGGAATTACAAGCAACTTTATAAAAAATTAACGAACATTAGTAAACCATGAATACTATAATAGGTGGTACTAAATTTAAAGAAAAACGTTTTACAGGCGATTTTTTACTATCCGTTTTCGCTTTTCCCTTCCAAAATTTCCCAATATCAAATATCTACAGGTTAGATATTCTTTTAATTTAATATTGTACCCTCGGTTATATATCTAAAATATTTTCCAATAGTACGGCCAGACCACCCCCGAGAGATCTATTTATAACGTTCCCTGATTTCGCCATTTAAAGAAACCCTCCTTAAGATTTTTTTATTCAATTACTCAGAAGTGTAATTGAGTTTTTCATTTCCTCAAGGAATAATACCTAGGAATTGCTGCCTACTATAGGGAAATTAATACAACTCTAGGTGCACTTCATCAATGATACCATATACGTAATCTTATGGAATTTAGTGGTGATCGTATTATGACGTGCGACTGAAGTTTTATTAATTCCCTTTCCTATAGATACAGGTATAACTAAGGTACCCTATCATTTTCAAAAATCCCGAGAAAAATTAATTTTAATAGAAGTAAGTGCCGACATATTTCCACAGTATTTTCACCTCATGATTCCCTATTAGTCCTAAAATTTAACTTAAAAGCAATGTAAATCTCGTAATAGTACTTTTTTATTGTTAGATCTAGTACTAATAGAGACATTTCAGACATTATAAAAATCATAGAGATTCTTGGAACTGCAGAAACCGAGGTGTAATACTGGTTCAATTTAGAGGATTTACCGAGTTCGTACCAAGGAATTCAAAGGAAGACCTTGAATGATTCACCTTGACCTTGAAGATTAAGAATTCAAGGAATTCCAGAGAAGGAATTACGAGGAGTCCTGAGTATTGAGTAAAGAATTACGATTGTACCTTTTCCCTCTGCGGTTTACCCCTCGTGGAAAACATAATTATTCCTCAGATTTTTGGTGTGTATTTTAAAAATGATATAGTTTACATAATATACAGTTAATAAATACAATATACAGGGTGTCCCAGAAATGAGTGCAGATATTTTAAGGGGTGGTAGATCTGGTCAAAATAAACATATTTTCTCTTTACCATTTTTAAAATAAATTGAAAATAACCGAGTTATTTAACTTTGAAATTTAAAATAATCACCAACATTTTGAGAATCACTTGACAGATATCATAGCCCCATCCAATTACCCTGATTTCAGTTAATTCGACACACTGTGTTGCCATAGGGACAAGAGAGTATATGTTTAAAAGTAAAGTCACAAAATTCACAACACCTGAGGAGTTTTCAGAGATGCATTACATTTAAGATTGTGATATTATTACATAAAATAAATTAAAAAGTTAAATGTTTAATAATGTGTTAAAAATGTGTTAAAAAAGTTAAATTAAAAACTTACCCAACATTAAAAGAGATACTTATGACAGATCGATGTAACTGTGACAGTTCTCTTTTTCGATATATACTTAACTAAAATACACTTCACTGTGCTGCTTTACTTGTACATGCTGTAGTTATTATAATAACTACTAAAATAACAGTCCCCATTTTTAACACATTATTTTCATACAGGCCTCATCACAATTTGAATCACTCACAATGTATTTTCTTAGATTGAAAGTAGTTCGTAAAGTGGCGATAAGAGACAATAATTCTCAACATTTATTCATTCAGAAAGGTATTCAAAGTAATATACGCTTTTCAAGGTGTTTTGTAAAACAGTGGTTCAAATAAAACAGAAACATGAAAGAAAACAAACAAAACAAAAATGAATCAATTATTCGTTGGGCTGTTTTTCTAAATTTCTTGGATGAATTCTAGAATTACGATGATAAATATTTTAGGAATTTCTTTTGTGACCTGATTGTGAATAATATATGAATCATTTTTATTAAATTTATTCCAGAATAAAATTATTTTGCAGCATAACAAAGATTTTCGTAAACGTCATAAACCTAATGTTTTAGTTAATTTTCGGTGGTTTTAGTTTAAGTTTTCATTGAAAGAGTAGAAATTACTAAAATAATTAATGTGTTTTTTTTTTTTTCTATAATTAGTAAAATGAGCACTGATAAAAGATTAAATTTAACATTCCTAATTTTTTGAGTAGAAATTTGTCTATGAATTTATAAATGTAGAACTATGTTCCGCCGAACTATGTAGAATGTCGATAACATAGGAGGGTGCAACACTGCAAGGTTTAGATCATAGATTTAGGAAGAACAGATATCACATTTTGCATTTTAACCCGATCAAACAATCGGAGGTTGACTACGTACTGTAAAAACCAACTGAGATAGAGAAGGCGACATTGCCACATCTCAAATTTGCGCCTATCTACTTAGTTTGATTTGCAGGAAAGGTGACTTCAAAACCTTCACCGGATATCAATAAATCTCAATTTCTTAATTAAATTAATAGTTTATTTTTAAAGAAGCATGCGTAATAATATGGTTATTAACCAGAGGATAAATGCGTTACTATTAAGGACATGTTTACTGTTTGATGTGCTGAAACGTCTAGAACTATTTGCAACGTCGCTGCTAATCTTCCAGAATGAAATGAGCCGTCCGTCCCACCACCCCTCGCGACGGCCCTTGGTCCGATATAGCGTACTACGTTTAGCTTACGGTGTGTTTGAAGTCGGAATCAAGTCCGAGTGAACTTTTCGAGTGATTTTTAAGTAGTTTTACTTTTGTTTAACATTACTTTTGAATCTGCGAATTTTCAATATGGTATGACAGTGTCAAATGTGTGGAAAAATAAGCTCAAATTACACGAATTTGTCTTTTCACAGGTAGGTATTGTTTACGCCGCGCCGTAATCGCCGTACATGGGCGTCCCTGGGGATCAATTAAAATAATTTCTAATTATATTTGTTGAATTTTGAGCTATTAAAACAAGAACGTAGTATCCAGTAATTGAATTATAATTCGTCTCAATTACTTAACTGTTGTAGATCATAACAAATTTGAATATAAACGTTGCATTTGAAACTTTATTATAAGCCTGAAAGTGACATTTTTTTCTTAAAATTGCGTCATATTTTGGTCATTATATACGATATTCTAAGGAATTTTGCTCAACAAATAAACAAAGGTGTTTACCCGCCCTTTTTTCACATTTTATTGCATTATTATATCTGCCCCTTCGGCCTCGTTTAAAAATTTTTTTACCACCGTACAAATACCTCTTCCTAGAGTTATTTGTACGATGTGTTTACCTTTTTTTTAGAACGGGACGAACTGTAAATGATTCTTAGGCTACTAGTTTTATACATATCTATATACAGGTGGCCAGACCTTCAAAAACACCTATTACGTTTTTTGGTTTGTAATTTTTATTTCAATTTTACATAAGATGGGGGCCATTTTAACGCACATTTTCAAAAATATTTTTGTCCAGCTTATGGGGCGATTCTCGGGGTGATTCAAACCGCTATACATAAGCTTAATACAGTTCCTTGAAGATTGGGACATTTAACTAAATTTGATTGTCTGATGAAGCTGCCTTTAAAAAGTAATGGATTTGTGTAAATAAACGTAATAGATATTCATTATTATGCGACAGAAATCCCATGCTGTAGCACACAGATTTGATACTTTTAATGATAAATGCCTTCTATTGAGAACTAAAAGGTAATTGCCTCATATCAGAGCCATCATAATACAAGGAGAAGACCGAAAGTCAAATCTTGTCTTATATTTCAAAAATACAATTTTCTCATTAAATATTGATTTTAGGTATAGGAAGTTATTAATAATACAAGATTAAACAACTATTACACAGTGCTTTACAGGAAGCTATCGATTGCGAACTAACTAAATCGTTACTAATTACTAATTGTAAAAGTTCTTTTTAAGATCACAAAAGGTAAAACTAAAACCTAAATTATCATTTTGAGATTAAACGGGAAGTTCTAAATAATGTTGCCTATTCTAAACAAAGAAAATTTATTTATAAAGTTTATAACATCTCTAGTAGGAATTTGGACGAAAATAATATTTCTGTTTGCTGTAGGTAATTTTCTCAGGGAAAGTACGTAAATAAAAATGACTTTTTAAGTAAAAAGTCAAAAGGACAAGTTATTCTAAAAAGGACTGTCCTTTTCAAAAGGACAATTATGGCAACCCTAGATATTTCTGGAATGGAAATTTAATGGCAAATCTACAACTTTAGTTTGAAAATATGTTCCGACCACCTATGTTTACAAAAATGTCTAAAATGTTCTTTACCATTGCCTCCATATTCTGAAAAAATTTAGAGAAAAGTCACCAACCACAAACCTAATATAAAACTGTTTCGGAAGCCTCAGTCACCCTATAAATATTCAAAAGTAACTAAAAGTTTATATAGAATTTAGAAGTTTAAATTGAAAATCGACTTTGGAACGATTTTCGAAAACTATACCAACGTTTCCAACAGAAGTATATGTGGGATATTAATTATATTATTATATTAGACCTTATAACGAAACTCATCTGACGAAAAAGTGTTAATGTGGTATATTAATATGGAGTAAACATTTTACTAATTACTTTACTTTTACTTTACTAATTAAATTCGTTCAAAACGATACGCTGGCTATTAGAACAATCCAAATGCGCCTAGTTGCCGGGGTCGGAAATTTTAGACTTCCCTGTCTCTTCTGTCCTTGTTCGACACATTGGAATGTTTGATACACTACCAACGAGTATTTATGAATGAGATGTTCGGTCTATCTTTATAATGTCTTTGGTTTAGATACACCGTAGGGAAATCTCAGGTGAATAAACAAGTGGCACTAAAAAGTTTTTTTAAATTTCCCGGAAAATGTCAAGAAAAATTTTAAATTTTCAACATTTTTTTTTCGCAAAAAAAACCTCATAGGCGTGTTTCTGGGGTTGAACTATACTACCAGTTAAAATATTTATACTTATTTCTGGGACACCCTGTATATAAGTATATATACCTATTTATAGTAATAAATACTTTGGCAAATAAACTATGAACTATACAAATGCCAGCAAATGTTTTACAAAATACAAATAATGAATACGTACATAAAATAATGGGTAAAATGTAAAATATATTTTCAATTTTAGGGTGTGAAAATCGATCTAATTCAATACCCAAAAACATTCATTATCTACTAGTGATGTGTTATATATCCAGGTCAGAAATTTAAATATATTATTTTTAAGTTTTTTTATTGTGAATTTGAAATTTCAGTGTGGTGATCTAATAATATGGCATAATATTAATCGTAGTTATTATAAATAAATCAACTTCTACACACTAGTTTTTAATGTTATACATGTTCGAAAGGGTTACCACCCTCCCTATTGAATAAATTTATTTTTTGTTCAATTTTATTTATACAGAGTTGTTCACCACATACGACACGGAGTATTGTAGCTAAACGATGAGATTTTTACAAATTGTAAGTTTTGGGTTCGATGAAGGACTATTAGAGGTACAATTTAAAAATAATTTTACAAGATACAGAGTGTCCCAAATAGAGTAAAAATATCAAAGTTGTATTTTTTTAAATGGAACTTCCTGTATATTGGCCATTTTAGTTTCTACGATTGAAATAAAAGAATTAGAATTTGATTAAGATTTATTATACTTAAACCTTACCGTTTTTGAAATATTTTCCAATTTTGTGAAATTGCAGTAGAATTTTAAGGCTTCATTTCTCCATGGGTATCAAAGTTTTAATACTAAATATTTACTGAAGTTTATTTACTGATCCAGTTATTGTGTTGCAATAATAAAAATAGTACTATACAAGGTGTCTAAAAATTTATTTTAAATAATTATTAGCTTCAAACAGCAATGCTTGTTTAATTTAAATGGAACACCCTGTATATTTTACGAAATCAGATGCACAATTTTTTTGTCTATCAAATTATATTATACCATTTTTTTTTATTTCTTTAAGTTTCCATAGAAATGCATTTTGTATAATTTAGAACTTATTTATCAATATACCCAAGGCTTTTCTTAAAGCCCTGAGACTGTATGATGAGTTATAACTCGTTGTAACTCAAGAAGAAAGGAACACACAATAGATCTGTAAGGTCCTTGATTAACTCCCCTTCTAGAAGCACTTTCTACATTCTACATCCAATGCACCCATGGACTATTGACATTTTAGATTATTTTTAAAGAGATGTGTACCAAATTTTTTTAAAAGAACAGATACTAATATTGTCGATATAATTCGTTTTATTTCATTAAAAATAAAAAAAACTGTTTAAATATTTTATTAAAGGGGACCAATTAATATGATTCCAGTATTCAAAACTACATTAACTGACTGTTTGCGTTGATTGACATTGATAATAATTGCTCCAAATACTAAAAAGAAACTAGATTTTGTATGGGTAGACAGTGTGGTATAAAGTAACACCTTAAAAGTGATATTTCATTTTTTTTAATAAATGCTTATTTATAACAACAAGAGACAATTTGATAACTTATTATTGATTTCTGACTCAAATCCACATTTGTTTGTAATAATTTATTAACAAACACAATTAAATTATGTAATTAGTGGTATATGGGCGGAAATAATGGTGTTATATTTTAATTAATGGTATACTCTTTTATAAAGATTTAAATAGTTTTCTTTTAGCATACAAATGGGCTAGTAATATTATCGTTTTGCTAAAAACGATAATATTACTAGTCTGTACATTTTGTACATTTGTTGCTTTCTTTGAATAAGAAGACTAAGGAAGGAGCATATCAAAAATCTTAGGTACACCGCGATGGGCCTCAAATATGGCCGACTTAAATTCTGGTTTATCAGTGTCGTTCTAATTTTATTTAAAAAATGTAAAACTATGATGTAGGGTAGACGTGGGGTAGACTCAATGAATTTGTTGTTTTTATTTACGTTTGTGAATAAATGTTGGTGGTTATTAAAATTGTTATAAAATATATAATTCTAATAAAAAGTTTTTTTAAGTTTTTATTATAATAAGTATTTATTAACAAACATCGGATACGCTACTAAAGCAGGTAAGTCAAAATTAACATTATCTAAATTCTTTGACATCTAATCTTTGACCAAGTAATAAATAGAAGCTAAAATGGAAGAGAAAAATATATAATTTAGTTAAAGAATTTAGAGAATTGAATTTCCTTAAATGATCGGTTTACTACACATAAGTATATTTATAGTCACTTACTAGCAGAAAAGTTGTTTCCACATTATTTCCTCCAATTTTTTTTGCCGAGATCTACCACACGCTACACAACCAACTATTTTAGGTGTCTTTTCGATAAATCACTTGGTAGTGTCACTATTAATTTAAGTTCTACCACAATTTCCATCTAGATTTACTACCTTTATACAACTATCAGTAGTAGAGATAAATAATAAATAACATAAAATAAGCTCCACGTAGAGACTGACAAATCCACAATATTTCAAATCAAAATTCAAATGTGTCAAATGAATCGTTAAACAGAACTGTCAAGGATCCCACCCTAGAGAGCTTTTATGGTAGCTTTTCCGCCCACCATGAATACATGGATAGCATTATGCTCCTTCCTTAGTCTTCTTATTCAAGGTTGCTTTAAAAAACAATCTAAAATGTCAAATATTCCATGAATATATTATTGATAAATGAGTCCTAAATTATAAGAAAATGCATTTTCTACGAAACTTGAAGGGATAGGTAAAAAAATGGTATAATACAATTTGATAGTCAATTTAATTATTGCATCTGATTCTCCTAAAATATACAGGGCATTCATTTTAAATTAAAGTTATTATTGCCGTTTGGAAGCTAATAATTATTTAAAATAAATTTTAGACACTCTGTATCAGGTAGTATTATTTTTTATTATTGCAACACAATAACTGATCAATAAATAAACTTCATTAAATATTTGAGTATTAAAACATTTGATACCCTTGGAGAAATGAAGCTTTAAAATTTTTACTACCAATTTCACAAAATTGAAAATATTTCAAAACGGTAAGGTTTAAGTATAATAAACCAATCAAATTTACCCCACCTTCCTTTATAATCGTAGGAAACTAAAAATGTAATAATATACATACAGGTGTTCCATTTCAAAAATACAACTTTTGATATTTTTTTATTTATTTGGGTTTAGGACAGTCTGTATCTTGTAAAAATATTTTAAATTGTAGCTCTAATAGTCCTTCAACGAACCCCAAACTTACAATTTGTAAAAATCTCATCGTTTAGCTACAATACTCCGTGTCGTATGTGGTGAACAACCCTGTAGATGTTTGAACTTTCTTCTTATACTTCCGAATGTATTTTGTACTCTTTATTGTAAATGTTGAGATAAATTGATTTCACCTTTACAAATGACGTCCAGTATTGTAGCCCCTTGGCGCATTGGCGTTAGGTCCAGGAACCTCGCTGGACATTATACTGCTCTACCATTTCCAATCCATTTTCCAGGAAAATTATTTGATTGTTTATATTATTGTAACAATGAATAGATTAAGTATTTAAAAGAAAACAGAGCCGGACTTAAAATTAGTTTAAATAAATTATGTTCAAATGTCCGAAACAAAAAAAATATTAAGTGTGGCATATCATTGTACTCAGGAGACCGAGTTATTTCGAAATCTGAAATAAAAAATTCATGTCCGTATTTAAAAAAATTAAGTTGGCCTCTGTATCACACAAAATTATCAGCTAATTTGAAAATCTAAAAATACTATCAGATAGCCCTAATAAAAGTGGCTATGAGAATGTACAGTGGTTTTTGATTTTCTTAAAAGTAACGACAGGAAAAAATAAGAATTAATTTTCGAAAAAATCCGTTTTTTCCAAAAAAACTCAGCGATCCTTGAAATTTTTAACACTTTTTTGATGGCGTCTTGGTGAACATCCCAAAGCCTAACTTTGCCCCAATTTAACCATGTTTGTATCTATTACGGTTACCGAGATACCAATGCTCGTACCTCGAATTTGTAGCACCCTGTACAGTCAATGTATTACAAAAAATAAATTTACCTGGAATCAATATGATTCTCCTCAATGTGATAACGTAAGCCTTGTTTCGATATATATTTCTTGTCACAGTGTATACAAGCAAATAACTCTCGTTCTTCCGGTGCCAAATGAGTTTTCTTGTGACGGTAATGACTTGCCTTCAGTAGCGTTTGAAAGCCACATATGGCACATTTATAGACTTTTTTATCAGTTTCTTTCAATCTAATAAAAGAATATTTAAATATTACAGTCTTGTAACCCTCTAATAGTTATTTATGATATAAGTGCTAAAAGTGGTATTTTATTTTGTGAGAAGCAGAACATTGCATAAGCCCACGGCCACACAGAAAGCGTTTTTAGCGTTTTGCGTTTTTTGCGTCTCAAGCGCTTTTTGCTATTTTACCGTTTGACATTACTCAGTAGATCTCTGAGTAGACATCGGGTATTGAACCGATAAGTGTGTTTTATACAGAGCGATCTGCAAGGAAATACGTACGTGCTCGTAGTAAAGTGTAATGTCCAAAAACAATTAAAAACAATAGTTAATATGTGTTATTGTGTTGTCCAGTTTAACAAATTTTAACTCTGTAAGAATCTACGTTCAAGAGGCTTGAAAAGGACATATACTGTCAGTAGCAGTGCGTCTAAAATAAAAAAATAATGAACAAAATCTAGAAACATCTTTACAACCCCAACGACCTACAAAACCAAGGAATTGAAAACAAAAAATATGTTTTTTTTTTTTTTTTTAAACAGAAACAAAAAAATATATTATTTTATTTGACATTACTTTACTGCAATAGGTTATTATCTAGATGATTATTTTTATCGTTATTATCACTGATTCTTAATCTAAAAATGTTTTGTGTCCTGACATGTAATGCTTTACATTTTATTTTTAATTTCAAATCGGTGAGTTTTATTAAAAAACACAAGAGATAAAAAAGTTTCTAAACAAACTAAACTATCAAATTAATTTTTGCATGTGTTTTGATAAGATTTTTCTTTAAATTTCGTTAGCAAGAATGATAGGGGTATGGTAGTTTATTTCAACCCCTTCCAGTCATTTAAAAAGTGAAAAAATTACCAGAAAGGTGTTTTTCATAACGAGTAATGCTTCCATAAAATTTCATTAATCTATCTCTTTTTCGTTTCAAGATAAAAATAAAGCATTATTTTCCATCATCTTTGGCCTGCGATATCTCCCTAGTGATTGACTTTTGACCCAACGTTTATGAAGCAAACTACCCTTTATTTTGAACAAGGAATTACCCCCTGAAGTTTTTCGCATTTGTTTTGAAACACCCTGTATATAATAAATAATTATAATTATATAATAGAATAGTAAATATTTCTAGTTGCTAATGCAATTTTAGGACATGATTTACGAAACATTTTGGAGGAACTTCTTTACGCGCGCTGGGGGTAAAAATTCAAGGCCGTGACATACGAGCTAGTGAGACGGCTCTGACACACGAGCTCGTTGTAACGAAACGTGTTAACGTCTTAAAAATACGTAGTGACGCGACGTGTATTTGTGAGCAGTCCACGTGTTTATCAAAAATATTGATATTTTAATACAAATTTTGCAAAAGCGAATCAAATTATTATGTGTAAAAAAACATTTGTTACACGTAAAAGACTATTTTTATTATTTTACGCGAATAAAACTGTTACACGTAAAAAACTATTTTTTACGCGTATGAAACTATTTGTAACTGGTAGAAAACTATATTGGTTACGGGTAGAAAACTATTTTTTACGCGTATACAACTATTTGTTACGTGTAAAAATCAATTTGTTACACGTAAAAAACTTATTGTTTCTAGTAAAAAACTCAAAACTTTTACCCAAAAAAAATATTTTTTACGTGTAAAAAATTATTTGTTACACTTAAAAAACTATTTTTTACGCAGAAAAAAACACTTTTTACACATAAAAACTATTTTTTATGCGTAAGAAAGTATTCCTTTAATTTATTACTTTTTCAACATTTCAAACTACACTTTTTCAAACATTTCCTTCAAATTTTTGAATTTAATTGAATCTTCCTAAACAGTAGATGTTCTTTATAAAAATATTTTAAGATAATGCCCTAAAATGAAAAAAAATGCATACTATTTAATTTATTTTTATTGTATTATTAAATATAACGTCCGCGCCAATGACGGGGTCTCATCTTTGAAAACGCTAAAGACGCTACAGAAAATAAACTGATTTGTTTTCATTTGCGTTTTTTGCGAGACACGCCGAACGCTACACGCTTTTGGTGCGGCCACTCCTATATAATCCCGTTATTTTGTTTTAGTCGCTAAAGACGCTTCACGCTGAAGCAGGTCTGCAATTTCTATCAAGATGTCATTTAGGCCCGTCCAACAATCAATCCTGTGAGAAAGAGATAGGCGAGATCGGCGCCGCTAGCGTTGAAGAGACGAAGATAAAAGATGCTGAGATTGAATTGTGGACGGGCCGGGGAATATATTCGGAGACAAACACAATCTACTGCTAGTGCCAGTGGTATGCGTAAAAATAATAATTATTATTTGCCATTTATTTTAGGAATTTTAGTTTATATGTGTATAGTTTTTTATGTTGTAGTGTTGTGGTTAGTACTTGTTATAATTATAGTATAATATAATAAATAATTATAATTATATAATAGAATAGTATATAAATATTTCTAGTTGTTAATGCAATTTTAGGACATGATTTATGAAACATTTTGGAGTGAAACTTCTTTACGCGCGCTGCGAGTAAAAGTTCAAGGCCGTGACATACGAGCTAGTGAGACGGCTCTGACACAGGAGTTAGTTGTAACGAAACCTGTTAACGGCTTAGAAATACGTAGTGACGCGACGTGTATTTGTGAGCAGTCCACGTGTTTATCAAAAATATTGATATTTTAATAAAAATTTTGTAAAAGTGAATCAAATTATTTATTACGTGTAAAAACCATTTGTAACAGGTAAAAAACTATTTATATTATTTTACGCGAATAAAATTGTTATACGTAAAAAAACTATTTTTTAGGCGTATAAAACTATTTGTTACTGGTAGAAAATTATTTTTTATGCATATAAAACTAGTTGTAACGTGTAAAAATATATTTGTTACACGTAAAAAACTATTTTATTACGCGTCAAAAACTTATTGTTTCTGGTAAAAAAACCTTTTACGAGTATAAAACTATTTATTACGTGTAAAAAACTATTTGTTACACGTAGAACAACTATTTTTTTACGTGTCAAAAACTTATTGTTTCTGGTAAAAAACTTTTTACGCAAAAAAAAATATTTTTTACGTGTAAAAAACTATTTGTTACACGTAAAAAACTATTTTTTTACGCGTCAAAAAATTGTTTCTGGTAAAAAACATTTTTACGCGAAAAAAAAAATTACGTGTAAAAAACTATTTGTTACTCGTAAAAAACTATTTTTTTTCGCGGCAAAAACTTATTGGTTCTGGTAAAAAAACTTTTGTACGCCAAAAAAAATATTTTTTACGTGTAAAAAACTATTTGTTACACGTAAAAAACAATTTTTTTACGCGTCAAAAACTTATTGTTTCTGTTAAAAAATATTTTTACGCGAAAAAAAAATTACGTGTAAAAAACTATTTGTTACTCGTAAAAAACTATTTTTTTTCGCGGCAAAAACTTATTGGTTCTGGTAAAAAAACTTTTTTACGCCAAAAAAGAAATATTTTTTACGTGTAAAAAACTATTTGTGACACGTAAAAAACTATTTTTTTACGCGTCAAAAACTTATTGTTTCTGTTAAAAAACATTTTTTACGCGAAAAAAAAATTACGTGTAAAAACTATTTGTTACTCGTAAAAAACTATTTTTTTTCGCGTCAAAAACTTATTGTTTCTGGTAAAAAAACTTTTTTACGCCAAAAAAAAATATTTTTTACGTGTAAAAAACTATTTGTTACACGTAAAAAACTATTTTTTTACGCGTCAAAAACTTATTGTTTCTGTTAAAAAACATTTTTTACGCGAAAAAAAAATTACGTGTAAAAAACTATTTGTTACTCGTAAAAAACTATTTTTTTTTCGCGTCAAAAACTTATTGTTTCTGGTAAAAAAACTTTTTACGCCAAAAAAAATATTTTTACGTGTATAAAACTATTTGTTACACGTAAAAAACTATTTTTTTACGCGTCAAAAACTATTTCTATTAATAAAAAAAAATGATTTACTATCTAAATCCATAATTTAGATAGGTACTAAAACTATTCTATTTTTTACGTGTAACAAATAGATTTTTACACGTAACAACTAGTTTTATACGCGTAAAAAATAATTTTCTACCAGTAACAAATAGTTTTATACGCCTAAAAAAATAATTTTTTACGTATAACAATTTTATTAGCGTAAAATAATAAAAATATTTTTTTACCTGTTATAAATGGTTTTTACACGTAATAAATAATTTGATTCACTTTTACAAAAAATGTATTAAAATATCAATATTTTTGATAAACACGTGGACTCCTCACAAATACACGTCGCGTCACTACGTATTTCTAAGCCGTTAACACGTTTCGTTACAACTAGCTCGTGTGTCAGGGCCGTCTCGCTAGCTCGTATGTCACAGCCTTGAATGTTTACTCCCAGCGCGCGTAAAGAAGTTTCACTCCAAAATGTTTCATAAATCATGTCCTAAAATTGCATTAGCAACGAGAAATATTTATATACTATTCTATTATATAATTATAATTATTTATTATATTATACTATAATTATAACAAGTACTAACCACAACACTACAACATAAAAAACTATACACATATAAACTAAAATTCCTAAAATAAATGGCATATAATTATTATTTTTACACATACACATACCACTGGCACTAGCAGTAGATTGTGTTTGTCTCCGAATATATTCCCCGGCCCGTCCACAATTCAATCTCAGCATCCTTTATCTTCGTCCCTTCAACGCTAGCGGCGCCGATCTCGCCTATCTCTTTCTCACAGGATTGATTGTTGGACGGGCCGGGAATCCACGAGTTTGCGACGCGCGACGTTACTAAATGACATCTTGATAGAAATTGCAGACCTGCCGCGTCTTTTGCGTGTTTTTAATGAACACAAATCGACGGGTCTTGTGCAGAACAGGTCCCCACGAATTCGAGGTTTTTTTAATTTTTAATGTGGATCCCATAGTTAATGGAATAGTTTAAAAGAAAAAAATTATTGGATGAACCACTTTTTCTGCCAAAACTCCCTATTATAACCTTCGTAAAGCGAGTAAAATACAAGGTTATGCACAGTGTTGCCAGACTCACCCTGTGTAAAATCAACGAAAACGTTCGACTTTATATTCGTTTTTTTTACAGTTAGTACGTACTTTAACACGAAAAATTAAAAATATAATAAACGAGGCAAAACAAAAAAAAACACTATAAAAATAAATTGACATTAAAATCATTACATAATTTAATAATATTAATTAATTTGTTTCGTATTCTTCAGCTGTATTATGGCAACTTTACTGTGCGACTAGAAGCAGCTTTGGGTCCGTAACACTTTAGTGCAACAGATATTAAGCATTTTTTTTTAAATTCACTTCAGCAGGGATGTTTTAGAGCAGTATTATTCCAGAAAAAATGCGGATTTTGACGATTTAAAATATCAAAAAAACAAAGATTAGTAAAAATCAGAAAAAATGCGGATTTTGACGATTTAAAATATCAAAAAAACAAATAAAAATTAGTAAAAACCAACCAACCCCACCAAATAACCACCTAACCAATGCATTAACACCCCCCAAATAACCCGGCTGACCAATGCATTAATACCGTCCAAATAACCAGGCTAACCAATGCATTAACACCCCCCAAATAACCAGGCTAACCAATGCATTAACACCCTCCAAATAACCAGGCTAACCAATGCATTAACACCCTCCAAATAACCAAGCTAACCTAATTTGTTAATGCTTTTGGTAAATTCTAGGTTTAGCGCGCTTATATCCAATCCAAAACCAACCAACCAACCAACCAAACCAACCGAAAACCAAGCAAAAGGTGAGAAAATAGTAATAAAAACACGCTTACGCATGTTTTGATTGCTCTTGTTTCACTTTGTTTGTGCGTTAAAAGCAATCAAAACATTGATTGCTCTAGCTGTTATGGCAACTTTGATGTGTGACTAGACCAACCCAAAACCAATGTAATCAAAACCCGCTTATCGAGTCATTAACGAAGCTACCTTAACGTCTACGGACAGACAAATCACTACTGTTTTGAGTCCCTCCACGTCAACTTTATTTCAGAAGAAAGTCCTATAAATTAATTTTATTGACAACGTCGCAAATTCTATGCGAAGGCCATAGATGACATACCGACGATCGATTAACTGTCAATCGAAAAACTCATAAAATTGCTGGTTTGGGATGTTGTAAATAAACATATTTTCTTAATTTTTATGCTTACAAAGAAGATTCGTTACATTTTTGTGCTTAAATTAGGTCATTCCATGTCTGTATAAGGTAATAAAGTGCTAATATGTGATGTTTTTACTGAATCCGTGTAGAAAATTTTACATATTTACTGTCCGTCGCCTGTACCTAAAATACGTTTTTTTGCCGCTTTTTAAAGATAAAACACAGTCATCCAACATTTTTTTTGCTTAAAAATGTTCAGTTTAAGATAATCTTGCAAAAAAATCCTAAAAAGTGTTAAATGCATGGGGACCTATTGTGCACCAGAGCCCAAATCGACAAAAGCGCTTAAAACGGTAAAATAGCGAAAAGCGCTTGAGACGCAAAACACGCAAAACGCTAAAAACGCTTTCTGTGTGTTAAAAAAAATGAAAAAATGAAAAATATCGACACATTTCAAAAATAGTTTAATAATAATACTTTGAATAAGAAGACTAAGGAAGGAGCATATCAAAAATCTTAGGTACACCGCGATGGGCCTCAAATATGGCCGACTTAAATTCCGGTTTATCAGTGTCGTTCTAATTTTATTTAAAAAATGCAAAACTATGATGTAGGGTAGACGTGGGGTAGACTCAATAATTTGTTGTTTTATTTTACGTTGTGAATAAATGTTGGTAGTTATTAAAATTGTTATAAAAATATATACTTCTAATAAAAATAGATAAGTTATAATAAATATTTATTACCACAAACATCCGATACGCTACTGAAGCAGGTAAGTCAAATTAACGTATCTAAATTCTTTTGACATCTAATCTTTGACAAGTAATAAATAAAAGCTAAAATGCAAGAAAAAATATATAATTTAGTTAATTTAAGTGAATTTCATAAATGATCGGTTTACTACACGTATGTATATTATATAGTCACTTACTAGCGAAAAGTTGTTCCATTATTTCACTCAATTTTTGCCGAGATCTACCGCACGCTACACAACCAACTATTTTAGAGTCTTTTCGATAAATCGCCATAGTGTCACTGTTAATTTAAGTGCTGCCACAATTTCCATCTAGATTTACTACCTTTATACAACTATCAGTAGTAGAATAAATAATAAATAACATAAAATAAGCTCCGTAAAGACTGACAAATCCACAAAATTTCAAATCAAATTCAAATGTGTCAAATCAATCGTCAAACAGAACTGTCAAGGATCCCCACCCTAGAGTGCTTTTATGGCGCTTTTTCCGCCCACCATGCATGAATACATGGATAGCATTATGCTCCTTCCTTAGTCTTCTTATTCAAAGTAATAATATAATAAATTACCTGTCCTCTATAGCAATAATTTCCTGCAACATTCCAGGTGTTGCAGTGGAACGCAGTTGCTTTCGACATACTGTTTCATCAGATCGCGCTGTGACATTACCTATTGTAAAATCATTTTCAGCAAAATGATCCGAGCAAACATGGATACAGGAAGTTTTAGGAAACTCTATACCCAATCCCAATGACCATGCCACCCTTCTCTCCATTTCAACAGGAACCCTTAAAAAAGTAACAAGACAGAAGCTTTATTTGTAGATAAATAATTCCGTGATAATAAGCTTTAGTAACTTGCAAAAATATAAAGTAAATATATACATAGGCTGTACTTTAAAAAAGATGTTATTTTGACATTTTTTAATATTTTAAAATTTGAAATGATTAATATTTTGATGCTAAACTAATAAATCTTTAGAGCCCAGGGGGTCGATTCTTGTGTCTGGGACTAATGCTCCCAGGGAGAGACCCTCCGAGGGAGTTAGCGTTGTGCCCACCCCATGATTATGCCTGATGTCTCCTTTTCGCAAACATTTCCTATTCTTAAAACGTGTGAGATGGTTCAAAGAACGAACTATAACATCATGAAATGGGAACAATGTGAACTCCCCGGAAGGTTTTTCCCTGGGAGCGTTGCTCCTTGATTTGAGGATCAACCCCCAAGAAGACAAACTATGTAACTCGCTAGAAAAGGAATTTCTTTCTAAGAAATACCCCAGTTATCCGAGAAGCTAGCTGTATTTTGGAAAGAAATAGATCCTTTTGCAGGACTGTAAGGCCCAGATGTACGATCGAAGTTTAACCATGGTTCAATTAAACGCTACTGGTACCCACTTGAAATGCATTGCTGTCAATGTCTGACAAGTTTCACGAATTTCCGACAGCAATGTATTTCAAAATGGGTACCAGTAGCATTTAGCCAAATACATTTTATTAAAATGTATTTGCATTTAGCCAAATACATTTTATTAAAATGTATTTGCATTTAGCTGAACCATGGTTAAACTTAACCATGCCTAACCTAACCTAACCAAACTACACAATTATTTACCGTGTCTTTTTTTCTTTTGAGCTTTCATTAGTTTGCTGACTCGCGTCAGTTCATAATAATTAGTTTTTTCTAATAAAACTTTGTAGAGACGCCTATGGAGAACGTGGGATTTACAAGAATGTTATTGTTTACTTACCGATGAAATGATAAATTGCATCCTTTAAAATAAGTCTTTTTGCACACAATGCACTTTTTCACCATTATCACCACTTATCTTCAAACAGCACAAAAGAAAACAGTTTAAAAACCGCGAAAACTACGAAAAACACAAGAAAACACCAAGAAAACCACAGAATATACTAACGAAAAAGAAGCCCAAGTTCCTTGTAATAAATCGGTTCCATTTTCGTAACGCCATCTCTCGACATAGCTGACATTATAGGTTAGCCAAAGGGGTGCGGGGCCGGGGGGAATTGTAAAATACACTTTTTTATTTTAATTATTTTTATTCGCTATTTGCAATTTTATTTTTTAAAACATATTATGTGAAACAATCACATAATATGTCTTAAAAATAAAAATTACAAACGGAAACAAAAGGAATTAAATAATCTGAAGTTTATTGATAAAAAAGTTAGCTATGCAAATTCATAAGTATATTAAGTATAACCTCTTTGGTATAACATTGTTAAACAAACATTAACAAATCATAACATATCAGATCATAGAACTAAAAAAGTACTATTACATAAAAACAGGTGATACAATACTTCAAAATTAATTTTAACATAATATCAAAACCGAAAAATCAAACTGCAAACACAACCACACTTATCACAACAGTAACACACACTTCCGCGGCAAATGTCCAAGAAAGACTGATCATTCTGATAGGTCCTGGTCCGGTCGTAGCTCACGTCGTATTGTCGGTAAGCAAAATCCCTGTCCAAAAATTTTGACGATCAGCGCCATCATCCGTCATAACTGGGAAACTTTTGCTGGAACCATTTTTAATATTTTACTTACATGGCCCTGAAGAAAACCATAAATAATAATGGCGGCCACGTGGTTCTCGTCGTTCTCGTTCTCCGCGATGGCTACGTTGCCAAGTTGCTCAAATTAATTTCTTTGAAGGAATGTTTCTCTATACATAATACTTTCTAAAACAAAAGTTATACCTATTATAAATCAGTTTTGGGTATTACCCAGTTTTGTTGCTATATTTATCGATTTGATACTGTAGGGAAAAGCTTTTTTTAATAATTCATTATCAAGCATATACAATTTTCAATATTCAAATAATGTATGTAGAAAACATGCTATTTTCTGATTACAACTGACAACATACGTTTTGGTACCTGCCCCCCACTGCCCCCCTTGCCATCCTGAAATGTTCTTAGACAAGGAAAGAGAGGGGACAGGTAACCCGGCAGCTGAAAGTGAGGCAAGTTGTCACCACACGAAATTCTCCAATGGCGTAGCATCAGAAATTAGCTTGTACCTAGACGGTATAAAATATTTATTAAAACGTAAACTAATATATCGTTCATTTTTGAATAATGCATATACAATTTTGTATTTTATAGTCTCATCTTTATAATATTAGAATATCTCAGTCGATAATGCAAAATTTATTTAACAGTCACAGTGGACTGATTATCAAGACAATTATTTATTTATTAACGTGTGTATAATGTATAATTAAATAAAAAATAATGTACATATATATGTTTTAAATGTGTATATACATATTACCGTATGATCGAAAAAAACGGCGTCTTGTTTGTTTGGAAATGACAATTTCACAAATTAATATTAAAAATTACATTATTCATTGAATCCGTAAGCAAGTGTGAAGGGGATTAGCTAGATTCATTATTATACTGTATGATCGAAAAAAAAACCGACGGCCAGTTGGCTTGTAAATTACGATCAATGACATTCCCCATATAATTCTACATATAAAATGACAAAAACTATACAAAACGACATCGAAAAAAGACGGCGTCAGCGATGGCTATGAAATGAAGATCGCTGTCATTTTATATGTAAAATTATATGGGGAATGTTGTCGATCGTCATTTACAAGCCAACTGGACGTCGTTTTTTTTTCGATCATACGGTATAATAATGAATCTAGCCAATTCCCTTCACAGTTGCGTACGGATTCAATGAATAATGTAATTTTTAATATTTGTTACCTTCAATCATAAGAATATTCTTATATTCCACCAAAAAAAATAAACAATTCTAGAAGCTTTTTGTGTTATTTTATTTATTTTTAAATTTTTATTAATTGCTTACTGAAGAAACTGTTATTATACACCTAAATTAGCAAATTTCTTGAAAGAATATTTAAAAAAATATAGTAACAAGTAGCCCACCACAAGTTTGTCAACCCCCAGCAAATCTTGGCAGGTAAATTTAAGTTTTATATAACAACTATATACATATAAATTTTTTATCACTAGAATTTTTCATTTTTTTTATAGTTTACAATTATTTTACTATTTGATAACAATACTTTATACATTTTTTTAAGTGTAAAATATGTAAAAAATGTTTATTGCAGAAATTGTATTTCTCTAATTATAATTCCCTACGCCGCTGGAGAAATCCATGCTGAGTAGCGTTATTTATAGTTTCAAACATTAATTATAACACAGGATATTGAAAATACTATTTGGAATTATTAAAAATAGTTTTGTTAGTATGTGGTACAAGACATATTAAAAGCATTTTACATATTTTTACTGCTATAATGGAAAAAATTACATTTTATGACCACATAACAAAAGTTGTGTGTCGATTTTTACCTGTGAAATGTAATTCCAGCCACTTTTTTCTCGCTTCGGCCTTTGCAGCCATACGCTGAACATTTCACCATACTAAACAACACAGTTTATAAATTTAAAACAAAACAGTATTCACAAAAAGCATAAAAATTCGCTTGGTGTCACCTCGAAATCTTGTCACCAAAGTATGGCCGCCGATCAAATTTTGGACTCGGTTTGGATTGGTTTGGATATTCTGTTTTAATTTGTATTATTAACTTTTTTGTAACAATTTTATTTTATACCAAATTTCATCTCATTAATTAATTTCTTTCTGGGAGGGGTATTACTCCCATTACCCTTCCCGTATATGCACCCCTGTATAGGGCTTGTTTCTCTCTACAATTTCCTGTTTCACAATGTATCGTTTGTGTCCGGGAAGGGTTCATAGTTTCATATAGTTGTAGATTTTCGAAAGAAATCAGTACATGTATATTATTTCGTATATTTTTCATTTTATTGATTTTATGGAAAGCATTGTTCATTAAAATGTTGCATCCTATGTTATAGGGCTCGTTTCTCTCTACAATTTCCTGTCTCACAATGTACCGTTTGTATCCGGGAAGGGTTCATAGTTTCATCGTTGTCGATTTTCGAAAGAAATCAGTACATGTATATTATTTCGTATATTTTTCATTTTATTGATTTTATGGAAAGCACTGTTCATTAAAATGTTGTATCCTATATTATAGGGCTTGTTTCTCTCTACAATTTCCTGTCTCACAATTAACCGTTTGTGTCTGGGAAGGGATCATAGTTTCATAGTTTTTGTTCATCGATTTTCGAAAGAAATAAGTCGAAAGAAATCAGTAAAGTAAGATAAAATTAAACATTTTAGGAATAAAACAATATTATTTCTGTAAATGTCAGTTTATTTTTAGTATTTCGTCTTATTTTTATAGGCAGTTTCATTTTTTTACTATATTTAGTTTACTATAAAAGGCAATAATAGATAAAAAATTATTTAAAAAATTCCTTCACCATATTGTCGCTATTTTCGATTATACATTACTAATTATTAAATCCAATCTCTTTTTTAGGTGTTCGTTTTGAAACGTCCTGTATACGACACTTCTCACAATGGATTTTGCTGCCACTGTTTGAGGAAAATTCATCTCTAAGCATCCTTGTTTTCCCTCCAACGCGCAGACGTAGAGTTTCCCAAGATTTCATCTTGGGTACGTTTTCCGGCACATCCGCAGCGCGTAGCAGAGAAAATCGTCAATAATTTTCCCATTCAACGCAATAATTAGGGCTAAATTTTCTTTGTAGTGTAGCGAAAATTCTACAGGTTGTCCCAAAAAATTACAATCATAAAAAAAACAAGAATCAAGACAGATTGTGTCTAATATTTTGTGGATTTATATCCATAGGTATGTTTCAATTTTCTTATTAATCAATTATATTACTGTATTAGTATCTGATTTCAATATTATTTGTTATTTTGCTATTAGCTACTCAGTAAGGCTGATAATTTTATGATTTCTACTAATATTCATCAAATTTTTTATATTAAATCTCACATAATTTCAAAATATATACAAAAATTTAGTTGTTATATTATCTAGAAATATATACTGGACACTTTAATTTGTATAAAAAAACGGCGTCAAGAAGGCTTGGAAAATAAAAAAAACACCAAGAAATTTAAAGATTTATACAATCGTACCCATAGCTTTACTAATATGAGTTTAATTTATCTTATATTTTATTAGTGTTTCTCTAAGATATTCAGAAATCCATAAAAGTGGCTAGGTTTGAGGGTAAGCTGTTCTCTGCAGTGAATAATTTTTTTACGACGTCACCATTGGTGAATCACATCAAAGATTTGATGGTAAGTATTATTTTATCACGCTAAAATTGAGTACAGGTTGTCCCAATGTCCCCTAAACATATAAAACTACTAACTATTTCAGACACCTTCGTTTTTTTTTATGAAAATCAAATGTTAAAGCACCTTTGGAGAATATAGACAAGTTTAAAGTGTTATTTTTTTACGTTTAGCCCTAATTGTATAATTTTTTGGACAAACTGTATATAAATCTATCAACTTTAATTCGTAAACCCAGTTTATTACAAACTTTAGTATTTGGCTTATACACACACCGGAAAAGTCTAGGGATATTACAATTTTATCCAGCCATCGTTAGTAATTTTATTATTTGCATTTCTAATATAATAAAATTAAAATAAACAAATAGTTTACAGGACGTATTGAAAATAAAAATGCGAAATTTACCGAATTTTTCAAATTTACCTAGATTTTTATTGAACTCAAAAAAATACACACATTTTTTTAATTCTAAACTGTGAATTAAAAGAAAAAAAGATAAAACCATTTTTACTTAATAAAGGGTATGGCCTCCTCTACTGTTCATTACAGCCCTACATCGTCTCTCCATGCTCCTGATCAGGTTGTCGATCTCTTCTTGAGATACAGCCTGCCACGCTGCATTCACGGCCCGAACCAGATCCCTACGAGTTTCACGAGGCATACCCATTCTCAAAATTCTTCTTTGGACCGTGTCCCATACGTGCTCGATGGGGTTGAGGTCAGGAGATTGTGCCGGCCACGGTAAGATGTTTAATCGATGAGCATTTATCAAAACTCACTTACCACTCTGGCTGTATGAGGCCGTGCATTGTCATGCATGAGAATGAAGTTTCTCCCAAAATCATTGGCATATGGTAACACGACAGGCTCAAGAACTAAATCACGATTTGTGATTCTTGTTAGAAACCTTTCAAGAAAAACGGGATCGGGTTTTTGGCCTAAGTGGACTCCTCCCCAGACCATAACTGTTCCACCTTGATAAGGATGCACTTCCTGAACATTATCCAACCGAATAAGATTTCCCGGTTCTCTCCATACCCTAAGCCTACTCGAATCCGGATGAATTCCAAAGCGGGACTCATCCGTGAAGAGAACATTGATCTTGAGCCCACAAATATCGTACCTCTCGTTTTCCTCTCGTTAAGGGTTGAGCTCTCCAGGGGCGTCTGCTTCTTAAGTTGACCTCTCTTAATCTATTGCGAACAGTGTCAGAACTAACGGTTACATTATGTGTTTCTTGGAGAATTAAACTAAGCTCTGGTGCTGTAAGAGTCGGTCGGCGTCGAGCATTTAATTGTAAAAAATGATCTTGCTGAGGGGTAGTAATGCGATGTCGCCCTGTGTGCCTTTCAGCAACATCACCACTTTCACGGTAGCGTGCACTTAATCGCGATATCACACTTTGCGTTGCATTTAATGCTCTAGCTACGTCGATTTGGCGCATTCCAGCTTCGAGCATACCCATGGCCCTTAGCATTTCGTCTCTGTTAAGATGTCTACGCTCCATAATGTCGTTTAATACAAAACAGAGTTATTTGAATGAATTCTGGCCAGTTATCATAAAAACATAGCCAGTACAGGTTAAATTCGAACAATTGACGCTAGGTGATTTTTATACATTTGACAAAAAATGCACAAACACTTCTGCAAATATCCCAAATTTAGAAATAACTAGTGTGACTACTTCGTTTCAATCGAAGTAGAAAGAATCGGCCTACAAATATGTGGTTGTTTATTCAAAACATTTATTTTTAACTTTAATAAAATGATATCCCTAGATTTTTCCGGTGTGTGTATTATCCTTGTGTATTATACAGGGTTAATTGAAGGCTTGTTTTTACCTTAACTTTAAAACACCCTGTGCAAAACTGGCTAGATATTTTTACACAAATGAAGAAGGAAATTAAAGATAAAGGATTAAACCCCAAGCAGCATTTGGACGTTGGGACAACGTTGTGTCACGCGACCAAACGTCGGGGCGCAACGTCGGCACAACCTCGTGCCAACCCTAGTCTGCACTAGTTTGGAGAATAATTTTTGGGTCGAAACGACGTTGGATACCGACGTTGGCTAGAAGCCTAATTTAGTACAAACTGCAACGTTGTTTAAAATCCTAATTCACAGAAATACAAAACTAATATGGCGTCTAAGTCGCGTTTTATATTAAATTGGGATAATTATAGTAAAAATATTATTTTTACGATTTAGTTAGAGACATATGTCAGATGGCAGTGAAGGAAAACAAAAGAAAAGTATTTAAGTGTGGAGGATGTTTGAAGATCATAATTAGTGAAACGCTTTAACCGACTCTGTAACTCGATACCCAAGGCAAAAAAGTTAAACGCCAACAACTTTATTGATAAATGTATTGTTTCTACTTTGAAAAATACTAATGGGCCTTAAAATTAAAGAAGTTTTAAAAATTTTCTTGAATTTTTTTTTAGTAAAATGAAAATAATTTATTCGCAGTCGAAAAAATTGTTTCCGCGTGTTTTTTAGGGTCAAATATTTCAAGTTAATGGATTCAAAAAGCAGGAATTGCTATTTTAGGAACGAAATATTTTCTTATTTAACAACATGGCGGTTTTCACTTTGTTGTTTTGGAGATTAAGATGGAGTAGTTCGAGTAGTCGCATACTGGACTAATAAAGTCGCAGTTCGGCCTTAACAGGTAGTATACTAGTCGCAAGATTGCCTAATTTAGTCATCCTAGAATCTAGCTTGTGCCGCCCTCTATAATCTAAATAAACGAGGGAGTGGATAAACTATCGGTAATATATGTCGATATATATTTAAATTTAGTTTTTTATGTACCTTTCTTATGTCCCATTTTAATTAAGTTTTTTTTATAAAAACAAAAACAGCACTGAACTGTCTGACTGAACAGAACAATGAAGTGAAAATTTAAGATTTAAGGTTATGGTTCAATACAGTTGCATAAAGGTAGTGACTCGACGTCCTACCAACGTAAGAATAAGGAAATCTAAACAACGTTGGAATTAGTAAAACAGACGACGTTTGCATAACGTTGGAATAGGTCCTGAAACTGACGTCGGAAAACTCTATATTGTCCAACGTTGTAACTACGTTGTCCGAATCACCTAAAGACCACTTAAGCAAAAAAGGTTACAAGACAACGTTTATTCGACGTCGCAGAAGCTTCTACTTTGCTGTAGTACTAGTCCAACGTCGGCACAACGTTATAAAAACGTTTAAATTTATTTTAATACCCAAGGTAGGGAGGTAACTATTTTTTGTAACTAATCCAACGTTGTGTTTAGTAAACATGTGGTCGCAAGCCGCGAAAATGCTACTTGGGACTATATCCATATTGTAGCACATTTTTAGACAACTTCTTTATTTTTAAGTTTTTGATGGTCAATCATCAACAAAATATTCCTTATGTTTGGACTAAATTTTCTCGAAAATAAAGACATAATTTAAAATTCCGTTACAATTCGGAAATAGATTGAAGTTTTGTGATTACAGTGATATATAATTTATATGGTTTTGTAACAAATTGCTCGCAATTTTATGAAAAACGCTGAAGCTTGCAAACCTTAATAAAGCCTTAATCAAAGCACGTGTGTTTGGAATGATAAATAAATCATATTTTTACGTGAGGAATCTCCCCATGGGAGATGGCACATGTTTTTTGAAACACCCTCTATACAGTTTGCTAAAAAAAATCAATTAAATAAGGCTAAAAATAAGAGAAATATAACATTTTAAACTAGTTTTGAAAAATAAGTATTAGAAATATACAGGGTGCTACAAATTCGAGGTACGAGCATTGGTATTTTGGAAACCGTAATAGGTACTAAGATGGTTAATTGGGGCAAAGGATTGCGCCTTGGGATGTTTGCCAACATGCTATCAAAAAAGGTTAAAAAATTTCAAGGATTGTTGAGTTTTTTGAGAAAAATTGATTTTTTTGAAAATCAATTTTATTTTTTCCTGACGTTACGTTTTAGAAAATCAAAAAACTAATTGCACATTCTCATAGCCACTTTGTCAAGGCTATCTGAGAGTATTTTTAGATTTTTATATTAGCTGATAATTTGTGAGATACAGAGGCGAACTTAATTTTTTTAAATACGGACCTGCATTTTTTTTTCAGGTTTTGAATGAACTCTGTCTCCTGAGTACAATGATAGGCACACTTAATATTTTTTTTCTGTGTTTTGGACATTTAAACACAATTTATTTAAACTATAACTGCAAGTCCGGCTCTGTTTTTTTTTAATATTTAATCAATTCATCGTTACAATATTGATAAGCTTTCAAACTTAACAGTGACGTGGAATATAATAGTGAATAAGGAAAATCAAACGCAACAAAATAATAAAAAAATAAATAATATAAACAATCAAGTTATTTCTCCGGAAGATGGATTTGAAATCACATTTGAAATGGTAGAGCAGTATAATGGTCAGCAAGGTTCCTGGATCTATTACCAATGGGCGAGGAGGGGGGGGGGGATTTCTTGACTTCATTTGTAAAAGTGAAATCAATACATTTCAACATTTACAATAAAGAGTACAAAATGCATTCGGAAGTATAGAAGAAGATACGTTCAAAGAGCTATAAATAAAATTGAACAAAAAATAAATTAATTTGTGCATTAGTGAGGGTGGTAATCCTTTCGAACATTAGAGCATTAGAAACAAGTTTGTAAAAGAATTAATAAGAATATCTTTAAATTGCTAACCTGGACATTATTTATTTGAATCTTTCAAATGGCTCGATTTTTCTTATTCAATGTTAATTAGCGCTGATCAATATTGTTACGATGAATATAGTAAGATTAAAGGAGACCGAGTTCTTTTAACACCTCAAATAGAAAATGCAGGTTTGTATTTAAAAAAATTAAGTTGGCCTCTGTATCTCACAAATTATCAGCTAATTTGAAAATCTAAAAATATCATTAGATAGCCCTAATATAGTGGCTATGAGAATGTGCAATTAGTTTTTTGATTTTCCAAAAAGTAACGACAGGAAAAAATAAAATTGATTTTCAAAAAATCCGTTTTTTCCAAAAAACTCAACAATCCTTGACATTTTTATTTTTTTTTAATGGCATATTCTTGAACATCCCAAGGAGTAACTTTGCCCCATCATCTTCGTATCTATTACGGTTTCCGAGATACCAATGCTCGTACCTCGAATTTGTAGCACCCTGTATAATAATATACAGGGTGTTTCAAAACAAATGCGAAAAACTTCAGGGGGTGATTCCTTGTTCAAAATAAAGGGTACTTTGCTTCATAAACGTTGGGTCAAAAGTCAACCATTAGGGAGATATCGCGGTACAAAGATGGCGGAAAAATAGTGTTCTTATTTTTTATCTTGAAAACGAAAAGAGATAGACTAATGAAATTTTATGGAAGCATTACTGTTATGAAAACACACTTTCTGGTAATTTTTTCACTTTTTTAAAATGAGTGGAAGGGGTTGAAATAAACTACCCCTATCATTCTTGTTAACGAAATTTAAAGAAAAATCTTATCAAACACATGCGAAAAAATTAATTTGGATAGTTTAGTTTGTTTAGAAACTTTTTATCTCTTGTATTTTTTGATAAAACTGACCGATTTGAAATTAAAAAATAAAATGTAAAGCATTACATGTCAGGACTAAAAATATTTTTTAGATTAAGAATCTAGTGATAATAATGATAATAATAATAATCTAGATAATAACGTATTGCAGTAGGGTAATGTCAAATAAAACAATAATAGAAACATCCTAAAAAGTGACAGCGGCCGACTAGATTTTTTCCTAAAAAAATTACAGCTGCCCACTAGATTCTTTATCTAAAAATGTTTTTTGTCCTGACATGTAATGCTTTACATTTTATTTTTTAATATCAAATCGGTGAGTTTTATCAAAAAACACAAGAGATAAAAACGTTTCTAAATAAACCAAACTATCAAAATTATTTTTTTTTGCATGTGCTTGATAAGATTTTTCTTTAAATTTCATTAACAAGAATAATAGGGGTAGTTTATTTCAACCCCTTCCACTCATTTTAAAAAAGTGAAAAAATTACCAGAAAGTGTGTTTTCATAACAGTAATGCTTCCATAAAATTTCATTAGTCTATCTCTTTTCGTTTTCAAGATAAAAAATAAAAACATTATTTTTCCGCCATCTTTGTACCGCGATATCTCCCTAATGGTTGACTTTTGACCCAACGTTTATAAAGCAAACTACCCTTTATTTTGAACAAGGAATCACGCCCTAAAGTTTTTCGCATTTGTTTTGAAACACCCTGTATAATAAATATGTTTAGTGACGTTGATAAAAGTATATTATATTAAAATTTGATTATATTATTAAAATTAAATAAAAGCAAATATCACTATCATTAGAGGTCTTACATTACAGAAAGTATGACACAAATACTTTATGATTATTACTATTTATTCTTCTCTTAACGTAGATTTGGTATTATTTGTTAAACAATAGATGACCTGTAAACAAATTCCTCCTTAAACCACAATATAATTTGTGAAACCCGATGAATCTGACTTAAGTCACGATTTTTGTTTAATTTACGTCATTGATAGTACCATATATATAAAGAAATATTTTTTTTCAACATATTTAAGTACATTTGGAATTCGAAGTCATACTTTATTTTAAAATGAAGAATTACTTCAAATGTCTACAGCTTTCTCAAATTTTGCGCTTACATTTTGTAAGTACATACCTCCTAAAAAATATTTTTGAATATAATTTGATTTAAAAAATTTAGACAAAGCAGAACAACCATTCCGATCAGCCAGATGGGGTACAGAGTTTCAGGAAAATCGAGGATAATAGTACAAACAATATCCAAGCGAAGAAAAATGTACCAGGAGAGGAAAAAGCTCAAAACACCACTCACATATCTTCGAAGTTAAGCAAAGTCTCCAAAAGCCAAATGAAAGGTACCATTAATTTTTATTTATTGTGTTTTATATTTTTCTGCGTTTTTTTTTAACTATATAAAATTTTGCTTTGTATTCTCAATACTCGAAAAGTACGAAAAAAAATATAATTAAAATTTCGACTTTATTTGTAGTTTCAGCTAACTTCAATAATATGGCGAATGCGCTGGGAGAAATATGCATTATATATTTCACCTAGCGCATTCGCCATATATGGAAATGGGTAAAAAATTGAATATTTTTTAAATATCACATTAATACACCGTTTAAAATATTTAATTAACTTTGTACTTAAAATTAAGCATATTTTCGTCATGCTGATCAATAGTATGTCTTACTTACATCGATTTTTCACCAATTATCCTTAATAATGCTGACTCTACCCTAAAACTATTAACATTTAAGCTTAAAAGAAGACATATTCTTAAAGAAAGAATATAGAATTCTACATATAAGTACAGTTAGAGTTGTTTCAGAGCATTACAAGGGCATTACTAACATTTTTTTTTAAACGGTATACAGGGTGTTTCAAAACAAATGCGAAAAACTTTAGGGGGTGATTCCTTGTTCAAAATAAAGGGTAGTTTGCTTTATGAACGTTGGGTCAAAAGTCAACAGTTAGGGAGATATCGCGGTACAAAGATGGCGGAAAAATAATGTTTTTATTTTTTATCTTGAAAACGAAAAGAGATAGACTAATGAAATTTTATGGAAGCATTACTGTTATGAAAACACACTTTCAGGTAATTTTTTTACTTTTTAAAATGAGTGGGAAGAGGGTTGAAATAAACTACCCTATCGTTCTTGTTAACAGGAAATTTAAAGAAAAATCTTATCCAAACACATGCAAATAAATTAAAAATAAATGTAAAGCATTACATGTCAGGACAAAAAACATTTTTAGATTAAGAATCTAGTGATAATAACGATAATAATAATCATCTAGATAATAACGTATTGCAGTAGAGTAATGTCAAATAAAATAATATTAGGAACATCTTAAAAAGTAACAGCGGCCGACTAGATTTTTTCCTAAAAAAATTACAGCAGCCCACTAGATTCTTTATCAGAAAATGTTTTTTGTCCTGACATGTAATGCTTTATATTTTATTTTTTAATTTCAAATCGGTGAGTTTTATCAAAAAAATACAAGAGATAAAAAAGTTTCTAAACAAACTAAACTATCAAATTAATTTTTTTGCATGTGTTTGATAAGATTTTTCTTTAAATTTCGTTAACAAGAATGATAGGGGTAGTTTATTTCAACCCCTTCCACTCATTTTAAAAAGTGAAAAAATTACCAGAAAGTGTGTTTTCATAACAGTAATGCTTCCCTAAAATTTTATTAGTCTATCTCTTTTCGTTTTCAAGATAAAAAATAAAAACATTATTTTTCCGCCATCTTTGTACCGCAATATCTCCCTAATGGTTGACTTTTGACCCAACGTTTATGAAGCAAACTACCCTTTATTTTGAACAAGGAATCACCCCCTGAAGTTTTTCGCATTTGTTTTGAAACACCCTGTATACAGGATGAGTTTCCTACGATGTTTTCTATGGGTATCTCGGAAACTACTGGAGATAGAGAGTCGGTTAAATGGGGAAAGAATTGCAGTTTTGTGGGGTCATAAATATGCGCTTTTTAGATTTTTGAAAAAGTTCATGGCTTACTAGATATTTCGAAAAAAAACAAATTTCGGCTATTTTAAAAATTGTTCCTAATTCATTATAAGCTATTTTAGACAAAAAGTTTTCAGATAAAAGTTGTAGATAATCATATCTTTTATGAGAATGTGGCACTCCGTTTTCTTCTAAAGCCTGTCATTTTTGAAATTAAGCATTTATTTATATAACTTGATATATTAAAATATTTTACAGAGTTCAGAGAAGCTTTTAGACTCTTCGACAAAGATGGAGACGGCAGTATTACCAAAGAGGAACTAGGCAGAGTCATGAGATCTTTAGGACAGTTTGCAAGAACTGAAGAACTACAACAAATGCTTCAAGAAATCGATATCGATGGTAAAACATGTTTATAAAACATTTTTTAACCAAAATCGTCGAAATTTAAACTAAATTCGTTTTTAGGCGATGGAAATGTAAGTTTCGAAGAATTCATTGACATCGCCTGGTCTGCCGGGGCTGGAACAGGTTCTGACCAGTTACTATCTAGAGAGGAGGAAGAAAAGGAACTAAGGGATGCTTTTAGGGTGTTCGATAAGCATAACAGGGGTTACATCACATCGTCAGACTTAAGGGCAGTGTTGCAATGTTTGGGCGAAGATTTATCAGAAGAAGAAAGTGAGTATAATTTTTTACGTTGGACACATAGTTCCTATCAAATAAACTTGATTAAGCTTGACCGGCACAGCGTTGCCTACTTTTACATATTTTCTTTAAATCAAAATATTTTAAGAAAAAAAAAATTAATTATAAATATACTAGCGTGTACACGCGACTTCGTTCGCGTCGAATTAATCATTTGTAATGGTGATGATAAAGCAAAGCAAGAATTTCCATTAACATACAAACTGGATAAAATTTTCTCACATTGATGTGAGCATGAGAAAAAACAATATGGCGATATTATTATATAACTTGGTAATATTTGAGGGGTAGTTTCATCTCGTTCGAATTTGACTTTCGAAAAATCCGTTTGCCAAAAATAAGCTTTTTACGTTAAGCAGTTTAAGCAGAATCGTGGTTAATCAATTACCCAACTTTTTGAAACACCCTGTATGATTTTCTAAAAAATTTCAGAATATGTAAAAAAACAAAATAAATTATGTGTGTCCAAGCGTTTTCCCGAAATACTAACCGTTTTTTAAATAACAAATATTGTAATATTTGAGGGGCGTTTTCACCCTCTTGGAATTTGAGATTCGGGAAACCCCTTCTTGTCGAACCTCTACACCCCACAGTCAATCCGTTTGCCAAAAATCAGCTTTCAACGTCAAGCAGTTTAAGCAGAATCGTGATTACTCAATGGTCATATTTTATGAAATACCCTGTATAAATTTTTTAAAAATCTTAAAATATGTAAAACAACAAAATAAAATATACGTGTTTAAGCGTTTTTTCGAAAACTTGACCGTTCTTTAAATAAAAAATATTGTAATATTTGAGGGGTGGTTTCACCCTCTTGGAACTGGAATTTCAAAAAATCCCTTCTTATCGAACCTCTACACCCTAGAATAAACCTGCATGCCAAAATTGAGCTTCTTACGTTGAATGGTTTGAGCAGGATCGTGATTAATCAGTATGTCAGTCACTTAAGGATTTTATATATTAGTATAGATATGGGAAATGTCATCGAACGTCATTTCCCAGCCAACTGGACGCCGTTTTTTTTTCGATCATACGGTATATGTATAGTGATTATGCTGTATAAAAATGGCGTGATTTTTGTGCATATTTTAATGCTATCTACGTGTGATTGTATCAATATTAGAAATATTTTCGCGTATTTTTACTAAAGAGTTAACTTTTTCATTAACAATGGACCGCATATTTGTTTTAAATATTATTTGATATCATTCGAGTTATGTTTGAAGCATCCTCAATCGTCAATGACAAGTACAGTTAGTTATTCACTCTAAATGTATTCAAAAAAATAATTGTTGCTCTCAAATAAAAAAAAACTATTTGAAATATGTATAAACCACTTTATGTTAAGATATAATATCCAGTTTATTTAAAATGTAGCAAAAAATAAAATAATAAACGAAAACATACTTAATATAATCTAAAGCAATGAAATATTTTATTTAAATTATTTTCTAGAAAGTAAATTGCATCTAAGTATATTTTTTTACATTAACAATACTAATTGCAGTGAAAAAATACAATATTTCCTCTTAGTACTACCCTTGTATATGAAGAATATATAAACACGGGTACTATATATAGCCTAAAAGTACATTAAATGCTAATACATATATAAAATGTATCTCCTGTAAAATTCTTTTATTTTGAACCATTATACTAATATTTTTTTTAAAGCTAAAACAAACTCGTATTTTTCCACAGATTTAGACAAAATTCCTTGAAGTAGGGTTGTTTCCAAGAACAGTTTTAGGGGAAGGGTAATGGGGGTAATTACCCTCCCCCCTAGACCGATCAAACTTCAAAAAAATAAGTTTTTAACAAGTTAAAAATAGTTTTTTGCGTGAAACAAATATTTTTTACGCGTAAAAATAGGTTTTATGTGTAAGAAATAGTTTTACACACAAACATATGTTTTTTACACGCAAAAACTATTTTTTACGTGTAAAAAACAATTTGTTACACGTAGAAAACTATTTGAGTTGTTTCAGACCTTTAATATTTTCTAAACGGTATTTATAAGAAATCAGAATGTCCAGTCAGATTTGTGAAACTATTGTTGAAAACTCGGTTTACACTCAAAGTTTACAACATTTTCTTTCAGTACTATACATATCCTAAAAGTACATTAAATTTTATATATCTCCTGTAAAATTCATTTATTTTCAACCATTATTAATATTTTTTTAAAACTAAATACAAACTCCTGTTTTTTCCTCAGATTTAGACAAAATTCCTTGAAATAGGGTTGTCTCTCCCTAGAACTGCCTTAAAATTACTAACATTTCAGATCAATGCAAGACATATTCTGAGAGAATATAAAATTCTGCATACGACAAGTATAGTTTGAGCTGTTTCAGACCTTTATTAATATTTTCTAAACGGTATTTATAAGAAATCAGAATGTCCAGTCAGATTTGTGAAACTATTGTTGAAAACTCGGTTTACACTTAAAGTTTACAACATTTTCTCTCAGTATTATATATATCCTAAAAGTACATTAAATTTTATATATCTCCTGTAAAATTCATTTATTTTCAACCCTTATTAATATTTTTTTAAAACTAAATACAAACTCCTGTTTTTTCCTCAGATTTAGACAAAATTCCTTGAAATAGGGTTGTCTCTCCCTAGTACTGCCTTAAAATTGCTAATATTTCTGATCAATGCAAGACATATTCTGAAAGAATATAAAATTCTGCATACCACAAGTATAGTTTGAATTGTTTCAGACCTTTATTAATATTTTCTAAACGGTATTTATCAGAAATCAGAATGTCCAGTCAGATTTGTGAAACTATTGTTGAAAACTCGGTCTACACTCAAAGTTTACAATATTTTCTCTCAGTACTATACATATCCTAAAAGTACATTAAATTTTATATATCTCCTGTAAAATTCATTTATTTTGAACCATTATTAATATTTTTTTAAAGTTAAATACCAACTCGTATTTTTTTCCACAGATTTAGACAAGATCCTAGGAAATAGTGTTGTCTCTCCCTAGAACTACCTTAAAATTACTAACATTTGAAATCAATGCAAGACATATCCTGAAGGAATATAAAATTCTGCATACGACAAGTATAGTTTGAATTGTTTCAGACCTTTATTAATATTTTCTAAACGGTATTTATCAGAAATCAGAATGTCCAGTCAGATTTGTGAAACTATTGTTGAAAACTCGGTCTACACTCAAAGTTTACAATATTTTCTCTCAGTACTATACATATCCTAAAAAGTACATTAAATTTTATATATCTCCTGTAAAATTCATTTATTTTGAACCATTATTAATATTTTTTAAAGTTAAATACCAACTCGTATTTTTTTCCACAGATTTAGACAAGATCCTAGGAAATAGTGTTGTCTCTCCCTAGAACTACCTTAAAATTACTAACATTTGAAATCAATGCAAGACATATCCTGAAAGAATATAAAATTCTGCATACGACAAGTATAGTTTGAGTTGTTTCAGACCTTTATTAATATTTTCTAAACGGTATTTATAAAAAATCAGAATGTCCAGTCAGATTTGTGAAACTATTGTTGAAAATTCGGTTTACACTTAAAGTTTACAACATTTTCTCTCAGTACTATACATATCCTAAAAGTACATTAAATTTTATATATCTCCTGTAAAATTCATTTATTTTGAACCATTATTAATATTTTTTTAAAGTTAAATACCAACTCGTATTTTTTTCCACAGATTTAGACAAGATCCTCGGAAATAGTGTTGTCTCTCCCTAGAACTACCTTAAAATTACTAACATTTGAAATCAGTGCAAGACATATCCTGAAAGAATATAAAATTCTGCATACGACAAATATAGTTTGAGTGGTTTCAGACCTTTATTAATATTTTCTAAACGGCATTTATAAAAAATCAGAATGTCCAGTCAGATTTGTGAAACTATTGTTGAAAATTCGGTTTACACTTAAAGTTTACAACATTTTCTCTCAGTACTATACATATCCTAAAAGTACATTAAATTTTATATATCTCCTGTAAAATTCATTTATTTTCAACCATTATTAATATTTTTTTAAAAGTAAATACAAACTCCTGTTTTTTCCTCAGATTTAGACAAAATTCCTTGAAATAGGGTTGTCTCTCCCTAGTACTGCCTTAAAATTACTAACATTTCAGATCAATGCAAGACATATTCTGAAAGAATATACAATTCTGCATACGACAAGTATAGTTTGAGTTGTTTCACACTTTAATTAATATATTTTTAAACGGTATTTATAAGAAATCAGAATGTCTAGTCAGATTTATGAAACTATTGTTGAAAACTCGGTTTACACTCAAAGTTTACAACATTTTCTCTCAGTACTATACATATCCCAAAAGTACATTAAATTTTATATATCTTCTGTAAAATTCATTTATTTTGAACCATTATTAATATTTTTTTAAAGCTAAATACAAACTTGTGTTTTTTTCAACAGATTTAGACAAAATTTCTTGAAATAGGGTTGTCTCTCCCTAGTACTGCTTTAAAATTACTAACATTTCAGATCAATGCAAGACATATTCTGAAAGAATATAAAATTCTGCATACGACAAGTATAGTTTGGTTTGTTTCAAACCTTTTTAATATTTTTTTAAACGGTATATTTATAAAAATAAAATCTCCAGTCAGATTTGTGAAAAGATCATCTCCTACACTCAAAGTTAAAAATATTTTCTTTCAGTATGTACTATACATATTCTAAAAGTATATTAAATTTTATATATCCCTGTAAAATTCATTTTTTTTGGACCACTATTAATATATTTTTATATTGTTTCACGTACTACAAAACATTAAACTGGGTAAAATATTTATTTAAACAGGAAAATATTGAAAATTTTTCTTTAAAACTTTGACCATATATTATACTGATTTTGGATATATATTTTTTAAATATTTCTTTTTCTATATTTTTCAGTCGAAGATATGATCAAAGAAGTTGACGTAGATGGTGATGGTCGCATTGATTTTTATGGTAAAAGTTCACAATTATTATAATTCAATCTATATATTATATTATATCTGTTTTTTTTGGACAGAATTTGTAAATGCTCTGGGCGAACCTGGGAACGATGACAGCTACGACGAAGACGATGAAGAATATTCCGGATATTAGAAGAATTTTAAAATCAATTTTAAAGTCATATCAGAAAAAAATGTATCAAAGAAACTTTATATCATCGTATTTAAATGTTTATAATCCTATTACTTGGATGTATATTGTTAAATGTTACGAAATTATACGTATGTTAAGGGCGTGTTCACATAATATATAAAAGTCACGTAGTAGAAATTCTACTTAGTAATATATACAGCATTATTAAGAACTTTATTAATGTTGCCCCCCTATATTTGATTTGATTTTTTTTATTTATTGTGTCCCCCTTCCTTGAGCTATAACTCATCATACGGCCCCATAGTTTTGACAAAAGCCACTATCTGAGAAAGTAAAATACACCTCCTTAATGGTACAAATCTTATTAGCTCTCTTCATATTATCTACGTAAAATTAAAAGCTAGAAAATGTCTAACACTTATTTTTATTTTCTTAAACATCTTAGTGTAGGTAATTTTCTTTAACTTCTTAATTGTTTTAACTCATTTTTATTTAATTATTACTATTTTAAACGCATGTCAATATATCTAACATTTCAGGAACCAAATTTTTAATACAAACAGTCTAAATTTTCTAAATTTATTTTTATATTTCCAATTATAAGTTCAGATATAATTCTAGGCCCCAGAAAAAAGGAATCAAGTTTCTTTTAATTGTGTAGTAGAGATTTTTATGACTTTCTAGGTCACTATTAGTATTAGTATTTTCTGTAATTTTAAACTAAATTTAATAGATTAATCATCCTATTCTAGTCTCTGTAATGTTGAATCGAGGGTGCTAAGATAATGAGGATTCCAAGTCTTTTATTGTTTTAGTGTTTTCTTTTTAACGTTATTTGGGATTAGATTCTCTCTGATTTAAACTAATTAAAAAAATAACTTTTATTCTATTCACTATAATTAATAACCTTTTTCATATTATCTAAATCAAATTGAAATCTAGAGAATGTCTAACAGATATTTTTATTTTCTTAAATTAAACGTGTAGGTGTAGGTAACTTTCTTTAACTTCCTAATTTTTAACTCACTTCATTTACCTATTCTACTTTAGAGTAAACGCATGTCAAGATCTAAGCATTTTAATAACTGAATTTTTAATAGAAATAGTCTAAATGTTTTAAATTTATTTTTGTATTTTCAATTCAAGTTCAGTTACAATTCTGGGGACATTGAAAAAGGAATCGAATTTTTAGTGGTGTTGTAGAAATTTTTACGACTTTTCCAGGTTATTATAAGTACATTAGTTCAATTTTTGCGGTCCAAAACTTAACAACGTCATTTCCAAAATTCGTTTAATTTCTTACAAGAGATAGGCATTGGTCCTCTACAAACACTGATAGCCTCTATGAGCCTCCAGTTTGAGTCGGCATCTTCAGATGATTTTTGAAGGGTTCTTGTGTCTTATAGGTTCACACAGGTTGAAGTTCTACTACGTTTAAAGCTGTATAGATCAAGTCAGAGTCATGTCGAAGCCGTGGTCGAAGCCAAATTGAAATCTACATAATTTCTATGTATATGGTTAACTTTTCTTGTTGAACCAATTTTTTCTTACAGCACTAGGTCAAGATTATCTATGGTCAAGATATTCTAGAACTGTCAGTCCAGGTGGATGACACTTCTTATGGGAGAACTGGCAATGGTTGAAAACTTGACTACAAGCGATTTTCTAGGAATCTTCCTTTCCGATAAATTATTGACAAGAGTGACAGATAAAACCTTGACGTTCTTTCAGTATTCCAGTTCATCTCTTTTTCTTTCTAAAGTGTGCGTTGAAAGGAGATAAAAACAATTTTTGGTCACCCATAATTTTTTATTCGAACACCACTTTTCTCCTTGTCGGGTCGTTGACGTTGACTTGTCGCCATTTTATTTCTTTTGTTTACACGCTGCATTTTGCTTTGCAAATTTAATACATAAATTATTTAGACAAATATAGGTTTTTAATAAAACTCCTCGGACTAACGTGTAGGTAAGTGTTGATAATTTTTTTTTCATCTTAACATGCTCATTGTTCTCCTGATTTTAGGTGAGAGAAAAGGATCATCAAATCAAATTGAATTTTATATTTTCCTTCCTATTTATCCTTCCTAAATATCAACGAGATGAGCCATCGGAAGAAAGGGACCATAGTACAAAACAGAAAGGTGATCTTTTTTCTTTCCACTTCGGATATTGAAATTATATACTGTAGTCGTGTTCGGCATTATGCTCTGAGAAATATAGATAAACAAAGAACAACAGATATAAAGCATCCCAGAGGAAAAGAGAGGCAATACCTGTATGTACTCTCTCTGATATTTGTGAAAGTTACAGCAAAGTATTGTTGTAAATGTCATCTTTTTGATCGACCTGAAAACTTCGAGCAAAAAGATGACACTTTCAACAATACCCTGACAGATATCAGAGACGATACAGGTTTTTCCTCTCTTTTCCCCTGGAATACTTTTAATTTATTATTCTTTGTTTATCTAGATTTCTCAGAGCACTATGAACGAACTCAGCTTGTATGTTTGAAATAATCGTCCAGTTGGCTTAAAAATGATGATCGAAGACATTTCCCATATAATTTTACTTTCAAAATTATGATATATCTTTTATTTCTAAGCCATCTATGACGCCATTTTTTTCAGTTTTGTTATAATTAATTTTGTCTCTTGATCTACTTGTAACATTATTCTTTTAATTTTATTAATTTATTGTGGTGAAATTAATTTCTGTTGTATATTTGATATTGATATTAAACATATTTTTAAAAAATGGTGTATTTTTTGTGTTTTTGTGTATGTCATAATTAAAAATAAATGAAGAAATAAATTTTTTTATTTTTTTTAAACTTCCCGCCATGCGTGACAATTTAGTCCGTAGTTCCTACAAGCGAAATTGGGGGCGCTGGTAGCAGTAGACTTGTCAACAGTGTCAAATTTAAACGTCAATTTCACTTTCCAATATTTAGCAAGGCGCTCGCACTTCTTCTTGTGTATGTGTTTTGTGTGTCAGTCTTTGTATGAGCCTAGAGGGAACCACATCAGGGTCGTTTTGAGTTAGTGAGTGTCTTGGTAGAATTAGTTTTGAGTTATCGGAGTGTCTCACAGGTTCATGTTGTTCAGTGTTTGAATTTTTTCAGCTCCAAGCTCTTCAAGGACTAACGTTCACTATAAGAGCTGCACTATAGGTATTCTGGATTTGTTGTTGCTTATTTTTTATTTTATATACAGGGTGAGTTTTCTATATGTTGTCTATGGGTATCTCGGAAACTACTGGAGATAGAGAGTCGGTTAAATCGGGAAAGAATTGCAGTTTTGTGGGGTCATAAATATGCGCCTTTCAGATTTTTGAAAAAGTTCATGGCTGATTAGATATTTCGAAAAAAACAAATTTCGGTTATTTTAAACATGGTCCCTAATTTCATTATAATCTATTTTTAAGAATTGGCTATAACTCACTAATTTTTCGAAAAAAAAAACATATTACAGCTTATATCGCTGAAAAGGTTAAAAAATGGCGTTTTTTATTTTTTTATGAAGTCATGGCCAACTATGGTTGCTATTTAAAAAAAAACATATGTTTGTGTCGTATGTCAAAAATGACACGCTTTAGAAAAAGACGGAGAACACAATCTCATTAAGGATATGATTATACAACTTTTATCTGAAAACATTTTGTCTAAATTAGATTATAATGGAATTAGGGACCATTTTTAAAATAGCCGAAATATGTTTTTTTTTGGAATATCTAGTAAGCCATGAACTTTTTCAAAAATCTGAAAGGCGCATATTTATGACCCCACAAAACTGCAATTCTTTCCCGATTTAACCGACTCTCTATCTCCAGTAGTTTCCGAGATACCCATAGAGAACATCTTAGGAAACTCACCCTGTATATGTCGAATTTTCGGGAGAGATGAGGGCTCTGAATATATCAGACACATACAAGATATCGTTAAGTGTGAATAAAAAGTGATGTACAGGGATGTTCACCACATACGACACGGAGTATTGTAGCTAAACGATGAGATTTTTACAAATTGTAAGTTTGAGGTTCGTTGAAGGACTATTAGAGGTACAATTTAAAAATATTTTTACAAGATACAGAGTGTCCCAAATAAATAAAAAATATCAAAGTTGTATTTTTTTAAATGGAACACCCTGTATATTATTACATTTTTAGTTTCTACGATTAAAATAAAGGTAAATTTGATTAAGGTTTATTATACTTAAACCTTACCGTTTTTGAAATATTTTCAATTTTGTGAAATTGCAGTAAAATTTTAAAGCTTCATTTCTCCAAAGGGTATCAATGTTTTTAATACTAAATATTTAATGAAGTTTATTTATTGATCAGTTATTGTGTTGCAATAATAAAAATAATACTACCTTATACAGAGTGTCTAAAAATTTATTTTAAATCATTATTAGCTTCAAACGGCAATAACTTCTTTAATTTAAATGGAATGCCCTGTATATTTTAGGAGAATCAGATGCACAATTAAATTGTCTATCAAATTGTATTATACCATTTTTTACCTATCCCTTCAAGTTTTGGTAGAAAATGCATTTTCTTATAATTTAGACCTTATTTATCAATATATCCATGGAATATTGACATTTTAGATTGTTTTTAAAGCAACAAATGTACAAAATGTACAGACTAGTAATATAATCGTTTTTAGCAAAACGATAATATTACTAGCCCATTTGTATGTAAAAAGAAAACTATTTAAATCTTTATAAAAGAGTATACCATTAATTAAATATAACACCATTATTTCCGCCCATATACTAATTAATTACATACTTAATTGTGTTCGTTAATAAATTATTATAAATAAATGTGGATTTGAATCAGAAATCAATATAATAATAAGTTATCAAATTAAAGTCTCTGTTGTTATAAATAAGCATTTATTAAAAAATGAAATATCATTTTTAAGGTGTTACTTTTTATCACACTGTCTAATGCCCATACAAAATTCAGTTTTTTTAGTATTTGGAGCAATTATTATTAATCAACGCAAACAGTCAGTTAATGTAGTTTGAATACTGGAATCATATTAATTGATCCTCTTTAACAAATATTTAAACAGTTTTTTTATTTCTTAATGAAATAAACGAATTATATCGACAATATTAGTATCTGTACTCTTTAAAATTTTGGTACATCTTTAAAAATAATCTAAAATGTCAATAGTCCATGGGTATTTTGATAAATAAGTTCTAAATTACAAGAAAATGCATTTTCTACGGAAACTTGAAGAGATAGGTAAAAAATGGTATAATATAATTTGATAGACAATTAAATTGTGCATCTGATTCTCGTAAAATATACAGGGTGTTCCATTTAGATTAAACAAGTTATTACTTATTTAAGTTTATTGTTTGAAGCTAATAATTATTTAAAATAAATTTTTAGACACTCTGTATAAGGTAGTATTATTTTTATTATTGCAACACAATAATTGATCAATAAATAAACTTAATCAGTAAATATTTAGTATTAAAAACTTTTATACCCTTGGAGAAATGAAGCCTTACAATTTTTACTGCAATTTCACAAAATTGAAAATATTTAAAAAACGGTAAGGTTTAAGTATAATAAACCTTAATCAAATTTACCTTTATTTTAATCGTAGAAACTAAAAATGTAATAATATACAGGGTGTTCCATTTAAAAAAATACAACTTTGATATTTTTTACTTATTTGGGACACTCTGTATCTTGTAAAATTATTTTTAAATTGTACCTCTAATAGTCCTTCATCGAACCCAAAACTTACAATTTGTAAGAATCTCATCGTTTAGCTACACTACTCCGTGTCGTATGTGGTGAACAACTCTGTATAACTAAAGGCAAGAAAGTATTTTCTTATAGCTACATAATTTTCCAGATTTTCTAATATGTTTTTATTTTATTTTTTAGGTAAGGTCATCTTCATCGAACTTTAAGAGAAGTTTATATTGCATGTTAATTTTAATGCATTAAAAACTATTTTTCAGCAATAAATCTTCATTCGCAAACACAGTAGTGTGTTTGACAATGAAGACAACATTTGAGTTTGTTGTACTTTTGTCCTTGCAATTGACAATTTGTCTCAAGTCTGTCTTGTCAGAATTCCCCATTTTTTGTCGCAAGTTTGTCTTGTTTTTGTCTCAAAATTCTGTTTACTTTTTGCCGCCTAGGTCTGGATCCGGCTCTAAGCACATTGAGAAATAATATTTTTCTTATACAGCCAGTTTACCAGTTTGTCAGTTACATAGACTTAAAATAAAATATAGACTGAGCATCACCTGAGCATCTGATTCATAAATAGCTGGAACATGCGGTCAGACACTGTCTTGTTATTGTTGTGTTATTGTTTTAGGTTATAACGAGTGCGACACGAGCGATAGATAGGTTGTCTCTGTCGTAACGGTCGTTCCCTGACGACTCTGCCGAGAAACACAACACTGTCTTTCGTTTCTCAAGTACACCTGAACTCTCCGTATCATAGCCGGGTAATTTTTTTATTTTAATGAAGCTATAATTAAATTAAAAATATATCGTATTTAAACTTTTTTATATTTTATTGAGATTTAGGACAGGTTTTTTAAATAAAAGTTTAGAAAAAACGTCTTAGAGTCCAAAAAGGATAAAAATAATAAAATACACGTTATAGAAGAAATTTTATAGTCGAAATTACGTAATTTTTGAAATTAATTAAAAATTATTAATTTTAGTCAAACATTTACAACCCCTAATATTAATCAAAACAGGATCTATTCCACAGATATAATAGAATCGGCGACAGGGAGAGAAAAAAAATATAATTGTTGTAATTTTTTTTCTGGTTAAGTGATGTCTTATTATGTAAATTAGAGAAAACATATATCTGTTCGATTAAAGCAAGGAAGGTGATAGGAAGTGGATAAAATGAAAACTACATTTATTTAACTCGGTACTGTCTTTATTATACCGGGTGCGTCCCAAAAGTGGCTCATCCCCATAATTTGTTTATATTTTCAAATAAAAAAACAAGATTTAGTATGTTAGTATATGACATAAATTAGGATTGATTGACGCATTCAATTGTTTTTGGTCACTTTCTGTTTCACCGGAAATGACTATAACTTTTAATTTTTAAACGGCACCCTCGGTATATTTCTACTTTATTTGATAGAAAATGACACTCTGAATAGAATGACATATCATATGTCAACTTTTGACACTTTCGCATATGGTTTAATTGTAATTGTAACACGTGGTTCATAACGACAATTTGACTCGAAATACCAAGTGTGTGGTATCAATATATTCATAAAAAAATGCTTTTTCCAAATATGCTAACGAGTCACCCTTGTTCCATTTGAAAAAATTGACATATGTATGATTAAAAATATGATTTGTACATCTTTTAATCGGCCTAGACAAGACACGAAACCCATTAGACGATCAAAACTATTTTTCCAAGGCTCCTTGATTAAAACTTAGTGTTTTTAACAACACCATGGCACCCTGGATTGAAATTTATAATACGATTTGTTTTTAAGCGACAATGTCAAAAGTTGACATATGATATGTCATTCTATTCAGAATTCTATTATCATTTTCTATCGAATAAAGTAGAAATATACCGAGGGTGCCTTTAAAAATCAAAAGATGTAATCATTTCGGTGAAACAGAAAGAGACCAAAAACAATTGAATACGTCAATAAATCCTAATTTATGTCATATACCTACTAACATACAAATCTGTTTTTTTATCTGAAAAAATAAAAAAGTTATAGCGGTGAACCACTTTTGAGACGACCCGGTATATTAAAAAATATTGTCTCATAATGTAATATCATATTAAAATTCTTGTATGTTATTTTAGATTCTGAAGATAATTTTAGAATAAACCGGAATATATTTTTAATAAAAACATTATTAATTATTAACAGGGTTATAATTATGATTTTGTTACAATGTAAGTAAGTAAATAATGTAATATAAGAGAAAAAATTCAGATTTTACATTTTACTAAAATATTATCTAAATAAGCGCCTTTCTACAACAACGCCACTGACTCCCAATGGGTAAATTGAGAGTTGCCTACCAGTCGAAAGTCGTTTCAAGACTTAAATGGATTATTTAAGTCAAATTTCTTGCAAATTTGGCACTGGCGAACCATATTTTATAGTTCTTGAACAGAAAAAGTCAATAAAATAGACACTTAAGGACGACAAGCTAAGAAAATGCATTAATACAGCCGGGGACATAGCGGCCACAAAGCTTTAGCGCACACGTGCGACGCGTACTACAAGGTAATAAATGAATGAATAGGCTCCCTCGCCTCTAATCGGTGTTGTCATATTGTAAAGAACTTATCCTTTTTGAACAGTATCCGACTTATAATTTAGTAGTATAAGGACTATTTAATACATCTATGGAATATTAAAACCTACTTTATTAAACTGTAGTATTAATATCTCAATATATGTGTATAACAAGAAAAAAATATTGATAATATTAAAGACGTGACAACATAGGCTGGATGAGGAAGGCTCGGTCGACTGTACCCAGAAGTAAACATGTATACAAAAAATATTGTCTGTCCGCGTTGAGATGTAAATAGTGTAGTCTATATTTTATTTTAAGTCTATGGTCAGTTATCACCATATATCGAAAAAAAAACGGCGCTAGCGATGGCTATGTGATCGGTGTTCATTTCCAAGTCAACTGGAGGCCTTTTTTTCGATCACACGGTACTATATTATCGGATGATATTCTAATTATGTGTATGATTTTGTGAATTGAACAAAATACGAATAAAAACCTGAAAAATCTTTATTTATGTTTATAAAATTGTTTAGCAGGAAAAAGATAAATACGTGACATAATAATGATCGGTTCATTCTGGTTTGGATGTCTCTGTTCAATTAGGTTTTCTATGATAATTTTTCTATGTAACAAATAACGTTAAATATAGATATCCGTTGTTTATATTTTTGATTATGCAGCTATGTTTGAATGGATGGTACTGAACACGTCTTTGCAGTACTAATAAAAATCGCTAACATTGAATTTAAACAAATTCCGTGTTTTATTACCCAAAATTATTTTTATAATATTTATAATCATATCGATCCTCAAGTGACTGCCTCACTGATTAATCACGATCCTGCTCAAACCACTCAACGTAAGAAGCTCAATTTTGGCATACAGGTTGATTGTGGGGTGTAGAGGTTCGAAAAGAAGGGATTTTTCGAAATTCCAGTTCCAAGGGGGTGAAACCACCCCTCAAATATTACAATATTTTTTATTTAAAAAACGGTCAAGTTTCCGAAAAAACGCTTAAACACGTATATTTTATTTTGTATTTTTACATATTTTGAGATTTTTTAAAAATGTGTACAGGGTGTTTCGAAAAATCTGGTCATTGATTAATCACGATTAGTAGTGGGAACTATCGAATGAATACTATCGAAACATTCGATAGTTGCAATTCATTCGAATAATTCGATAGCTAGTAAGAAAACATTCGTCGAAAACTATTCGAATAAAAATTATCGAATAGATGCGTCATCTGCCTTGAAATATTGTTTCTAGTAATTCGGTAGCAAAAACCATTTATTTATAAAATTCATTCATTTATCAAATTCATTTATTCGTCAGTATCGATTTTAATAAAATAAAAATTGGATTTTAGTTGTCGTCCGGCGACGTAGGTTTCTTTCCTAGAAACCCGACAGCGGTCGGTGGCAATGCTATGAAAGAAGCCGGCATCTTTGAATTTTTGCGGAGTCAAATAAAGATAAGGACACATTATTTTTTTTATTGAGGTTCTAGTATTTACACAGAAAATACATTATGAAGGGCGCTGTTGCCATATATTCGTAGTAGTTGGTATTAGCAAAGAATATTATTCTTTAGCATTAGTTAGTTAGGGATAGTATGTCTATATGTTTTGCATTTTTTTTATTAATATTCTGTTGTTACACTACAATAATACTTTTTATTTTGGATGTAGGAAAATGATGATTTCATGAAATGAAAGGATGATGATGTTTTTAAGCAAAGACTAGTTTAATAAATAATAATAACAGTTTGTTATACCTATTAACAACAAAATATACAATCATTTAATAAAATAAACATTTTTTTAAGTAGTAGCAAAATATAAACAACAAATAGAAGTCAAAAGTATTTATATTAGATCCTATTTAAAAATAATATAGTCTCTAAATGTGTGGCAACGTTGGTTTATTAAATAATAATAATTACCTACAGAACTAATTTGTTATATTAACAACAAATTTTAAAATCATGAAATATAAACATTTATTAATTTTCTAAGCATGCCGTGTAATGGAAGGAAAATATAAATAAAAAATTAGAAATCAAAATTATTTATATTACTTTTTATTACTTTATATTACTATTTAAAAATAATATTTACTTTTGCTGGCATTTACTTTAAAAAATAAATGAAATATTTCTTTGCAAAAAACTACATGTAAGAGAATTAGCTTAAACAAAATACAAACATTGTTAACTTTTTTTTAAATTGGCACGTGTAAAACTTTCAATTTAATTTTCTCACCCCAAAATTTGAGTTCGATAACCATTTACTTAACCACATTACTTAAATATGATTATTAAGTGCAACTAATTCATACTAAAACATTATTACATAATATAATTATATTAAAACATCTAAAATACAAATATGTATTTTTAAAATTAATTGTAAGTTCATCTCATCTCTCTTAAAAATTGCTACTTCTCAAAATTTCCCATTAAAAAAATGCAATCTAACCTAACCATAATATACCATATAAAATTAAATAATTGAAAGATCAGACTACGGAAAATCACACAAATTTTCGGAAAAATTTTGACCACTTCACACACAATCGTCAATTAAAAAAAAAAACTACTATTTTAGTATTTTAAATATTTTAATAAACGCAAAAATAGCATAGTATTTACAAGGCGAAGTTATAAAAATTTCGAAGAACTGATAATGCACTGACGCACACAAAAATCAAACGAATACTAAATTTCATTTATCAAAAGCATTCGATAGTCGTGGCGCAACGATAACCATTTAGTCGCACGGCGAGGTTGTCACATATGCTTTAGTATACAAATGAATGAATGATTTTATTCGAATAAAACCATTCGATAGTTGAAATCATTCATTCAGTAACCATTCGATAGTCTAATTCATTCGATAGTTCCCATCGCTAATCACGATCCTGCTTAAAGCGCTTGACGTAAAAAGCTGATTTTTGGAAAACGGGTTGACTTTACGGTGTAGAGATTCGATAAGAAGGGATTTTTTAAAACTCGAATTCTAAGGGGGTGAAACCACCCCTCAAATATTAGAATATCTTTTATTTAAAAACCGGTGAGTTTTTCGGAAAAAACACGTTAATTTTATTTTGTTGTGTTACAATTTTTAAGTTTTTTTAAAAATTTATACAGGGTGTTTCATAAAATATGACCATTGAGTAATCACGATTCTGCTTAAACTGCTTGACATTTAAAGCTGATTTTTGCCAAACAGATTGACTGTGGGGTGTAGAGGTTCGATAAGGAGGGGTTTCTCGAATCTCCAAGAGGGTGAAAACGCCCCTCAAATATTACAATATTATGTGTTATTTAAAAAACGGTTAGTCTTTCGCGAAAACGCTTGGACACGTATAATTTATTTTGTTTTTACATATTTTGAAAATTTTTTAAAAAATCAGGATGGAATCCTTACAGGATGGTTTAAAAAGTTGTGTAATTGATTAACCACGATTCTGCTTAAACTGCTTGATGTAAAAAGCTTATTTTTGGAAAACGGATTTTTCGAAAGTCAAATTCCAACGAGATGAAACTACCCCTCAAATATTACCTACAATAAGTTATATAATAATATCGCCATATTGTTTTTTCTCATGCTGACATAAATGTGAGAAAATTTTATCCAGTTTGTATGTTAATGGAAATTCTTGCTTTGCTTTATCATCACCATTACAAATGATTAATTTGACGCGAACAAAGTCGCGGGTACACGCTAGTTAATTATAAGAAGGCCAATTTCAATTTCATCTTATTCTTGGTTCTCAATATGATTAAAGCTAGGAATATATCAAAGTCTAATAAATACCCTTCAGAAGCAATAATAAAATATTTTTTTATCCAGTCTTTAGCTTCTGCTATAATTCTAGAAATTCGAAAAAATAATTAAAGAAGAAGAAGAAGAAGAAGAAGAAGAAGAAGAAGAAGAAGAAGAAGAAGAAGAAGAAGAAGAAGAAGAAGAAGAAGAAGAAGAAGAAGAAGAAGAAGAAGAAGAAGAAGAAGAAGAAGAAGAAGAAGAAGAAGAAGAAGAAGAAGAAGAAGAAGAAGAAGAAGAAGAAGAAGAAGAAGAAGAAGAAGAAGAAGAAAGAAAGAAGAAGAAGAAGAAAGAAGAAGAAGAAGAAGAAGAAGAAGAAGAAGAAGAAGAAGAAGAAGAAGAAGAAGAAGAAGAAGAAGAAGAAGAAGAAGAAGAAGAAGAAGAAGAAGAAGAAGAAGAAGAAGAAGAAGAAGAAGAAGAAGAAGAAGAAGAAGAAGAAGAAGAAGAAGAAGAAGAAGAAGAAGAAGAAGAAGAAGAAGAAGATTCTGGCGTTTTAAAAAAGCGACGAGTTTGTGATATTTTTATACGTCAGTCTTTTCCCTTAATTCTAGCATTGTCCGTATCATGGCTTTTTCTGCCTTCAACTTTTGACATTTTTGTTTAACACAAAATTGAATTTTAAATTTCAATCTAGCACAGTGCCATGGCTGTGTTAAAAACACTAATTTTTAATCAAGGAGCCTTGGAAAAATAGATTTGATCGTCTAATGATAACGTCATCATGATCCACTCACACTTTTTTGAGCCCGTAGAACATAAAATATTTTCATGAAATACAGCTTAATACACTATTAGTATATACTGTATAGTAAAATATTTTTACGCTATTTTTTAATTTTATTTATAAATTTTGGTATTCTAAATTTAAATTTTCATCTATGATTTTGTATTCTACACAATCAAAATACGATTTTCGATAAGGACAGTATCTCTAGAACGGCTAACACGTATCATATACCTACTTGAGGATGTGTAAATTTTGAAAATCATTGAGAAATAATTAAGATAAACATACAGAATCAAGTCTAGACTGTAAAAATCCCATAGAGAATAACAAAACTAATTTTATTTTTTGTAATCTTTTATATCAACAGAAGGCACTGTGTTTATTTATATTAATGATCTAGTTACAATTATTATTAATACAAAAGCAGAGATTTTAACCACGCAAATGATAAAAAGAATGATTCTAAAAAAGATTGACAGAGCAATTCTTTCTGTCAATTAATACTAGGTTTGTTAAAAACAACTTAACATTAACATTAAATAAAATATTATACAGGGTGTGCCGTCTCTCGTGGGGAGATTCCCCACGTAAAAATAAGATTTATTTTTCATATCAACATATATGTTCGATTTTTGTCCGCTTTGTTTCGTAGCTACAGGGTGTTAAAGTCTTAATATTCTTTCGATTTAATATAATTTTCTTCCAAGTACTTTTAGTGATTCCAATGAAATTTTTAGGGTAAAAGTTACTATAAGTGCTACATATTTTAAGGCTAAAAAAGTGTCAATAAATTCACCAGGCATCAGGGACGTGCATATGGGTTATCACTGGAATATTTTTCAAAAAAAAAAAATGTGCGCTACTGACTTGTTTTCTTTTGATATCAAAATCGTGTAGGCTGTTTAATGTCAATTAAAAATTATCTCTTGATATTTTGTCAAATTCGGCCTCCTTGATGAGATTCTATTAATCACAATTAAAAAAAATAAAATTAATAAATTATATATTTTACCTAATTTTATTAATTAACTAACTACTTACTAATTATTAGTAAGTAATACTAATTACATTATTAGTTTTTATTTAGTAATTATTACTAATTACATTAAACTGCTTACAGTATTTCGCTAACAAGTGAAAAAAAGTCAGTGGCGTACATGCTTTTTTAAAAAATATTCCAGTAATAACCCATATGCACGTCCCTGGTGAATATGTCGACATTTTTTTAGCTTTACGATTAGCTAAACATTTTATTCGACACGCTAAAATTTCTTGAATCGGACCAATGCCGTCTCTAATAGAACAGCCTTGGGGCGAGATTTATGACGTCACGCTAGTTAGATACTACGGATTAATAAATATGTTGTAGAATACATGGAAAACATAATTATTCCTCAGATTTTGGTTTGTATTTTAAAAATTATATAATTCACATGAAATATACATAATATACAGTTAATAACTACAACATATATACCTATTTATAGTAATAAATACTTTGGCAAATAAACTATGAACCATACAAATGCAGCAAATGTTTTATAGTATACAAATAATGTATTACATAAGATATTGGGTAAAATGTAAATATATTTTAAATTTTGGGGTTTGAAAATTTAACAAAAAACATTCAATATCTACTAATAGTGATGTATTATTATTTGCATTCACAAAATTTATATGTATATTTTGCAAGTATCAATGTTCGAAAAATTATATTTACAAATAATACAATATCATCTAAAAAAAGGCGTCAGCGATGGCTATGAAATGAAGATCGCTGGCATTTTATATGTAAAATTATTCTAAAATCTTTGATTTTCTTGGGATTTTTAGGTTCAGGAAAAAAACGCTGATTTAAGTTTTCATTTGGTTTCATTATTTTTTATTTGTTTTAAAAAACGTTTTGGCTAACTATAGCCTTCATCAGTGTTGTGTCATATGAAAAATAGTGTCGAATATAATCCAAAAAATTACATATGAAATATTCACACCACATAATGTTTACTGCAATTAACAAACTAATATAAACTTATCAAAAGATGACCACATATTTTTTAGAATTATTATTCTTAACAGTAAAACTCTCTACATTGACTATGGAGACTATGGAGTACGCAGTAAACATTATGTGGTGCGTGGTGTGAATATTTTATATGTAATTTTTTGGATTATTTTATGGAAATATATTCGACACTATTTTTTTCATATGACACAACACTGATGAAGGCTATAATGTTAGCCGAAACGTTTTTTTTTAAACCAAATAAAAATAATGAAAAACCAAATGAAAACTTAATCAGCGTTTTTCCCGAACCTAAATCCCAAGAAAATCAAAAAATTTAGAATATTTAGAAACAAGGTTCAAGAATATCAAATTTTCCAAGATTGTAAAATTCTAGTTAATTTTTTTATGTGTACAATTAGGGAATGTCATCGATGTTCATTTCCAAGCCAACTAGACGCCGATTTTTTTTCGATGATACGGTATAATTCTTAAATAAAATGTAAATAACATTCGACCAATTAAAACAAAGAAATATGAATTTCTTAGTATTTTTAGTAACACCTTTATTCTTAAAACTTAATTTTGTATTATGCAAATATACCAATTTTATTGTTATTTTATTCATATTGTATTCATCCATCACTTAAATATTTGATATTAATTTGGTATTATAAATAATCGACACTATTCAGTAAAAATTACTGAACAAATAGGTATTATGTTATGCTTTACATACATTATATTATCAAACAAAAACACATTCTTCTTTTAAACTTTATCATTCTTGTCTTTACAAAAATCTTTTTTAATTTTGAACTCAAAATAATAATCTTTTTCATGGTCTTTAATACACATATTCTTTATTTTTCCCTAGATCATAATACCTACTTACGTGTTTATCTTACGTGTTTGAATCTATCGAAGCTGAACCAACAACACTTGGAGTGGAGATTCCACAGTATGAATAAAATAAACATAATTTCCTGGGAGAATATTATTTTTAAATTTATTAAAGATATTTTCAATAGAATTGTCTTACATACATTATATTATCCAACAAAAACACATTCTTGTTTTAAACTTTATCATTCTTGTCTTTACAAAAATCTTTTTTAATTTTGAACTCAAAATAATAATCCTTTTCATGAACTTTAATACACATATTCTTTATTTTTCCCTAGATCATAATACCTACTTACGTGTTTGAATCTATCGAAGCTGAACCAACAACACTTGGAGTGGAGATTCCACAATATGAATAAAATAAACATAATTGTCCAGTTTTCTTTAATACCATTCTGGGAGAATATTATTTTTAAATTTATTAAAGATATTTTCAATAGAATTGTCTTGATTTATAACTCGTACCCACTTTTCTTGCTCTTCCGGATACTCTAAGCTGCCTAGTATAACTATCCTTTCCACCAGGAACACAACAAAGATGAGGCATAGCACCAAAAACACACTCCACTTAAGCTTTATTGATGAATTGTTGAGTCTTAAAAAACACACACAAAATCACGATAAATAAAAAATTTATGGGCACTTTTAGGTTAAAGCACTTAACAAAACGTGTAATATTTCGTGTTTTTTATGAGAAACAGATTGACCATCATAGTAACCATATATCTGGTAGTACTTTACGTCACTTAAACACCAAAATAATTAGTTTTTTGCACTACAACAACAAATAATACCAAAAATCAACCGACAAAATATGAATACAGAATCTAACCCAATATCTAAGTATGTACAGCTGATGAAGTAAACAAAAGTCCGCCCGGAGGCTGATCTTTTATAGAGGGCATTGATAGGACCTATATGTTGATATGAAAAATAAATCTTATTTTTACTCAAGGAATCTACCCACGAAAGATGGCACATGTTTTTTGAAACACCCTGTAGGTATGAATTTTTAATATTTAAATTCAGTTTTAGTAAAAATGCACTTATGTTATATATATATTTCATATCTAGTTAGTTCAAGAGAAAATGTAACGATACTTAAATAAACGTTATTAATTATTATTATTAATCAAAAAGTCGCTAAAAAATCTCATGTTATAAAAAACTTCGACACTTAACTTATATTGTTTATTTTGCCACAAAGAAATTCCTAGAATTCCGTATTTATAGATATATATTTTAATCTTGCAAGTTGATACTTTAGTTTAAAATAAATCTTATATACCTACCTACCTATTTTAAAAAATATATTATATACATTATAATAATTCATATCTAATCAGACTCTTGAGTTTAGAAAAAAAAGCGACAATAGATCCCTGAGAACCGATTGTCATCGTTAAATTAGATCAAAAATTAGGGGAAATCAGTTTTTTTTCTTCATGTTTGTTTATACATTGTAAATTATTATTATTAAATTAATAAAATATTTTAAAGACATGAATTTCAACAAAAGTTAGTGGTTTTATAACAAAGAATTCTGTAAAGCTTTTTTCTTTTGTCCCCTTTCTATATCTGCACCTCTTCTATCACTTTACCCAGCACTAACTGGTGCAGGTCCTTGATAGGTTGCCCAAGTAGCATTTTTAGACACAAAACGGAAACAAAATCTCTGCTGAGAAACATTGCGAAACAGTTTCGTCACATTTTTGATACATATGTTTTGCAACATAAATCGCTTTTTGTTTGGGACATAGATTTAGGAAGAACAGATATCACATTATGCATTTTAACCCGATCAAACCAAAGACATTATAAATATAGACAGAACATCTCATTCATAAATACTCGTTGGTAGTGTATCAAACATTCCAATGTGTCAAACAAGGACAGAAGAGACAGAGAAGTCTAAAATTTCCGACCCCAGCAACTAGGCGCATTTGGATTGTTCTAATGGCCAGTGGCGTATCGTTTTTTGGAACGAATTTAATTAGTAAAGTAAAAGTAAAGTAATTAGTAAAATGTTTCCTCCATATTTATATACTACATTAACACTTTTTCGTTAGATGAGTTTTGTTATAAGGTCTAATATAATAATATAATTAATATCCCACATATACTTATGTTGAAACGTTAGTAGGTAGTTTTCGAAAATCGCTCCAACGTCGATTTTCAATTTCAACTTTCAGTTAATTATATATAAACTTTCAGTTAATTTTGAATATTTCCAGGGCGACTCAGGCTTCCAAAACAGTTCTATATTAGGTTTGTGGTTGGTGAGTTTTTTTTCAATTTTTTTTTCAGAATATGGAGGCAATGGTAAAGCACATTTTAGACGTTTTTGTAAACATAGGTAGCCGGAACATATTTTCAAACTAAAGTTGTAGATTTACCATTAAATTTCCATTCCAGAAATACCTAGGGTTGCCACCTGTCATTTTTTGAAAAGGACAGTCCTTTTTTGGAATAACTTGTCCTTTTGACTTTTTTTGACTTAAAAAGTCATTTTTATTTACGTATTTTCCCTGAGAAAATTACCTACAGCAAACAGAAATATTATTTTCGTCCAAATTTAGAGATATTATAAAACTTATAAATAAATTTTTATTGTTTAGAATAGGCAACATTATTTAGAAATTCCCGTTTAATCTCAAATGATAATTTAGGTTTTAGTTTTACCTTTTTTGATCTTAAAAAGAACTTTTTAAAATTACTAATTAGTAACGATTTAGTTAGTTCGCAATCGATAGCTTCCTGTAAAGTACTGTGTAATAGTTGTTTAATCTTGTATTATTAATAACTTCCTATACCTAAAATCAATATTTAATGATAAAATTGTGTTTTTATGAAAATATAAGACAATATTTGACTTTCGGTCTTCTTCTTGTATTATGATGGCTCTGATACGAGGCAATTACCTTTTAGTCTCTCAATAGAAGGCATTTACCATTAAAAGTATCAAATCTGTGTGCTACAGTATGGAATTTCTGTCGCATAATAATGAATATTACGTTTATTTACAAATCCATTACTTTTAAAGGTAGCTTCATCAGACAATCAGATTTTAGTTAAATGTCCCAATCTTCATGAACTGTATTAAGTATATGTATTGCGGTTTGAATCACCCCGAGAATCACCCTGTATGTTGACAAAAATATTTTGAAAATGTGCGTTACAATGGCCTCCATCTTATGTAAAAAATTGAAATAAAAATTACAAACCAAAAACGTAATAGGTAAAAAGTTATTTGGAGGCCTGGGTCACTCTGTATATAGGTATGTATAAAACTAGTAGCCTAAGAATTATTTACAGTTCGTCTCATTCTAAAAAAAGGTAAACACACCGTACAAATAACTCTAGGAAGAGGTATTTGTACGGTGGTAAAAAATTGTTTAAACGAGACCGAAGGGGCAGATATAATAATGCAATAAAATGTAAAAAAGGGCGGGTAAACACCTTTGTTTATTTGTTGAGCAAAATTCCTTTAGAATATCGTATATAATGACCAAAATGATGCAATTTTAAGAAAAAAATGTCACTTTCTGGCTTATAATAAAGTTTCAAATGCAACGTTTATATTCAAATTTGTTATGATCTACAACAGTTAAATAGTTATTGAGACGAATCATAATTCAATTACCGGCAACTACGTTCTTGTTTTAATAGCTCAAAATTCAACAAATATAATTAGAAATTATTTTAATTGTGAGAGGCTCCCTTGTGGGACGCCTATGTACGGCGATTACGGCGCGGCGGAAACAATACCTACCTGTGAAAAGACAAATTCGGGTAATTTGAGCTTATTTTTCCACACATCTGACACTGTCGTACCATATTGAAAATTCGCAGATTCAAAAGTACGTTAAACAAAAGCAAAAACTACTGAAAAACACTGAAAAGTTCACTTCGGACTTGATTCCGACTTCAAACACACCGTAAGCTAAACGTAGTACGCTACAGCGTTGCCAATCTTTGTGGAATTCCACAAAATGTGTGGAATTCGTAATAATGTTGTGGAACGTTTGTGGAATAGAATAAATGTGGAATTTTGTGGAATTTTCGGAATTATTCCTTTCTTTCTTCTTTTTTTCCTTATTTAGCTAATAGTAAAAAAAACATTATAGGACTCATCATAATTTTACAGATTTCTGTAAAAAGAGCGTCGCCGTCGAGGTCAGCAGCTAGGTTTGGTATTTAGATCTGCAAGCAATCCGACGAAATTTTCGACATATCACATATCACACGTCACTATATAATGTAAAATCCCTTTAAGATCACGTGGTTTATATAAAAAAAATGTCGGATTGGTCGCAGACAGGGTTCGGAAGTAGTTAATTAAGACGTAATTTACCTGATTAACTACGTGTAGTTTTTCTTTAAAAACTACGTCTTTTCCCGTTCATTAACTACATGAAAACTACGTTAATAAACTATGTATTGATATTACGAATAATTTTCCTTTGTATGAGGTGTAATAGAGATAATATGATGTAAATATTATATTCAAAGCCATATTTCTTCTGTTTTCTCTTTAAATACATTATGTGTTTTAAAGCTCAATAACCTCACCTCAAACCTTTGACATTTGAAAGTTACATCAGAGGTTACATATAGGTTAGCATAAACTACACCCTCTACATAACTAATAAAACTACATTAACTATATATGTAATGTAGTTTATGTGAAGTTTTTAAAAGTAGCATTTAGTTTTCCGAACCCTGGTCGCAGACCTAAAGACCGAACCTAGTGATTGTGGAATTTTGTGGAATTTGGGTATGTTCGCCGTGGAATATAATTTTGGACCATTGGCAACGCTGGTACGCTATAACGGACCAAAGGCCGTCGCGAGGGGTGGTGGGACGGACGGCTCATTTCATTCTGGAAGACTAGCAGCGACGTTGCCAATAGTTCTAGACGTTTCAGCACATTAAACGAAGTAAACATGTCCTTTAATAGTAACGCATATATCCTCTGGTTAATAACATATTATGCATGCTTCTTTAAAAATAAACTATAAATTTAATCAGAGATATATTGATATCCGGTGAAGGTTTAAAGTCACCTTTTCTGCAAATCAAACTAAGTAGATAGGCTCAAATTTGAGATGTGGCAATGTCGCCTTCTCTATCTCAGTTGGTTTTTACAGTACGTAGTCAACCTCCGATTGTTTGATCGGGTTAAAATGCAAAATGTGATATCTGTTCTTCCTAAATCTATGGATCAAACATTCGGAGGTTGACTACGTACTGTAAAAACCAACTGAGATAGAGAAGGCGACATTGCCACATATCAAATTTGCGCCTATCTACTTAGTTTGATTTGCAGAAAAGGTGACTTTAAAACCTTCACCGGATATCAATAAATCTCAATTTCTTAATTAAATTAATAGTTTATTTTTAAAGAAGCATGCGTAATAATATGTTATTAACCAGAGGGATATATGCGTTACTATTAAAGGACATGTTTACTGTTTAATGTGCTGGAAACGTCTAGAACTATTGGCAACGTCGCTGCTAGTCTTCCAGAATGAAATGAGCTGTCCGTCCCACCACTCCCTCGCGACGGCCAATAATCCGTTATAGTGTACTATGTTTAGCTTTACGGTGTGTTTGAAGTCGGAATCAAGTCCGGAAGTAAACTTTTCAGTGTTTTTCAGTAGTTTTTGTTTTTGTTTAATGTACTTTTGAATCTGCGAATTTTCAATATGGTACGACAGTATCAAATGTGTGGACAAATAAGCTCAAATTACCCGAATTTGTCTCTTTTTCATAGGTAGGTATTGTTTCCGCCGCGCCGTAATCGTACATAGGCGTCCCCACAAGGGAGCCTCTCACAATTAAAATAATTTCTAATTATATTTGTTGAATTTTGATCTCTTAAACAAGAACGTAGTAGCCGGTAATTGGATTATAATTCGTCTCAATTACTACCTAACTGTTGTAGATCATAACAAATTTGAATATAAACGTTACATTTGAAACTCTTTATTATAAGCCAGAAAGTGACATTTTTTCTTAAAATTGCGTCCTATTTTAGTCATTATATACGATAATCTAAAGGAATTTTGCTTCAACAAATAAACAAAGGTGTTTACTCTGACCTTTTTTACATTTTATTGCTTTATTATATCTGTTCTTCGGCCTTGTTTAGACATTACCACCGTACAAATACATCTTCCTAGAGTTATTTGTACGGTGTGTTTAACTTTTTTTTAGAATGGGACGAACTGTAAATAATTCTTAGGCTACTAGTTTTATACATACCTATATAGAGTGACCCAGGCCTCCAAAAAAAGCTTTTACCTATTACGTTTTGGGTTTGTGGATTTTTATTTTAATTTTTTACATAAGATGGGGCCATTGTAACGCACATTTTCAAAATATTTTTGTCAACATACAGGGTGATTCAAACCGCTATACATATGCTTAATACAGTTCATGAAGATTTAACTAAAATTTGATTATCTGATGAAGCTACCTTTAAAAGTAATGGATTTGTAAATAAACGTAATAGGTATTCATTATTATGCGACAGAAATCCCATACTGTAGCACACAGATTTTATACTTTTAATGATAAATGCCTTCTATTGCGAGACTAAAAGGCAATTGCCTCGTATCAGAGCCATCATAACACAAGAAGAAGACCGAAAGTCAAATCTTGTCTTATTTTTCAAAAAGAAAACACAATTTTCTCATATTGATTTTAGGAATAGGAAGTTATTAATAATACAAGATTAAACAACTATTACACAGTACTTCACAGGAAGCTATCGATTGCGAACTAACTAAATCGTTACTAATTAGGTACTAATTTTGAAAAGTTCTTTTTATTTGGTTAAGATAAAAAAAGGTAAAACTAAAACCTAAATTATAATTTGAGATTAAACGGGAAGTTCTAAATAATGTTGCCTATTCTAAACAAGAAAAATGTATTTATAAGTTAAGTTTTATAACATTCCTAATTAAATTTGGGCGAAAAGGATATTTCTGTTTGCTGTAGGTAATTTTCTCAGGGAAAATACGTAAATAAAAATGACTTTTTAAGTAAAAAAAAATCAAAAGGACAAGTTATTCTAAAAAAGGACTGTCCTTTTCAAAAAAGGACAAGTGGCAACCCTAGGTATTTCTGGAATGGAAATTTAATGGCAAATCTACAACTTTGGTTTGAAAATATGTTCCGGCCACCTATGTTTACAAAAATGTCTAAAATGTGCTTAAATTCCTCCATATTCTGAAAAAAAAATTGAAAGAAAAGTCACCAACCACAAACCTAATATAGAACTATTTCGGAAGCCTGAGTCACCCTGTAAATATTCAAAAGTAACTGAAAGTTTATATAAGAGTAACTGAAAGTTTAAATTGAAAATTGACGTTGGAGCGATTTTCGAAAACTACTAACGTTTCAACATAAGTATATGTGGGATATTAATTGTATTATTATATTAGACCTTATAACAAAACTCATCTGACGAAAAAGTGTTAATGTAGTATATTAATATGGAGTAAAAATTTTACTAATTACTTTATTTTTACTTTACTAATTCGTTCCAAAAAACGATACGCCACTGGCCATTAGAACAATCCAAATGTGCCTAGTTGCCGGGGTCGGAAATTTTAGACTTCTCTGTCTCTTCTGTCCTTGTTTGACACATTGGAATGTTTGATACACTACCAACGAGTATTTATGAATGAGATGTTCGGTCTATCTTTATAACGTCTTTGGTTTGGGAACATTGTACCAAAATATTGTTTCGCTACTTACGAGTACATTAATATCTGTATTTTTATTTTCAGAGCCATGATGTACGAGCCCTAACAACTATATGTTGGGACAAGGTCTTTTTTTGCAATAAAAAGAGTAATTTGTTAAAACGACTCAATTTATTTTGTTTATTATTCTAAATTCAAACATTACAATATGATCTAAACAATCTTACCATATTTTTATAACTTTGCAAACAAATCACTTTTGATAATAGCTTATTTTGACAAAATCAAGCCAAATTTGCTGACAACTATATATTGGGACAGCACAACAAGAAATTTGTTTAAAACGGAGTTACATCACCTTTCGCCTTAACAATTGCCTGAACTCTTAATGGCATTGTATTTACCAAAGATTGGCACATTTGGGGAGAAAAATTATCTCAAATTTCCTGCAGTTTTGTCCGCAAATCAAAAATTGTTCGTTGAGGGTGGTTTCTTAAATATTGCTTCATTTTATGCCACACCGTTTATATAACATTGAGGTCCGGACTACTTGAAGGATGGGATAGAACTTTTATATTATTATTACCGAACCAATTTTTAGTGGATTTTGCTGAATGGCACGATGCTCCATCTTGTTGCAAAATATAGTCTTCGTTTGGAAACAATTCTTGAGCACTAGGCAAAAGTGAGGTCTCAAGAATATGTTGATATTTTTGAGCGTTAACAGTGCCATCTATAAAATTTAATTTGCCCAAACCTCTTGCTGACATGCAACCCCAAACCATAATCCCCTTAGGAAATTTAACAACCCTCTTTAAGAAATCTTTATGAAATTCTTCTGCTTTATTTCGTATTATTCGTTTTCGATGATCTCCAATGCAAACATCAAATTTAGACTCATCGCTAAATATGACCTTATTCCAATCATTTTGTGTCCACGATAATTTAGATTTTGCCCAATTGTAGCGATTTTTCTTTTGAATTTCTGTCAGTAGCGGTTTTTCTTTGGTCTAAATAAGAATTTGTATCAATAATCTTCAGGTAATTGATTATCCACACAAAATAAAGTTTACCTTGTAAAACCCCAGACCTAATTTGTGGATATATTTTCGGCAACATTCTCTTGATATATTTAAACCAGTTACAGTATTCCATTTAACTGTTACTTCGCGAAGAGTACTTCTTCTCGCAGACTTGCAAATTTTTACTAAATTTCGTAAATCTCTCTGAGATATAACTTTTGGCCTTCCCGAACTTTTACCTCTAACGTCTACGTTGGCAGATTCGCCGTATTTTTTTATTATATTAAAAACCGTGGTTTTTGGAATACTTAAATCATCAGAAACTTTTCGAATTGTTTTTCCCGTACTGTATTGACGAATGATAATTTCGCGTAGTTTTTGATTTGTAGCTTTTCCACGGACCATTACTTTGGATTAAATTAACAAAATTGAAAATTAAAAAAATTAAAATGTCTTACAGTAAATCTCATTACTCAAAGTATCGAGTCACTTACAAGCTGTCAATACTGAAGTAAACAGTTTGCGACATTTGTGACGTGACATAGCAAAGCCGCCTATGATATTAATTATTTAAAAATACTTGTCTCAACATTTAGTTGTCAGCAAATTTGTCCTTTTATGAACAAAATCCGCTACTGTAAATATGGATTGATTTACAAATTCATAAAAATATTGTCAAATTGTTTAGGATATATGGCTATGTTTATATTTAAAAAATTAAACATATATTTTTCAGTCATTTTGAAAAACCAGGGCAATAATTCCAAAATATGACCTTGTCCCAACATATAGTTGTTAGGGCTCTAGAATGTAGAATGAGTAAGCCCACGGCCACACAGGAAGCGTTTTTAGAGTTTTGCGTTTTTTGCGTCTCAAGCGCTTTTCGCTATTTTACCGTTTTAAGCGCTTTTGTCGATTTGTGTCCATTAAAAACACGCAAAAGACGCGGCAGGTCCGCAGTTTCTATCTAGATGTCAATTAGTAACGTCGCAAGCTCGTGGATTCCCGGCCCGTCCATCAATCAATCCTGTGAGAAAGAGATAGGCGAGATTGGCGCCGTTAGCGGTGAAGAGACAAAGATAAAAGATGCTGGGATTGAATTGTGGACGGGCCGTGGCATATATTCGGAGACAAACACAATCAACTGCTAGTGCCAGTGGTGTGCGTAAAAATAATAATTATTATTTGCCATTTATTTTAGGAATTTTAGTTTATCAGTGTATAGTTTTTTTTATGTTGAAGTGTTGTGGTTAGTACTTGTTATAATTATAATATAATATAATAAATAATTATAATTATATAACAGAATAGTAAATATTTCTAGTTGCTAATGCAATTTTAGGACATGATTTATGAAACATTTTGGAGTCAAACTTCTTTACGCGCGCTGGGAGTAAAAATTCAAGGCCGTGACATACGAGCTAGCAAGACGGCCCTGACACACGAGCTAGTTGTAACGAAACGTGTTAACGGCTTAGAAACACGTAGTGACGCGACGTGTATTCGTGAGCAGTCCACGTGTTTATCAAAAATATTGATATTTTAATACAAATTTTGTAAAAATGAATCAAATTATTACGTGTAAAAAACATTTGTTATACGTAAAAAACTATTTTTACGCATATAAAACTATTTTTTACGCGTATAAAACTATTTATTACTGGTAGAAAACTATTTTTTGTGCGTATAAAACTATGTGTTACGTGTAAAAATATATTTGTTACATGTAAAAACTATTTTGTTACGCAAAAAAAAAAATTACGTTTACTAAACTATTTGTTACACGTAAAAAACTAATTTTTAAGCGCCAAAAACTTATTGTTTCTGGTAAAAAACCTTTTGTTAGGCAAAAAAAAATATTTTTTACGTGTCAGAAAAAAATATTTGTTCCTGTTAAAAAAAAACTTTTTTACGCAGAAAAAAAACAATTTTTACGCATTTTTTTTTAGAATTTAGAATGAGTGGGGGGGGGGTTAATCACTTCGACCTTACAGATCCATTGTGTCCCCCTTTCTTGAATCATAACTCATCATACAGTCCCAGGGCTTTGACAAAAGCCAGTATCTGGGACGGTTTTATAGAGGGTAGTTCTCCATCTCCAATATCAGTCGTACCAAAATTCATGGCACGAATGGTTGTCGTCTCGGCGCACTCAGTGATGAGGTGTACTGGTGTTTCATCATCTTCCCCACAGAATCTGCATTCGCCGTTTCTTCTTAGTTTCAATCTACTGAGGTGTTCATTGAGGAGACAGTGTCCTGTTAAAACCCCGTGACAATCGAAGATTGTTCTTACTCAGACCCAGGAAGATCTGTAATTTTTCTTGATCATAAGCCCTCAGAAACTTCTTCGAGTGTCTTAGACCATTGCAAGATTTCCATTCCAGGTTGCGGATGGAATCTTCCAAGTTCTTGAGTTCCGCCTTGAGTTGGTTACCACTTGGAAAGCAGAACGGTTCTGGTCCAGTTAGTGGAGTGTTAGCTCCTTTCCTAGCTAGATTATTTGCTTTTTCATTGCCTTCTATCCCTTGGTGAGCAGGCACCCAGAGTAGGAGGACTTTGTTTTCTTTGCCTAATTTATTCAGCTTCTCTATGCATTCTTTGACCAATTTCGAATTGATCGATACTGAGTTGATCGCTTTTAACGCTGCTTGACTATCAGACAAGATGGCTGTTTCTTGTTTCCGATAGTTGCTATCTAAGATAAGTTGTACGCATCTTTCGATAGCGTAGATTTCTGCCTGTAGGATACTAGGGTAAGTGCCCATTGGTTCGGAGTATTTAGCTCTCGGCCCAAACACTCCGATCCCTGTTCCCGTATTGGTTTTGGAAGCATCAGTATACCAAGTTATGGTATGGTCTTTTAACTGCTGGGCAAGCGTTTCGCTCTTCCAATCCTTCTTATTGCTCAATACTACATTGATATGTTTGTCAAAGTTGTACGTTCTTGGCATATCGTCCACTGAGAGTTGCAGAAGTGGTATTTCCTTTTTGAGGGTGTTCCAAGCCCCTGATCTGACAATTCTCCCAGTACTAATTCCGTTAGTGACCATTCTAATCATTGTCGCATTGGCATATCTACCAATGACAATGTGCAGTGGTGTTAGATCTAGAATGACCTCCATTGCTGCTGTTGGACAGGTTCTCATGGCTCCTGTGATGCAAACACATGCTAGTCTCTGGACTTTTTTTACGCATAAAAAACAATTTTTTACGCGAAAGAAAATATTCCTTTAATTTATTACTTTTTCAACATTTCAAACTACACTTTTTCAAACATTTCCTTCAAATTTTTGAATTTAATAGAATCTTCCTAAACAGTAGATGTTCTTTATAAAAATATTTTAAGATAATACCCTAAAATGACAAAAATATGCATACTATTTAATTTATTTTTATTGTACTATTAAATATAACGTCCGCCTATGACGGGGTCTCATCTTAGAAAACGCTAAAGACGCTACAGAAAACAAACTGATTTGTTTTGATTTGCGTTGTTTGCGAGACACGCCGAACGCTACACGCTTTTGGTGTAGCCACTCCTATATAATCCTGTTATTTTGTTTTAGTCGCTAAAGACGCTTCACGCAAAAAACGCTTTCTGTGTGGCCGTGGGCTAAGAGGGGGCGGGGGTTAATCACTGCGACCTTAAAGATCTACTGTGCCCTCCTTCCTTAAATCATCACACAGTCTATAACCCATCATACCCCTGTTGTAGAGGGGACAGTGTATTTCCCATCCTACTCTGACAACAGTTCTTCCTCCGAGGGTACACACCCTTCCACGGTTGGAGTTTGGCCCTCCGGGCCGCCCTTCACAGTCGAGGAGCTTGCCTCCGGCTGAGGAACCCATGAGGTGGAGGCTGGAAGATCTGTCTCCATTTTCTCCACCTCTTTAACTTGGTCTCTCCTTAGACCTGATACCGGTGTTGTCCCGTATCTATAATAGAGGATATATCCCTCTTTCTCTATTGCCTCCTTGGATTTGAGGTCAGTTAACCTAATAGGACTGCTCATTCAGCCAACAGTGTCCGCCAGGTGCATGCGAAAACTACTCGCTTTGTGACGTCATTGTAGTCCTTGTCATGGTTATTAGTCCTTGTCCGGCAACCAATAATACACACACGTGCATTATTGGTTGCCGATTACAAAACGTTCATTGTTTAGTTTATTTATTTAAACACCTTATATGTATGCAGTATAGAAAATTAACTGTATAAATCGTATTAAATACTCGGATAATGCATTTTTAAGAACAGCAGTTCCCAGCATCGCCTTTTGCAAGCATTCTTTTTAGAGTACTTCCATATTTTGCTTTAAAATAATTAATAAACAAAATCGTGGGCACTTAGTAAGCACTTTGTCACAATCCACAACACAAAATGAACGTATTTATACACTCTATAGCTCTAAAAACTTTAAAGACACCTTTTTCACATTTAAAATTGACAAAATAATTAACTCAAACTTTCTCAGCTGTTATTTTTATAAGTTTACCATAGGCAACTAATAATACACACTATCATGACAAGGCTTTGACAAGGACTACAATGACGTCACAACTGTCAGCTGAAGCGCGGGAAGAGCTACTTAGAGTACGTTCCACTAAGCACTCATAACGTTCACGCTCAAGATCGCGATTTTTCCCGTTCCACTTGCTTGCGAGCGTTACAATCATAAACTCAAGTGGAATGGGTTATGGGGCGTTTTAAGCGTCAATCCTATCAATGTATGTAAATAAATAGTAAATAATAGTCAAAATCACAGAAGAGAATTCAAAAAATCTGTCTAAAAAAAAGAAATCAAAATGTCTTTGGCGACAGTTGGATATTTGGTGCATCGGAATGTGTCTGAAACTTCTTCATCTAGTTCAGACGAATTAATAGTGGAATGCAATTTTACAAAATCGCGACGTAAAAAGCGAACACTTAGGCCACGTATTATTGGCTATGAGAATCTATGAAAATTTTTATCCTAAGTCGATAATCTTTTGTCTAAATTTTAAAAATTGCGCCAAAATTCCTCAACGTCCACTTCGATCCTAATATTCAGATGGGTCGTTGTGAGCTCGGTGTGAGCGAAAATAATGACGTCATTAGTGACGTTTACGCCGCGACCACAACGTCCGCGAACGTCATGTGGAACGACCGAAGGCATATTTTGAGCATTATGAGCGCTTAGTGGAACGCACTCTTAATGGGTTGTATTTACGGACGTAAATAGAGATACGTAAATTAGGTTATAAATATGAACATAAAATACAACAAAATATAATTGGACGTTACTTTAGGGTTTATCAGTGAGACGTATCCTATTCGGACAACGGGTAGACGTCGAGCTAGTTCAAGTATATGTACGTCGTGCAAGCCAACGTGGGAACGACGTTGGGAAATTAATAAAAATGGTACGCTGTTATTTTGTACGTCGACAGATCGTTGGATTTACCGACTCGGATCCAACGACGTCGCTTTTAATAGGAAAGCGACGTCACCGGTCGTATCACCAGCACCCGACCTAAATTTGCACAAAGTCTGACGTCGCTTCAGGTCAGATTTAGTTCGAAGTTAGATAGATGCTACTTGGGGTAGCTTGTGTAGTAGCCTAACCTAACCTAACAAAACCATGATATAGAATTATTAGAAACATGTGTCCAAAAATGCTACTTGGGTGGAAGCATAGTTCTTCCGGTTTTAGAACTAGATCCTTCCTATGCCAGAGTCCAGAGTCTCGTCTATTTCTCCAGTGGACATTCTGTTCTGCTTTTCCCTGATCTAGATAAAGAACAACATATTAATAATAATCAAAACGTGGAGTATGGCTTGTCATTGATATTGTTTAGATGTAAATTCCATATTAGATAAAACTATTATTATAAGATAATAAAATCTACTCTATGTCCCCTAAAAAGTCAGTCATCAATCAAACCGTTTGAATTATTCAGATTAAATTTTAAGATCATCAAGTTAGCACAGTTTGAATTTTAATCTTTTCTAATAACCTTTCTAATCTATGGCAGTTAGTAAAAGAATTTGAAACGTTGTATCATGCCATTTATATTCCCCTTTTCGGCAATTTTAAAAGAATAATATATAATTTTCTTTAAAAAAATACCGTGTTTTAGAGTTCTTCGATTGTTTTTAGTAGCTAAAACACGATGGGTGTTTATTCAAATATTTTTGTGGTGATCTGTTTGATAGTGAGTGTAAATTTGAGCTCTGGATTATATTCGGATGATACAGGTCAGTTTAACAAAAAATAATAAAGATATTACTAATTTTATTTGATATTTATTACTTGCTATTGCAGCTAAACAAAGTAAAGATAACAATTTTTCTTATTAGAAAATTATTTTTAAAGTATACAGGGTGTTTCAAAAAAACGTAAATACGTCATTTTCGTAAAAATAAGATTTATTTTTTATATTAACATAGGTCCGATTCTGCTTTGTTTCGTAGCTACAGGGTGTTAAGTCTTAATATTTTTTCGATTTATTATAATTTTCTTCCGAGTACTTTTAGCGTTTCGAATGAAATTTTCAGGGTAAAAGTTACTATAAAATACGACACATTTTAAAGCTAAAGAAGTGTCGATAAATTCACTAGGGACGTGGGTTATCACAGGAATATCTTTCTAAAAAAATTATGTACGCCACTGACTTTTTCTTCTCTTGTTAGCAAAACAGTGTAAGCATTTTAATGCCGATTAAAAGTTTGTCTCTTGATATTTTGTCGATTTCGGGCTCCTTGATGAGATAAACGCAATTTTATTAATTTGCCTTGATCCAACTCTAATAGCATATCAGCACAGAATATCTAGCTACGCAACAGAAAAATACTCGAAATGAAAGAGCTAAAATTGCACAAATAAAATACTAGATGGCGCGACAATATCATAATCAGAATATAATTGGAAATTTTCAACTTTCGGTTTTGGATCGATGTAGATCGACGGCACGTCGACGGCCTGGAAGCTCGGCAAAATATGCACAGTTGCCAGATTCAAACAGACTTTAATTGGCATCCCATTCTTTTTCTGGTGTATAATAATTCCTTTCTATTCTTCGTTTCTTGTCAGATACACTTATATTAATTATTCGTTTGGCTTTTAAAATAGTTTTAATTTTAAGTATATTATTAGAAAACATATGCTCTCAAAATACAATTTTAATATACACCACTTTATTATGTTAACTAAGAAAATAACTTTAACTACCTTTAAAATTAATAATATACAGGGCGATTGATAGTGATATTTATTAATGCTGAAAAGTTAGTAATGAAATATACGTTTAATAATAATGGAAATGATTTATGAAAATGCAGTACAAAAAATGTTAATTGATTAAAAAAATACTATAATAACAATTTTTTTCTGTTTGCCACGTTATTTATATAGACCTAGGAAGATTTTAAAAAGTGACACACGTACAATTAATAATATATTAGTTCGGCATAAAAGTTGCTGTCACGACATCGTATAATAAATTAAAATTCATAAAATAAATTAAAATTATTAATTAAACAAATCTTTATAAAGAAACACAAGTATATCAAATTTGGGCCCAATCGAACGTCAGGAAATGGTATCGTAATATGGTACTACATTATGGTACCCCTTGATATGCTTCATGGTACCATAATATTGCAATAACATCAAAAAAACGCAAGTATAATCAAATATGAGCCCAATCGAACATCAGGAAGTGGTATCGTAATATGGTACTGTATTAAGGTACCACTTTATATATGCATCATAGTACCATCATAGTACAATGTCACCGAAGATACTATACCAAGTTAAGCCCAATCGAACGCCAGGAAATGGTATCGTATATGGTACTATTATGGTACCTCTTGATATGCTTCATTGTACCATAATATTACAATGTCATCAAAAATATGCAAGTATATATCAAATATGAGCACAAATGAACGTCAGGAAGTGGTATCATAATATGGTACTATAGAAGGTACCAATTTATATGCTCCATGGTGCCATCATATTACGATGTTACCGAAAATACGTAGTATACAAAGTTTAAGCTCAATCGAACGCCAGGAAATGGTATGGTAATATGGTACTACATTATGGTACCCCTTGATATGCTTCATGGTACCATAATATTGTAATGTCATCAAAAATACGCAAGTATAATCAAATATGAGCCCAATCGAACGTCAGGAAGTGGTATCGTAATATGGTACTATATTAAGGTACCACTTTATATGCATCATAGTACCATCATATTACAATGTCACCGAAGATACTTACTATACCAAGTATAAGTCCAACCGCACGCCAGGAAATGGTATCGTATATGGTACCTCTATCGTATATGGTACCTCTATGTACTATTATGGTACCTCTTGATATGCTTCATGGTACCGTAATATTACAATATCACTGAAGATACGTAATATATTAAGTTTAAGCCCAATCGAACGCCATGTATCGTAATATGGTACTATATTACGGTATCATTTGATATGCTTCATGGTACCATAATATTGCAATGTCATAAAAAATACGCAAGTATATATCAAATACCGTACGATACCGAAAAAAACGGCGTCCAGTTGGCTGGGAAAAGACGATCGATGACATTTCCCATATAAATTTACACATAAAATGACAGCGATTTTCATTTCATAGCCATCGCTAACGCCGTTTTTTTCCGATTATACGGCATGAACACAATCGAACGTCAGGAAGTGGTGTCATAATAGTAGAACAATACTTATTATATTGTCGCCGAATTACAATCAAAATTCAGGATTCAGTTAGAATCAAACGTCAGAAAGTGATTTTAATTCAGCTCGTAAGATTTAACTCCAACTAACATGGCGAGTTAAATACTTAAACGTTTGAAAAAAGAGCTCTAATCTATTTTAATATGTTTAAATGATGTAGCAAATTTGAAGCTAGGCTTTATCAGGAAATATTACAATATAAATTACACAATGGCAACACTGCATAAAATTCATTTAAATTTCGTTTGTAGAAAACTGTTTTCTTTTAAATTTATCGCCCTCTGTTATGTAGTAGTGAAACTACCGCATCAAAATATCTGATTTGGAGACAGGCTTTTAAAGCCTGTCTCCTTTTGAGACCTACGATTTTATACATGTAACGAGGCTTCTGTTGCGTAGCTAGATATTCTGTGATATCAGTAACTTGCAAAAGTTTTAAATAAGTACTCATTAATTCCTCATCAAAAATTATGAAGAAAAGTTCCTATAAACATGGATATTGAAATGCATAGTTTTAGACAGAGAGAACACTAATAAATAAACTGAGAGAGACCGATCAACGTTAATTTTTGAAGACTGCGCTAGTGGCGCAGCCTTTGGCGTCTAACCCGAACTATGAGCGCATTATCGATATAGTAGGTTGCATTCATACCTATATACTGGCGCCAAAAATTTAAAATTTGTATATTTGAACCGAATCTTAATCTTTCAAGTTTATAATAAGAAATCTTCGTAGTTTTTTTTTAGATTATTTTGTTGACAACGAAAATTTATTATAGACTTTAAAGTATTAAAACCTATAAATAAAATACTGTGTAGGAACATAATAATTTATTTAACTCCATACTTCTTGCCATACTCCAACTCAAGGCTGCAATCTTCAGTATCTTTTTTATCTAACTTGGTTGGGAGTGAACAGGGAAGCACGGTTGGGAGCTCGCACAGAGTAGCAGTAGGTATCCCGTAGGTATTCAATGTTTTTGATAGTCTTTATTCTATAACAAGAACCTAGCAGTCGAAGAAAATAATTTGTATTACTGGAAATAATACCAGGTATAATACCTAGTCGTTCCATAGGTATCAGAAAAGAATGTGATGTTTTAAATTAAAAAAATTAAATTAGCAATGTACGATTATTATGTGCACTCATGCACTATTACTATTAGGTATGTTAAAATAATTACCGAGATAAAACTTACCTTTAAAGGAAACGTTTTGTCTGGGTCTCAACCACAAAACAAAAATTACAATAATGCCGAATAATCGTGGAATCTGAAATAATCAATAATGACAATAATCTTCTCTTCTGACAAGCTAAAAGAACAGGTACATTCAGTCAAAAACAATTTATTACTCCGATTTGCTCCGATTATCAACAGATTTTAGTTATCTCCTTCTAGAACTACAAAATAGAAAAAGCTACTGACAATCTAATTAATCCTGTCAAATGTTTAACTTGCAAAGTTGAAAACTTACTTTTTTGATCGCCTAAACGCTATGCGCGTCTGGAATGCGCGGTGACAAAATAAACTTGTCTACGAAATGCCCTATTCCACAAGCCCTCTCATTCTAGTTATTAGTTTCTCTCTGGTTTTAGAGTTGCAGGATGTTAAAACTTTTTAAAATTAGGTTTTTTGCTTTGAATAAGAAGACTAAGGAAGGAGCATATCAAAAATCTTAGGTACACCGCGATGGGCCTCAAATATGGCCGACTTAAATTCCGGTTTATCAGTGTCGTTCTAATTTTATTTAAAAAATGTAAAACTATGATGTAGGGTAGACGTGGGGTAGACTCAATAATTTGTTGTTTTATTTTACGTTGTGAATAAATGTTGGTAGTTATTAAAATTGTTATAAAAATATATAATTCTAATAAAAATAGATAAGTTATAATAAATATTTATTAACACAAACATCCGATACGCTACTGAAGCAGGTAAGTCAAATTAACGTATCTAAATTCTTTGACATCTAATCTTTGACAAGTAATAAATAAAAGCTAAAATGCAAGAAAAATATATAATTTAGTTAATTTAAGTGAATTTCATAAATGATCGGTTTACTACACGTATGTATATTATATAGTCACTTACTAGCGAAAAGTTGTTCCATTATTTCACTCAGTTTTTGCCGAGATCTACCGCACGCTACACAACCAAATATTTTAGAGTCTTTTTCGATAAATCGCGATAGTGTCACTGTTAATTTAAGTTCTGCCACAATTTCCATCTAGATTTACTACCTTTATACAACTATCAGTAGTAGAATAAATAATAAATAACATAAAATAAGCTCCGTAAAGACTGACAAATCCACAAAATTTCAAATCAAATTCAAATGTGTCAAATGAATCGTCAAACAGAACTGTCAAGGATCCCCACCCTAGAGAGCTTTTATGGTGGCTTTTCCGCCCACCATGCATGAATACATGGATAGCATTATGCTCCTTCCTTAGTCTTCTTATTCAAAGGGTTGGACTAATAGTAATAATCAGTGGCGGATACAGAGGGGGGGCCCATGCCCCTCCCCTAAAATCTGTAAATTGGGTTAAATCTTAAGCTTTTCGGTTAAAAATGGCGCCCTAAAAAGCACATTCTACATTACTTTTTGTTTTGCCCCCCCCCCTAAAATAAATTCCTGTATCCGCCCCTGACAATAATATTTAATAATAAGTTAGGTAAAGTTTTATTAATTACAAATTTATTAATTTTATTTTCATTGTAATTTTATTAAATGGTGATTAATAAAATTGCATTTATCTCGTCAAGGAGGCCAAATTCGACAAAATATCAAGATATAGCTTTTAATTGGTATTAAACGGCCTACCCCCACAAGTAAGGCCTACACCTATACAAGTCAGTTGCGCACATTTTTGATGAATGAATGTCCCTAATGAATTAGTAGCACTTATAGTAACTTTTACACTCAAAATTTGATTCGAATCACTATAAATACTTGGAAGAAAATTATAATAAATCGAAAAATTATTAAGACTTTTACACCCTGTAGCTACGAAACAAAGCAGAATCGGTATGTTGATATGAAAAATGAATCTTATTTTTACGTGAGGAATCTCCCCATGAGAGATGGCACATGTTTTTTGAAACATACTGTATAAACATCAATGAAAAAAAAATCTATTTTCTATAGATTTTGATGGATATGAATACATGAATCTTAGTGCCGACCCTTGTGAGGATTTTTATGAATACACTTGTGGTAACTTTAAAAATCTGTATCCTTTAAAGGATAACGAGATGCTGATAGACGAATTCAGTATTTTGGAAGACTCGCTGACTGATATCGTACAGGGTAAGTCAAAGAACAATATACTTTAACCGAAAAACAGACATAATACTACCAGATAAAGACCAGATAAAGATCATATTAGGTGGCATTGATAAAAATTTACTGTTGGCCATTTTATCAAGCGTTCGAAGCCAAAAAAAAAAGAATAAAAAATATGCTTTTAGAAATCTTAAGTTCCCAGGAACTAATAGAAGACCCGTTTTCACTAAAAAAGGCTAAAGCAGCTTATACAGCCTGTATGCAAGAGAATTTTATGGACAACCAGTACATGAAATCCCCAGAAATCGAAGTAAGCATATTAACAAAAAAAACGGGGTCAAATTACCTTAGATTTAATCTGTCGGCATTTCTAAGGTGATTTAACGCCGTTTTTTTTTCTTTCTTTTACATAACAATCTTGTAGATAGTCAAAAAATATGGGGGTTTTCCTATAGTTGAGGAATCTACTGATGGTACCGTTGAGGGAACGTTATTTGGATGGAACGATATAGCTGATATTGCGGCAGAATTTGGAGTTAATATTTTCTTTTCTGTTTCATCGTACTATGATAGTTTTAATGCCTCTGCCACTGTCTTGATGGTAACGAATTTTTTTTTCTAAAGTTACCCCTACACATACCGTTTTACCTGTCCAGTCAAAACGTATCAAGCAAATCCTTGCTTGTTCCATTTTGCCTGACAAGTAAAATGTTAAATATGTGTCGACGGGTATAGGTTAGAATACAAGTTATAGAACCAAAAAAAGCTGGCGTTTTCTTTAGATTACTAGTGATAGTACTACAGTTCCTAAGCAATTCCGTCCCAAGCATCAGGAATCGTACGATGAGGCGATCGAAGAGAGTTTTTACGATTTCGCAACGAAATCCACCAAGCTTAAATCGGGAAATCTTGCAGCTACCGACGACGCTTTCGAGTTGTTTTTGAAAAAACTGGTCACAAAAATAAACCGTGATCTTGGAACCTGGAAATCGGACGAATATATCACTGAGCAAGTGTCTCTGATCAGCTCTTTCATGCACGGCATCTACAGTGGAGGGGTAAAGTTTTAAGCTTATATCATTTTTTTTAAATTTACTAAACTTATTCTAGCCTTACTTTGAATGTGGTAGAAACGATTCAGTATTAAAACTAAAAGAATATTAACTTATTCTGAACTTAAATCAAAATGTAAAACAGTTTTTTAAATAAATTATACCGACATTTTTTGGAGTGACTCAAATATGCCAATTTTGGACTTACTTAACATACACACATGGCCAAAGTTATTGCATATATCGTTTAAAAATATACGGAAAGGAATTTAAAGAATCTTTTTTTATACATAGCTTTGATAATCTGTAATAAACATTTTTTTGTTAAAATGGATACGGTAAACAATGTTTATCGTTCAGACCCAATATTATTACAAATTCTTGCACATTTTGATTTGTGGTCTCTTGGGTTTTCTGAAGAAATTTGACCATTATTTTGGCCTTAAAATGCATAGAAACATTATTTCACAGTTTAATAGAGTCAGAATAGTAACACTGTCTCAACAGGGCTACCGGCAAGTTGTAATAGCTGAAATTGTAGGAGTTAGCCAAAGCAATGTTTCGCGAATATTAAAAAAATTCAGTGAGACAAACGAGATTACAGACCGGCCTGGAAGAGGTAGAAAGAGAGTTACTACTGCTGTGCAAGACCGTCAAATATCCCTAACTGCACGACGCAATCCCCTGCTTTCTAGTACTGCTATTAAAAATGAGTTAGCTCGCCTTGAAGGAGTAAATGTTTCAAGAAAGACCATAGAATTTTTTTAGAATTTAGAATGAGTGGGAGGGGGGTTAATCACTGCGACCTTACAGATCCTTTGTGTCCCCCTTTCTTGAGTCATAACTCATCATACAGTCCCAGGGCTTTGACAAAAGCCAGTATCTGGGACGGTTTTATAGAGGGTAGTTCTCCATCTCCAATATCAGTCGTACCAAAATTCATGGCACGAATGGTTGTCGTCTCGGCGCACTCAGTGATGAGGTGTATTAGTGTTTTCCCATCTTCCCCACAGAATCTGCATTCGCCGTTTCTTCTTAGTTTCAATCTACTGAGGTGTTCATTGAGGAGACCTGTTAAAAACCCCGTGACAATCCGAAGATTGTTCTTACTTAAACCCAGGAAGATTTGTGATTTTTCTTGATCATAAGTCCTCAGAAACTTCTTCGAGTGTCTTAGACCGTTGCAAGATTTCCATTCCAGGTTGCGGATGGAATCTTCCAAGTTCTTGAGTTCCGCCTTGAGTTGGTTACCACTTGGAAGCAGAACGGTTCTGGTCCAGTTAGTGGAGTGTTCGCTCCTTTCCTAGCTAGATTATTTGGATTTTCATTGCCTTCTATCCCTTGGTGAGCAGGCACCCAGAGTAGGAGGACTTTGTTTTCTTTGCCCAATTTATTCAGCTTCTCTATGCATTCTTTGACCAATTTCGAATTGATTGATACTGAGTTGATCGTTTTTAACGCTGCTTGACTATCAGACAAGATGGCTATTTCTTGTTTCCGATAGTTCCTATCGAAGATAAGTTGTACGCATCTTTCGATAGCGTAGATTTCTGCCTGTAGGATACTAGGGTAAGTGCCCATTGGTTCGGAGTATTTAGCTTTCGGCCCAAACACTCCGATCCCTATTCCCGTATTGGTTTTGGAAGCATCAGTATACCAAGTTATGGTATGGTTTTTTAACTGCTGGGCAAGCGTTTCGCTCTTCCAATCCTTTTTATTGCTCAATACTACATTGAGATGTTTCTCAAAGTTGTACGTTCTTGGCATATCGTCCACTGGGAGTTGCAGGAGTGGTATTTCCTTTATGAGGGTGTTCCAAGCCCCTGATCTGACAATTCTCCCAGTACTAATTCCGTTAGTAACCATTCTAATCATTGTCGCATTGGCATATCTACCAATGACAATGTGCAGTGGTGTTAGATCTAGAATGACCTCCATTGCTGCTGTTGGACAGGTTCTCATGGCTCCTGTGATGCAAACGCATGCTAGTCTCTGGACTTTGCATAGGTTTAGCCTTGCCGTCCGTTGCTCTAGTTTTGTGTACCAGGCAACTGCTCCATAAGTAATCATGGGTCTTACTATCATGGTATACATCCAGCGCAAAATGTTAGGGGAGCAGCCCCATCTATTTCCGGCCAGTCTTCTGCATAACATGAGAGCCTTTATGGATTTGCTGGTAGTGTTCTTAATATGCCTGTTCCACAGGAGTTTACTGTCCAGGGTTATTCCCAGGTATTTAACTTCCTGTGTTGGCAGTATTTCCTTTCCACCTAGTTGGATTCTTTTCAAGTTTTTCAGACTTCGCTTTCTGGTGAATGGCACTATCGCGGTTTTGTCTGAGTTGATACTCAGCCCGACAGTTCTACACCATCTCTCAGTGATACGGAGTCCTCTTTGGATAATATCGCACAAGGTGCCTTCATGTTTCCCCCGAGCGATCATGACTATGTCATCTGCATACCCAATGCAGTGTATTCCCGCTTGAGTTAATTCGTCTAGTAGTTCATCCACCACCAAGCCCCACAGCAAAGGGGAGGTTACTCCACCTTGTGGAGTTCCTTGCGTTGTTTTAACAGCTACAGTTTTGGTGCCCATAGACCATAGCAAGAAGACTCAATGACAGAGGATTACATTTAAGGAGGCTTGTAGGTGTTTTGAAGCTTAATTTACAGCACACAATTACGCGACTACAGTGGGCTGAGGAGATGAGAGCAAATGGACCTAATTGGAATTTCGTCATGTTTAGTGATGAAACAAGAAATAAGAATAGGCCTAGTGTCAGACTCACGACGAACTTCGGTCTGGAGAGCATCTGGAAGACGAGAACGCTTGAATGCAGCTCAACCCCGTGTCCCTTTTCAAGGGGGAAGCATTATGGTATGGGCAGGAATAATGTACGGAGCTCGAACTCCTCTTGTTTTTATTGATGGCACAATGACAGGTGATTCATATCTTAGAGACGTTTTAGAGCCTATTGTGCATCCATTTCGAAGGGCAGTGGGGGATGAATTTGTTTACATAGACGATAATGCTCCTCCCCATTGCACTTTAGCGGTTCGCGAATTTTGTGAGGAAGAGGGTATAAGAAAACTGTGGTGGCCACCGATGTCTCAGATATGAATGTGATCGAGCATGCTTGGGACATGCTAAAACGCCATATTGCCAAAAGGAATGATCCCCCTCGTACCTTAAATGAATTGGAAATTGCTGCGCGCGAAACATGGGAAGCCATTCCTCAACGTCTTCTGGACAACTTAATTGAGAACATGCCACGTCGTCGTCTCACTGCTTGCATTGAGGCTCGAGGAGTCTCTTTTTTTTTTCTTTATTCTCGAGAAATTGTTTTCAATATTTTCTGTTTAAAATGAAATTTGTTTTTGTTGATTTTCACTCATTATGAAATAAAATTATAATAACAGCCTAGTTGCACTTAGATTTTTAATTTTAATTAGTTAGTCGTGTAGTAAGCCAATATGTCCAAAAATATAAAAATAATCATATTAGGTCCAAAATAAAATAAAAATATCGTTATATGCAATAATTTTGGCCATGCGTGTAGTTTGCTTCTAGGGTACACAATTATATAGTTATAGAAAAATTGGAACAATTTCCGTTGCACGCATAGACTGAAAATAAAATATAGACTGAGCATCTCATTCATAAATAGCTGGAACATGCGGTCAGACAATGTCTTGTTATTGTTGTGTTATTGTTTTAGATTATAACGAGTGCGACACGAGCGATAGATAGGTTGTCTCTGTCGTAACGGTCGTTCCCTGACGACTCTGCCGAGAAACACAACACTGTCTTTCGTTTCTCAAGTACACCTGAACTCTCCGTATCATAGCCGGGTAATTTGTTTATTTTAATGAAGCTATAATTAAATTAAAAATATAGCGTATTTAAACTTTTTTATATTTTATTAAGATTTAGGACAGGTTTTTTTGAATAAAAGTTTAGAAAAAACGTCTTAGAGTCCAAAAAGGATAAAAATAATAAAATACACGTTATAGAAGAAATTTTATAATCGAAATTACGTAATTTTTGAAATTAATAATAAATTATTAATTTTAGTCAAACATTTACAACCCCTAATATTAATCAAAACAGGATATATTCCACAGATACAATAGAATCGGCGACAGGGAGAGAAAAAAAAATATGATTGTTGTAATTTTTTTTCTGGATATGTGATGTCTTATTATGTAAATTAGAGAAAACATAAATCTGTTCCATTAAAGCAAGGAAGGTGATAGGAAGTGGATAAAATGAAAACTACATTTATTTAACTCGGTACTGTCTTTATTATACCGGGTGCGTCCCAAAAGTGGCTCATCCCCATAATTCTTTATATTTTCAAATAAAAAAACAAGATTTATTTTATGTTATTTTTTTATATTTTATGTTAGTATATGACATAAATTAGGATTGATTGACGCATTCAATTGTTTTTGGTCACTTACTTTATTCGATAGAAAATGACACTCTGAATAGAATGACATATCATATGTCAACTTTTGACATTTTCGCATATGGTTTAATTGTAATTGTAACACGCGGTTCATAACGACAATTTGACTCGAAATACCAAGCGTGTGGTATCAATATATTCATAAAAAATGCTTTTTTCAAATATGCTATTGAGTCACCCTTGTTCCATTTGTAAAAAATTGACATATGTATGATTAAAAATACGATTTGTACATCTTTTAACCGGCCTAGACAAGACACGAAACCTATTAGACTATCAAAACTATTTTTCCAAGGCTCCTTGATTAAAACTTAGTGTTTTTAACAACACCATGGCACTTTGGATTGAAATTTAAAATACGATTTGTTTTTAAGCGACAATGTCAAAAGTTGACATATGATATGTCATTCTATTCAGAGTGTCATTCTATTCAGAGTGTCGTAAGTAAGTAAATAATGTAATGTAAGAGAAAAAATTCAGATTTTACATTTTAGTAAAATATTATCTAAATAAGCGCCTTTCTACAACAACGCCACTGACTCCCAATGGGTAAATTGAGAGTTGCCTACCGGTCGAAAGTTGTTTCAAGACTTAAATGGATTATTTAAGTCAAATTTCTTGCAAATTTGGCACTGGCGAACCATATTTTATAGTTCTTGAACAGAAAAAGCCAATAAAATAAACACTTAAGGACTATAAGCTAAGAAAATGCGTTATTATTAAGGTAGGCAACTCTCAATTTACCCATTAGGAGTCAGTGGCGTTGTTGTAGAAAAGCGCTTATTTAGATAATATTTTAGTAAAATGTAAAATCTGATTTTTTTATCTTACATTACTATTATTTACTTACTTACATTGTAACAAAATCATAATTATAACCCTGTTAATAATTAATAATGTTTTTATTACAAATATATTCCGGTTTATTCTAAAATTATCTTCAGAATCTAAAATAACATACAAGAATTTTAAAATGATATTACGTTATGAAACAATATTTTTTAATATACCGGGTCGTCTCAAAAGTGGCTCACCCCTATAACTTTTTTATTTTTTCAGATAAAAAAAAACAGATTTGTATGTTAGTAGGTATATGACATAAATTAGGATTTATTGACGTATTCAATTGTTTTTGGTCTCTTCCTGTTTCACCGAAATGATTACATCTTTTGATTTTTAAAGGCACCCTCGGTATATTGCTACTTTATTCGATAAAAAATGACACTCTGAATAGAATGACATATCATATATCAACTTTTGACATTGTCGCTTAAAAATATATCCTATTTTAAATTTCAATCCAGGGTGCCATGGTGTTGTTAAAAACACTAAGTTTTAATCAAGGAGCCTTGGAAAAATAGTTTTGATCGTCTAATAGGTTTCGTGTCTTGTCTAGTCGGTTAAAAGATGTATACAATACAAATCGTATTTTTAATCATACATATGTCAATTTTTTCAAATGGAACAAGGGTGACTCATTAGCATATTTGGAAAAAGCATTTTTTTATGAATATATTGATACCACACACTTGGTATTTCGAGTCAAATTGTCGTTATGAACCGCGTGTTATAATTACAATTAAACCATATGCGAAAATGTCAAAAGTTGACATATAATATGTCATTCTATTCAGAGTGTCATTTTCTATCGAATAAAGTAGAAATATACCGAGGGTGCCGTTTAAAAATGTTATAATTAAAAGTTATAGTCATTTCCGATGAAACAGGAAGTGACCAAAAACAATTGAATGCCTCAATCAATCCTAATTTATGTCATATACTAAAATGCTAAATCTTGTTTTTTTATTTGAAAATATAAAAAAATTATGGGGATGAGCCACTTTTGGGACGCACACGGTATAATAAAACAGTACCGAGTTAAATAAATGTAGTTTTCATTTTGTCCACTTCCTATCACCTTCGTTGCTTTAATGGAACAGATTTATGTTTTCTCTAATTTACATAATAAGACATCACTTAACCAGAAAAAAAAATACAACAATCATATTTTATTTTCTCTCCCTGTCGGCGATTCTATTATATCTGTGGAATAGATCCTGTTTTGATTAATATTAGGGGTTGTAAATGTTTGACTAAAATTAATAATTTATTATTAATTTCAAAAATTACGTAATTTCGATTATACAATTTCTTCTAGAATGTGTATTTTACTATTTTTATCCTTTTTGGACTCTAAGACGTTTTTTCTAAACTTTTATTTAAAAAACCTGTCCTAAATCTTAATAAAATATAAAAAAGTTTAAATACGATATATTTTTAATTTAATTATAGCTTCATTAAAATAAAAAATTACCCGGCTATGATACGGAGAGTTCAGGTGTACTTGAGAAATGAAAGACAGTGTTGTGTTTCTCGGCAGAGTCGTCAGGGAACGACCGTTACGACAGAGACAAACTATCTATCGCTCGTGTCGCACTCGTTATAACCCAAAACAATAACAAGACATTGTCTGACCGCATGTTCCAGCTATTTATGAATGAGATGCTCAGTCTATATTTTATTTTAAGTCTATGATAAGGACTATTTAATACATCTATGGAATATTAAAACCTACTTTATTAAACTGTAGTATTAATATCTCAATAGATGTGTATAACAAGAAAAAAAAATATTGATAATATTAAAGACGTGACAACATAGGCTGGATGAGGAAGGCTCGGTCAACTGTACCCAGAAGTAAACATGTGTACGAAAAAGATTGTTTGACCGCGTTGAGATGTAAATAGTGTAGTCTATATTTTATTTTAAGTCTATGGTTGCACGCTCATCAATGACACCATGCGTTGTCTTATGGAGTTTGCTGGTGGTCGTATTATGATGTGCAACGGAAGTTATTTTAATTTCTCTATATAATACTTTTTAGTATGTGCCTGATGGTGTTAATCCAGGATCCCTTGAAGGTACCGTTACACTGGAAACACTGAATAACTGGACGGTTGAACAGTTTGGCAACACGATTCAGGTAAGCCAACCAAACCTTAAAATGCTTAACGTTTCGGAAAATATATCTCTTTCCGTCGTCGGAAGCAAAAAAAATACAAAGAAATGGTTTTTATGGATTCTTGTTATTTATCACAACTTTAATCTACTCCTATGTTGCCACATTATCAAGAAATTATGTTTTTTAACTAAAAACTAAAAATATTTTCAAAAAATTCCAACTTTACAAAAAAAATCGAGGTCTGGAGTCTCTAATTTAAGACTCGCCCTGTATAATTATATACTTTTTTCCAGATAGATTGGGTGGAGTACATAAAAAGAGTTTTTAAATATACCTATGCAGAAATTGACAAAAACACACCGGTCATTGTAACAGGGTCTTTTACGAAGACCCTGTATGGCATATTGAACTGGGTGAACATGACAGACAGTAAAATAGTAAAGAGTACCGCTTTACTTAAAGTGTTTGTTTATATGGCATCCGATAGTGACAAAGAAACTCGAACTGATTTTGAAACATATCTGGAGGATACAGGAAAAACTGTATACCCTAGGTACATTTTTTTTTTGGAAAAAAATATAAAACTAATGAATTCGCTTTTAGATGGCAATATTGCTCGAGGAAACTCATGGATATTACTGAAACTTTATCCCTGAGTTTGGCAGTGGTTTACGAATATCAGTTGAGGTACTTCAACAAAACTAAATTTGATGTTGTAAGTAAAAAAAATATAAAAATCTAAGCGTTCCAAATGATATTGTTCCGATATGATATAACATTTCTTACTGAAAGATTACATATCAAAGTTGTGTTTTTTGTAATGGAACACCCTATATATTAATTGATTTTTATCATGTTTAACATTATCATGTTTAACATTTTTATCATGTTTAACATTATCATGTAGATGTTATCATGATTAACATGTTTAACATTTTCTAGAAATAAAGAACAATTTTTAAATTACAATAAAAGCTACCTAAATTGCAATTTACCCGGTATAGCCTAATATGTAGCTAAATTAACTATTGGACTTTAAAACTTGATCCAAAAAGTTATACAGGGTGAGAAAAAATTAATATTGAACAACGGTTACCTTTAAAAGCATGTTACTCTTTGATTTTAAATGGAACACCCAGTATATTATTCCGATATTCAATGGAGACTTCATGTCTCTTCAAAATACCATTAAGGTTGTCTACCCATCAAACAAAGATTTTCCTAGATATTTTCATTTACATGATTTGATCTGAGTAGATCTTTATTATTTGATAAAATCTAGGTGGATGTGATATGGTCTGACGTTACTTCAACATAGTTGTCTACTTAGTCCAATTTTAACAACTAGTTATCATTTTGTGTCAGTTAAACAAAAAAAAATCTCAGAAATTTGCCGAAAATGCAAACTTATCCTACATCAGAAAGAACTGATATGATTATATTAGTTAGTGAATGGAGTGTGCATTCACTAACTGATTTTATCTAGTCTAAAAAGATCCTTTTGAAACGACAATCATTTTATGCAGTTAACAGGAAAGGGAGCATTTTGAGCATTTGATTTCATCTAGCTAATTTTTATCACAAAATTATAAGTTTATATCTAGTTTTAATTCTGTAATAATTAAAATATGTTTTAAACGTGTATCTTTTTATTACCGTTGAGCATTTTACTCTACAATCTTTAATTTTTGTTAAATTAACAAAAGGTATATCACACAGCCACCTAGATTTTTTCAGATAATAAAGATCCAATGACGCAAAATCATAAAAATTAAAATATCTAGGAAACTCTTAATAGGGGTAGGCACCTTAGGGGTAGGCAACCTTAATAATATTTTGAAGATATATAAATTCCTCATTAAACACCGGAAAAATATATTGGGTGTTCCATTTAAAATACAGGAGTAACTTGCTTTTAAAAGTGACTAATGTTCCATATAAATTTTGTCTCACCCTGTATAACTTTTCGGGTCAAATTTCAATTTGGTTTAACATACAATGGTTACTGTAATTAAATATCAGGCTATACCAGGTCAACTAAAATTTAGGTAGCTGTTATCGAAATTTAAAATTTACTCGTCATTTTCACAAAATGTGAAATATGTCAAAATCCTTAGATTTTAGGTATATACTTTTTTAATTAAATTCACCTTTATTTTTTTTCTAGAATCTGAAAATCAATTAATATATAGGGTGTTCCATTAGAAAAAACACAACTTTGATCTGTCACTTTTTTTGGGGACACCCTGTATAATTCTATATATTTTTATAAAATGCTTTCAGTTAACCTATATATGCTGCCAAAATTTCATTTCGATATAAATTACTGTTCTCCTTGGAGCTTCCGCGGCGTATGGGAGGCACCATGCGCCACCCTGTACAGGGTGGGTCAAATTCGACGCTTTTAAATGGAAACACCCTTTTCTATAGGAGAGTCTGGAGCTCAATTTTCATTAAAAACATGATGGTGAACACCGCACATCAATATCTGTTACCGTTTCGGAGTTACGGGGTGTTTTTCAAATATGTGCATTTTTAACAAATCACTGTAACTTTTTTACTAAGGAAAATTTTGTATTTCTATGAAAACATTTCCAAAGCACCTTTTACGTAGAATTTAATGGTTTAAGTATAATTTTTTTAAATTAATAATTTAAGAGTTATCAACAGAAAATTGATTTTTTATTTGGGACACCTCTATATTTTTAATTAACTGAAAAGAATTTAAAATTACCTTTCCAAAAATATAGCACACTTGATATTTTGTTATGATCCCCTTCGAAATACAGAATTTTTAAAAGTTCGCCACTTTTAACTAGTAGGCTTTGGACCCCTTATTGATGATATGCCCTTAATGGAACTCGAAAACATATTTTTCCAGCAAGACGACGCACCGCCTCTGAACGCTGTTATCAGCAAATTTTTGCAGCCAATTTCAAGAATAATTGAATAACTAACCAAGACCCCAGCCGTTGGCCGTCGAGGCCGCCTGACTTAGTGCCCATGGACCTAATCCTATGGATATATTTGCGGAAGAATAAAGGTTCCTTATTCTTCCGTATAATCTAGACAAGAATTAGAAATACTTAGCAGTTATGAGAGGGTATCTTTCAAACCCACTGAGTTAATGAATTCCGCGAGAAATGTTCAAAAACTGCTCCGTCTGTCCATAACAGAAGACGGTCGATATGTCGAACACCTGTAGCAAAATCTTATGTCTTGGTTTGCTATTTATTTTTATTGTTATTAGATATAGTTTAAATGTGTTGATGTTGGTTAAATATATTTTAAATTGGTATAAAATTCTGCATCTCTCATAGCAAATATTATTTTCGTTTTAATTGATGCTCACAGCTTTTTTGCATTACAGCCGGTGCCGTTCAAAGCCTACCTACTTATTTAAAGCCGGCGAATTTTTATATACTCTATATCTCGAGGAGGAATCGAGCAAAATATCAAGTATGTTATATTTTTGAAAAGGTAATTTTAAAGTATTTTCAACAAATTAAAAGTATACAGGGTGTCCCATATAAAAAATCAAATTTTCTGTCGATAATCCTTAAATTATTAATTTTAGAAAATTTATACTTAAACCATTAAATTTACGTAAAAAGGTGCTTTGGAAATGTTTTCATAAAATACAAAATTTTCCATAGCAAAAAGTTACAGCGATTTGTTAAAAATGCATATTTTTGAAAAACACCCCGTAACTCCGAAACGCTAACAGATATCGATATGCGGTTTTCACCATCATGTTTTTGACAAAAATTGAGCTCCAGACACCGATATTAGTTTTTGTCCATGGTACAAAGAATACAAGGTATGATATTGCGCAGGTTGGTCGCTACGTCACAGGTGATAACAGGCGCTATTGGTCAGTACGCTCCGCGCGCCAGTTCAAATCGTCAAGATATTGTTATAAACCTGTTTTTTTTGTTTATATACCGTCATTGAATTATCAAGCAAGCAAGTTACTGAAAGCATTTTATAAAAATATATAGAATTATACAGGGTGTCTATAGAAAAGGGTGTTTCCATTTAAAAGCGTCGAATTTGACCCACCCTGTCCAATATACGACTTATAAACCTTTTTGTATATGTAAAACAGTATGTTCTATTCGGAGTAAAAATGATTTTTGTACCTCGGCTGTATGTCGAACGTACAGCCGCAAAAAGAGTAATTTTTACTCCTAATAAAACAATATACTATTTTTTTTATCTTATTAAGGCTAGAGATTTAATTGAAGACCTTCAAACGACCTTTAAAGAAGTGATAAACGAAACAGACTGGATGGACGAAACATCCAAAGAAGCCGCTTTGAGAAAAGTTCATAACATTATAACTCTTCTAGGTAAATAAAAAACAAATCAAAAATATTTTTCTATGTTAACGATTCGTATACTTTTACCTAGGATATCCAAGATTTACTTCAAATTCATTTCTTCTGGACCAGTTTTACGAAAATCTGCCTATCTGCAAGTGGGATCACTATGGAAACTCAAAAATTTTGCGAGCGTTCAAGCAAGCTTACGTGTTGAACATGTTCTCTAAAAGGGATAGAGCAGCGTAAGATTTTTCTTTTAATTTTAGCTTTAGCATCAAATAAAACGATTTATTTCTCACTGAATTCATACAACTAAGTTTATATCGTTTTTGTTCCGCTAACCATAGATATACGGGGTTGTTCACCACATACGACACGGAGTGTTTTAGCTAAACGATTAGATTTTTACAAATTGGAAGCTTTGGGTTCCTTGAAGGACTATTAGAGCTACAATTTAAAAATATTTTTACAAGATACAGAGTGTCTGAAGTAAGTAAAAAATATTATACTTGTATTTTTTTTAAATGGAACACCCTGTATATTATTCTATTTTTAAATTCTACGATTGAAATAAAGGTAAATTTGATTAAGGTTTATCACACTAAAACCTTTCCGTTTTTGAAATATTTTCAATTTTGTGAAATTGCAGTAAAAATGTTAAGGCTTGGTTTCTCCAAGGGTATCAAAGTTTTTAATACTAAATATTTACTGAAGGTTATTTATTGATCAGATATTGTGTTGCAATAATAAAAGTTATATGTACTACTTTATACAGAGCGTCCAAAAATGTATATTAAATAATTACTAACTTTAAACGGCCGGCAATAACTTGTTTAATTTAAACAGAACACCCTGTATATTTTAGGAGAATCAGATGCACAATTTAATTGTCTATCAAATTGTATTATACCATTTTTTACCTATCTTTTCAAATTTTTGTAGAAAATGCATTTTCTTATAATTTAGACCTCAGACCTCAGTTATCACTATCAATACCTATGGAATATTGACATTTTAGATTATTTTTAAAAATGTAACAAACTTTCAGAGAGGTTTCATGAGACCTAAATTATTCGAAAATGCGAAATTGATAGGCAATTAAATTGTGCATCTGATTCTGGTAAAATATACAAGGTGTTCCAAGTTATTACCGTTTAAAGCTAGTAATTATTTAATATACATTTTTGGACATAAGGTAGTATAATTTTTATTATTGCAATACGATATCTGGTCAATAAATAATCTTCAGTAAATATTTAGTATTAAAAACTTTGATACCCTTGGAGAAATAAAGCCTTATATTTTTTACTGCAATTTCACAAAATTGAAAATATTTCAAAAACGGTAAGGTTTAAGTGTGATAAACCTTAATCAAATTTACCTTTATTTTAATCGTAGAAATTTTTGTTTTAATTGTAGCTTTAATAGTCCTTCAACGAACCCAAAACGTGCAATTTGTAAAAGTCTAATCGTTTAGCTACAATACTCCGTGTCGTATGTGGTGAACAATCCTGCATAGGTAACAACCATGAATACAATATAGATTTTGAGTAATAATATAAAATGAAAATTAACACTGATCTAAATAATGTCACAACAACAATTATAAAAATTATAAAATAAATAACTATAAAATATAACGATTATTTTTATTTTAGTTGGGACAAATCACCATTTATAACTAACGCATATTATAACCGCCAAAATAATAAGATAAGTAAGTAACATCTTCCTGAGTATTATTTAGGCTTTTTTAAGATCACAATCAAACAGAAATACTGCGATATCTTTATCAATTTTTTTTGTTTTTTAATGTTATCTTATTTTTTTTTTTAAGTTTTCCCAGTTGCGATGCTGAATTCAATATTCTTTAGTGGATCCATCAGGTAAAAATGAGTTTAACTTGTATTTAATCATCTCAGAAAAAATGTACTTAATATTTTGTACTAAATATAGTACAATTTTTAGGTGATAACATCCCTTCTTGGGTTTCTTTGTTTTTATATACATTTTAACCTAAATAAAGTCTTTGTAATAAATTACTTTTATTATTATTTATTTTATTAATAAAGCATGATTTTCAGCCTTCTAGATTATAGTAGAATTGGCATGATAGTGGCTCACGAAATTACACATGGTTTCGATAATGTTGGTTACTTGTACAATGAGGATTGCCTGATCCAACCCTGGTGGACAACACAGACACAAATCAATTTTAAAAACAAAACACTATGTTTTGTTGATCAATATTCCAAGTATATTGTCCCAGAGTTAAATGCCACAGTAAGTAAAATATTAATATACAGGGTGGTCCGAACTGTATTGCGGAAAATTCGGCAGTATATTCTGCAGATAAAAAATATTATGTAAAAGTGTTCGTATAGCGATTTTTACCGAGAGACATTTTTTACATAAAAATTCACGGACATGTATATTTTTTCACTCAGTAGTTTTATACAGGTACGGACGAAAAGTTATTACTCTTCAAAACAGTTAAAACACATGTAGGTGGCGCCCCTTACAAACAGGAGTCATATTGACATCACAATCAAATTTCTCATATCAAAAAATCCCTATAATATTAATTTTTATCCAAATATTTACATTACTTCAGAAATTATTTAAAAAAAAAGCGAAATAGAAATGAAACTTCTACACCCTGTATCTCCGAAATTAAGCATTTTAGGGCATACCTTTATATAAACTTTTTAAATTATTTTTATCTGCAGAATATGCTGTCGAAGTTTCCGGAATACAGTTCGGACCACCCTGTATTGTATACAGGGTGACGCACTTCATTTGCCTCGGTTGATCATACGAAAACGAAAAGATGTAGAAACAAAATTTTTATGGGTTGTGATGTGGTATCTACTTAAATGTATACAGGAGTATCAAAAATTGCTGGTCTATTTTCAATATATATTTTACATAAAAACTTCTTTCTATACCTATCTGGCTCAAATTATGAATAAAAAGCGATTTTTCAATAAAATGGCAATCAAGATGGCTTGTGTCGCCATGGCAATTTGTTACTGACAGTTAGTAGCTATTTTCAAAATCGACAATAGATTTATCTCCAAGAATTCAAAAATGAAATCAAATACCGGGTGTTCCGTGAGAAAAAATATAACTTTAGTATGGATCTTAGTTCTGACACACCCTGTACATTTTAAGATAATTTTAAATTATGCATAGTGTCTCCCCACATATACTCATAAAATAATTTGTTTCTACATCTTTCTGTTTTCGTATAATCAACCGAGGCGAATACCCTGTATAATTCCAAGTTTTTCTTCAAAAAATGTTTTCGTAAAATTTCTTTTTTTTTTTTGGTTGATTTAGATGGACAGCAGTAACAGTTTGAATGAAAATCTTGCAGACAATGGAGGTACAAGAACAGCCTTGAAGGCACTCAAAAAAGAAACTGGCCAAAACGAAGAACTCAGAAACTCAGTTCAAATCAGAGCAGTTTACTACGGATCAGATGTTTTTATTGGGTTTGGAACGGTAAGTCAAGACAAATTAAAAAAGACAGAAAAAAAAACGTACAAAAAAGAGTTTTTGGTTTAAAACTGATCGAGAAACTTTCAACTTTATATTCTCTAGAATTATAATATTTCTTCATTTTTCTTAATTTCTTAGATGTGGTGTAACAACGAATCATTAGAATACACTGAATCTACTGGAAACAAACTTGCGATACTAGCAGCAGTTGTCATCAAGAGCAAAGATCCGTGTTAATGGAGTTGTATCTAACATGGAGGACTTTGCTGAAGCTTTCAGCTGTCCATTGGACAGTCCAATGAACCCTTCAACCAAATGCAAATTGTGGTAAAAAGAATTAAACACCTATACGTGTATTTATTGTACATCTAACAGTGTATTTACTTTTGGTGTCTATTTAAGAAACGATAATCGTGTAAATGCTATATAAACTTTAATAAAAAGTAATAGACTAAAACTATTCTTTATTTCTTGTTGTGTAAACCTTTATTGAGTTATAACTCATCATGCAGTCTCAGGGGTTTTTGAAAAAGACAGTATCTGAGACGGTTTTACAGAAGTTAGTTCTTCATCTTCCATATCAGTCGTACTAAAGTGTTTCCTCATTTTCCCCACAGAATCTGTTGACAAATGAAGAAGGAAATTAAAGATAAAGGATTATACTATATCCGTATTGTAGCACATTTTTAGACAACTTCTTTATTTTTAAGATTTGAAGGTAATCAACAAGATATTCCTTATGTTTGGATTAAATTTTCTCAAAAATAAATACATAATTTAAAATTCCGTTACAATACGGAAATAGATTAAAGTTTTGTGATTACAGTGATCTACAGGGTGTCATTGAAATGGTGTAAAAAAATCTAAGGGTGATAGTACTCCTAAAAATAATAAAAAAAGTTCCTATAAGTGTAGGACGGAAAATGCATATTAAGGGAGTTAGAGGCATTGAAAGATGATTTTAAAATTGTAGGCTTAAAGAACGAGATTAAATTTCGAAAAAAAAATCCTCTGCCATAAATTTTGACCCTAAATCAAATGGTGATACTGAAAAATTATTCGGAAAAGCGCAAAGGGCAGTTTTTGCAAGGGTAGGGGGTTGTTTCGTGAATAACTTTTTTGAGGTTATTTTTTTTGCAAGGTGGGTTTATTTTTTGAAAACTACATACTTTTTCCTACAAAAAAGGTGCTCTTGTTGCACATCGCCCAGAGCGATGGTTTTCGAGAAAATTGAAGACAAAGAGTTTGCTCTGATGGGTTGCTAACTGGTTAATCAACATTAACTTATGAAAGTTACGGCGCACAGTGTAACGAAATCGGGAAATGAGAGAAATTTAATTCGTCAAGTTTTTTATATAGATGGATAAAGGACATCCCAGAGCCCCACCATGTGAGATATTTCTTGAGTTGACCTCTTAGTCGGGGAGTTATGGCGGGTTAAAGTTATGGTTTTCTTTAATTTACCAAATCTGTACAAAAATTTCATACAATGAAATTTATTATTTTCAGAAGTTTCCTTGTGTTGTTCAATTCCAACAATTTTTTTCCGTAAAGAGAGGTCTTTTACCAACAACAAACCTGAAAAAATGTCCCAATTTTATTCAAGTCCAGTTTCTATATGTTTATTATGACTTTCAAAAAAACGTTTACATTCGCGCAATGTTATATATACAAAATGTCATAGAGTGAACCTTCTAGTATACTATTACATAAAAATTTCATCCACCTAGATCCGAACTTGGAAGAAAAAAAAATTTCTTCGGAAATAATTACGTTCTCCATTGATTCGACCGTAGTTTTTATCCGTAATTTTTTGTGCTATAATTTCTTTATTGAAAAAGCTATACGCTTGCTATGAACATACTGAATGCTATTTTAGGGACGAGAAACCATCCTCACATTGGGGTGGGGGACAGCTTACAACAATTCAGAAAATCTCAACATTGGAGAAAAATTACCCAAGAAAATATTTTTTCAAACCGGCAAAATTTTCTTCGATGTATTTAACACTCCACCCTCAATGCTGTATCATTGTTGGTGCCAAACTATTGAAGATATATTGCACAACTTATTGATATATTCAGATCCTCTACTTTCACATCTGAGACCAAAGCACTCTAAAAATAAAAAAGTAGACTTGTTTCCGGAAGCGAAAAAGCTCTTGTATATGGATGGAGAAGAAATTGAGAATTATTTTTAAGCATGTTTTATGTAAGTGCCTTACATATTATGTTATTTTGGAATAATATACACCCCACATAAATTATTGCATCACTTATTAATTTGAAAAACTGCAAAGTATTCTTAAATTCTCTTGGTTAACAATAGTCTCAAAAGTTATTTGCATTAATAGAAACTTGTTAAGGAATGGAAAGTATATCATAACTCAGGCAGACCTTAGATTTAAGTTTTTCACATAAAAATGTTTGAAGCGTTTCAAGAATAAATACTACGAAAAATATAAGTGTTGTGAAATTTTTTGTGAGGTGTATATTATGGTTTCCTTTGTTGAAGTTGAATACGTTTTTTTCGCATATTATCATATTATTTAATACTGTTAAATGATATTTGCCACTTGTCTCGTTCTCTTTGAGTTTTGCAGTCATATCTAATTTATCCCTGATTATTTGAATATTTAGGAATGTTGATTGAGTTTTAACATATTAGCGGGAAATAAATGATTGTTCGACAGTAATTTGATAACGTTTTTGGTCCATAAGAGCTATAAACTCTTCGTAAATAAAAAAATATACCTGTAAAGTCCTTTTATAAAACTTCGTATTTTTTTTGACCTTCCATTACGCCTTTTTTTACTCTTTTCGCCCTGTAGCAAAAATTCCTAGTCGTATTATTTAATTTCCGTCAAAAAATGTCAGCAATAATAGTGATAACCATAGACTTAAAATAAAATATAGACTACACTATTTACATCTCAACGCGGTCAAACAATCTTTTTTGTACACATGTTTACTTCTGGGTACAGTTGACCGAGCCTTCCTCATCCAGCCTATGTTGTCCCGTCTTTAATTTTATCAATATTTTTTTTCTTGTTATACACATATATTGAGATATTAATACTACAGTTTAATAAAGTAGGTTTTAATATTCCATAGATGTATTAAATAGTCCTTATACTACTAAATTATAAGTCGGATACTGTTCAAAAAGGATAAGTTCTTTACAATATGATAACACCGATTAGAGGCGAGGGAGCCTATTCATTCATTTATTACCTTGTAGTACGCGTGGCAAGTGTGCGGTAAAGCTTTGATGCCGCTATGTCCCCGGCTGTATTAACGCATTTTCTTAGTTTGTAGTCCTTAAGTGTTTATTTTATTGACTTTTTCTGTTCAAGAACTATAAAATATGGTTCGCCAGTGCCAAATTTGCAAGAAATTTGACTTAAATAATCCATTTAAGTCTTGAAACGACTTTCGACCGGTAGACAACTCTCAATTTGCCCATTGGGAGCCAGTGGCGTTGTTGTAGAAAGGCGCTTATTTAGATAATATTTTAGTAAAATGTAAAATCTGAATTTTTTCTCATTACATTATTTACTTACTTACATTGTAACAAAGTCATAATTATAACCCTGTTAATAATTAATAATGATTTTATTAAAAATATGGTTTATTCTAAAATTATCTTGAGCATATAAAATAACATACAAGAATTTTAAATTGATATTACATTATGAAACAATATTTTTTAATATACCGGGTCGTCTCAAAAGTGGCTCACCCCCTATAACTTTTTTATTTTTTCAGATAAAAAAAACAGATTTGTATGTTATAGGTATATGACATAAATTAGGATTTATTGATGTATTCAGTTGTTTTTGGTCTCTTCCTGTTTCACCGAAATGATTACATCTTTTTATTTTTAAAGGCAACCTCGGTATATTGCTCTTTATTCGATAAAAAATGACACTCTGAATAGAATGACATATCATATGTCAACTTTTGACATTGTCGCTTAAAAACAAATCGTATTTTAAATTTCAATCCAGAGTGCCATGGTGTTGTTAAAAACACTAAGTTTTAATCAAGGAGCCTTGGAAAAATAGTTTTGATCGTCTAATAGGTTTCGTGTCTTGTCTAGGCCGGTTAAAAGATGTACAAATCGCGTATTTTTAATCATACATATGTCAATTTTTTACAAATGGAACAAGGGTGACTCATTAGCATATTTGAAAAAAGCATTTTTTTATGAATATATTGTTAGATTTTTCGCGTGGAGGAACCAAAATAAGGAGGCTCCAGTTTCAGGTCTGTAACCTGACTGACTCAGACTCCTTTTCCCACCAAAAATATGCCTTCCTCATCAATACTCGTAAACGTCGCCAGACGGACCTAATCACTTTTTATAAACAATAACACATCGTATCAATTTCAAACCATGCCGCATTTACCTACTTAAAAATGGTCTCGTGATAAATAAATCTAACAATATTGATACCACACGCTTGGTATTTCGAGTCAAATTGTCGTTATGAACCGCGTGTTACAATTACAATTAAACCATATGCGAAAATGTCAAAAGTTGACATATGATATGTCAGTCTATTCAGAGTGTCATTTTCTATCGAATAAAGTAAAAATATATCGAGGGTGCCGTTTAAAAATTAAAAGTTATAGTCATTTCCGGTGAAACAGGAAGTGACCAAAAACAATTGAATGCGTCAATCAATCCTAATTTATGTCATATACTAACATACTAAATCTTGTTTTTTTATTTTAAAATATAAAGAATTATGGGGATGAGCCACTTTTGGGACGCACCCGGTATAATAAAGACAGTACCGAGTTAAATAAATGTAGTTTTCATTTTATCCACTTCCTATCACCTTCCTTGCTTTAATCGAACAGATATATGTTTTCTCTAATTTACATAATAAGACATCACTTAACCAGAAAAAAAATTACAACAATTATATTTTTTTTCTCTCCCTGTCGCCGATTCTATTATATCTGTGGAATAGATCCTGTTTTGATTAATATTAGGGGTTGTAAATGTTTGACTAAAATTAATAATTTTTAATTAATTTCAAAAATTACGTAATTTCGACTATAAAATTTCTTCTATAACGTGTATTTTATTATTTTTATCCTTTTTGGACTCTAAGACGTTTTTTCTAAACTTTTATTTAAAAAACCTGTCCTAAATCTTAATAAAATATAAAAAAGTTTAAATACGATATATTTTTAATTTAATTATAGCTTCATTAAAATAAAAAAATTACCCGGCTATGATACGGAGAGTTCAGGTGTACTTGAGAAACGAAAGACAGTGTTGTGTTTCTCGGCAGAGTCGTCAGGGAACGACCGTTACGACAGAGACAACTTATCTGTCGCTCGTGTCGCACTCGTTATAATCTAAAACAATAACACAACAATAACAAGACATTGTCTGACCGCATGTTCCAGCTATTTATGAATGAGATGCTCAGTCTATATTTTATTTTAAGTCTATGGTGATAACTGAAGAAAAATGCCAATGTCCCACTATTTTAGTTTTCGTTACACTGTGCGGCGCGGCGGTTCAAAAGTAACCAAGTAGTTATTAAATAATTAATTGAAAAATTAAAATTTCATGATTTTTAAAACATCTTATTGCTTTAAAAAACGAAATAATCCAATTACCAAAATTCCTTATTAAAATAATGCATTCCTTAATCCATTCATAGTAAACGTTCAAAGTGACCACCATTCATTTCAATGTAGACATCTGATCTTCTTCTCCACGGTCTACGTACCCTGTGGAATGTCTTTGTTGCTGTCCGAATTTGATTGGAACAGTCGATAATGCGTTGCCGTAGTTGCTCTTCAGTATTAATCGGCACTGAGAAAACCAAATTTTTTAAAACCAAAAAAGATTATTTCGTTTTTAAAGCAAATAAGATGTTTTAAAAATCATGAAATTTTGATTTTCCAATTAATTATTTAATAACTACTTGGTTACTTTTGAACCGCCATAACATTCATAAGTTCATATTGATTAACCAGTTAGCAACCCGTCATAGCAAACCCTTTGCCTTCAATTTTCTCGAAAACCATCGCTCTGGGCGATGTGCAACAAGAGTATCTTTTTTGTAGGAAAAAGCATGTAGTTTTCAAAAAATGAACTCACGTTGCAAAAAAAATAACCTCAAAAAAGTTATTCACGAAACAACCCCTACCCTTGCAGAAACTACCCTTTCCGCTTTTCCGAATAATTTTTCAGCATCACCATTTGATTTAGGGTCAAAATTTATGGCAGAGGATTTTTTTTCGAAATTTTATCTCGTTCTTTAAGCCTACAATTTTAAAATCATCTTTCAATGCCCCTTAATATGCATTTTCCCCCTATAGTTATAGGAACTTTTTTTTATTATTTTTAGGAGTACTATCACCCTTAGATTTCCTAAGAGCGACCCGAACAGTATAGCATAATAGCAAGATCACAAATTAACAACAGATGCGAAAGAACACCGAATTACGCGTTCAGGTTTCTGTGACCTTCAGAAAGAGGTCATAGACAATCCGCATCAATGTATAGTTTGGGTTATTATTTGTTTGGGTGAAAATAATCTGCACCAATATGTTATCGAGGCCATACAAAAGGTCCACAGACTTCGAGACATACGAAAAATCAAAGTCCATTTAGCGTGTCTCATAATTTCACACCTTAAAAAATTATTTTTATAGCTATAGCAACTGCAGCGACTATGAAAAAACTGTAATGTGATTTTCATAGAAAATAAGGGCACCTGTAATTCATTTGAGAATGTTATAAATCGCTAAAAGAGGTTTCAAATCTCTTGGATTTCTATTAATATTAAATAAATTTTATTAAAAATTGAACTAAAATTGTTAGTATCATTAAAAACAATTCAAATTCAAAAATTGTATCAGTCAAATTCCCTCATTTAAGGTGTCATCATTTAAGGTTTAAATATTAAAGTAAATATAAATACAGCTCATTCTAAGCTCTACTTATCTTTAAGAAATATTTAAATCATTGTTGCAATTGGGCCTTAATGCCATTTCGAATGAACAATAGTATTAATAATGTACATTATAATAATAATAAATTTTATATCATAGTGTGTACTAAAACTACTAAAACCCTTTTAAATTGATATTATATTAACAACTTTTGTTTTTTAATCCAAAAAAAAGTTACCAATTTTCTCAATCAGAATATTTGCGGTCCTGAAAAGGACCTCCGTTTTCCCATGTCCGTCAAGGTAGGTAATGGGTAAACGGTAAAAAAACAGGATAATGAAATTTAAAAAATTACAAAAATTGTTCAAAAGTGCCTCCCTCTTGCATTAAACAATAACCCAAATGATCATAAAATCCCCTCCACACATTGGATAACATATCAGGGGTGACAGTGTCAAAGGCATTAAATATTTTCTGTCTTAACTGCTCCAAGTTTTTAATTTCTTCATGGCCGTAAATTTTAGATTGTATGTACTCCCATAAAATCATTCACCGAGAAGTCAGGCGAAATTAAATGTCAGTCTAAACAAAACTGTAATTTTTGAAAACTTGTCAAAATTTGGACACACGCTAACTGGACTTGATTTTCCTATGTCTCGAAGTCTGTGGACTTTTCTGTATAATCTCACAGTAATTTAATAGATTGCTCGTCATATTATATCAGCTCGTAGGAGATTAGGAAAAAAAAAGATATTTATAGTTTAAAAAATAATTTATTTAACAAAATTTAATTAAAGACGTGACAAAATAGTTACATTTCTATTGGTTCTATCGGACTTTTTTCGACTGTATAAATCTTTATTTTTTGTACTAACTTTAATGCATAAAATATTTTCAATCTAATAAATAATTTAATGATGTAAATAAGAGGAAATTTCTCACATGGGTGGTCAAATTCTATAGTTTTCATTATATCAAACAGCCTCTGAATGTTTTATTCAGTGCAAAACTCATCAAAATTTAATATAAATAATTTTTCCAGCCCGTCAAAAAAAAATGAACAAATTTTTCCACTTTCATGATCAAAGGCTTTTAAATGGGTAAATAATTTCGAGTTATCCAGAGATTCGGATTCTTTTGCAAATTTTAGACAAATATCACATTGATGTATTTGAAGACCCTTTTTAATGATGTAGTCAAACATAATTAAAGGCATTTTGAATTGAAAACATTTCTCAGAGGCTGTTTGATATAATGAAAACTATAAAATTTGACCACCCATGTGAGAAATTTCCTATTATTTACATCATTAAATGATTTATTAGATTGAAAATATTTGATGTATTAAGGTTTACAAATAAAGATTTATATAGTCGAAAAAAGTCCGATAGAACCAATAGAAAGGTAACTGTTTTGTCACATTTTTAATTAAATTTTGTTAAATAAATGAATTTTTTATACTATAAATATCTTTTTTTTCCTTATAAATAAACACATTTGCATCCCATTTTAAATAAGATATACAAATTACCAAAACTTAGAAATAACAATTCAAAATTTCAACAAAAAATCCTACACGCGTTTTTAAAGAAACATATAACCACGCACTATGTCATTCCAGCAAGCGAATACGACACAGCATAGGTTTCCGGACTAAACGACTGGTGTATTTACACCACTCAATAGGCGTGTCGGGTTTGCCGAGCGGTTTCCGATGCAGTCGCTTTCTTTCGCATCTGTTATAGGTAATTTGTGGTAATAGCAAGACTATTAACTTCAATCTACTGAGGTGTTTGTTGAGGAGACAGTGTCCTGTTAACCCCGTGACAATCCAGAGATTGTTCTTAAAGTAAGAAAGTATTATTTACACACTACTTGATGATAAAAAGATGAAGAGTTATAAATTTGAGTATCTAAATATAACTCAAACATAAAGGATTTATATTTTATTTACATCCGCTATACCATAATACTTTATTACACTAATAATATATGATCTGAGCGGAAACCGGCTGTATAACTGTATTATTTATATAATTATAAACATATAATGAATGATAAGACTAAAATTTAATTATTGTTAGATACCCTAAGCACTATAATTTAAGACAATTGTAATATATTATTTAAAAATTATAAAATAATTATTTTTATACTTTCCTGGGTCTTTTTTATTCCTTACTTCGTAGAAAAATTAAAACCACGTAAAATAAAAAGATTAGCATATACAGGGTCCGGCAATAGTGCGTCGGGAATCTGTAGCTCCTAGAATAAAGTATACAAGCAAAAACCAAGAAAAAAAAGCAAACCTAAAGTATGTACGACGATTTACCAGCAAAGCCACAAAGGCTCTCATGATATGCAGAAGACTGGCGGGAAATAGGTGGGGCTGCGCCCCCAACATTTTGCGCTGGATGTATACCATGATAGTAAGACCCATGATTACTTATGGAGCAGTTGCTTGCTATAGAAAACTAGAGTAACGTAGAGCAAGGCAAAACCTGTGCAAAGTACAGAGACTGGCATGTATCTGCATCACAGGTGCCATGAGAACATGTCCAACAGCAGCAATGGAGGTCATTCTAGACCTAACACCACCGCATATTGTCGTCGGTAGTTAGCCAATGCGACAATGATTAGAATGGTCATTGACGGAAACAGTATTGGGAGAATTTTTAGGTCAGGGGCTTGGAACACCCTCAAAAAGAAAATTCCACTTCTTCAACTCCCAGTGGATGACATATCAAGAATTTACAACTTTGAGAAACACCTCACTGTAGTATTGAGTAATATAAAGGATTGGGAAGAAAGAAACGCTTACTCAGCATATAAAAGACCATCACGTGGTATACTGATGCTTCCAAAATCAAAGCAGGGACAGGGATAGGAGTATTTGGGCCGAAAACCAAATACTCCGAACCAATGGGCACCTACCCCAGTATCCTTCAGGCAGAAATTTACGATATCGAAAGATGCGTACAATTTATCTTAGATAGGAACTATCGAAAACAGGAAATTGCCATCCTATCCAATATAGTCAAGCAGCACTTAACGCGATCAACTCAGTAACCATCAATTCGAAGTTGGTCAGAGAATGCCTAGAGAAGCTCAACAAATTAGGCAAAGAAAATAAAGTCTTCCTACTCTGGGTGCCTGCTCACCAAGGGATAGAAGGCAACGAAAAAGCAAATGATCTAGCTGGGAAAGAAGCGAGCACTCCACTAACTGGACCAGAACCGTTCTGTTTTCCAAACGGGAACGAACTGAAAGCGGAACTGAAGAATCTGGAAGACTCCATCCGTAACTTGGAATGGGTGTCCTCCAACGGTCTAAGACACTCGAGAAAAAGTTCCTCAGAACTTACGACCGAGAAAAATCAAAGGTTTTCCTTGATTTAAGTAAAAACAATCTTCGGATTGTCACAGGGTTTCTAACAGGACACTGTTTCCTCAACGAACACCTCAGTAGGCTGAAGCTGAGACACAACGGCGAATGCAGATTCTGTGGGGAAAATGGGGAAACACCAGAACACCTTATCACTGAGCGCGCCGAGACGACGACCTTTCGTGAAATGAACTTTGGTACGTCTGGTGTCGAGGATGGAGAGCTGGCCTCTGTGGAGCCGTCTCAGATACTGGCTTTTGCTAAAGCCCTGAGACTGTATGATGAGTTATAACGAGTTATAACTCATCATACAGTCTCAGGGCAAGAAAGGGGAACACACAATAGATCTATAAGGTCGCGGTAATTAACTCCCCTCCTAAACATTCTACAATGGTTCTACTACGATGTACGACGATGTATTTCAGGAAAATGTTTTAACTTCTATAAGGTGGCTCAAAAAGTGTACACCTAGCAAGAAGAACGGATAACAGATGGACCACAAAAATGACAGCATGGTACACAAGGAATTAAGAGACCTAGATGAACAGCAAACCTAAGATGGGCCCATGATATTAGGAAATTCGCATCATGTATTTCCCAATACAATAGCAAATAATTTATGGTTTCTATAACGCTCGTTTTTCATCACAGTCTCCTTAATAATGTCTCCGCATATGTATTTTAATTCTTGCATAACCATTTAATTGTCTTTTATTTATTAGTATACTTGATAAACAATAGATTAATATGTATAAAGCAGTCTCCGTTAAAAAAAATAAGGTCATCGTCCTGTTTTGGAATATCTATAAAAAGAAAAATTAACTATTAAAGTTAAAGGTCAGTCGACACCTAACGTTTTAGCTGTTCAGTCAAAACGTATCAAGTAAATACTTGGGGTCAACTTTCGTTTAGCTGAGATCAGTTATTAGAAAAAACAAATTTGTCTTTAAAAAGCTACTGTGAACCACGGAAAGCACAAATTTTCCTGCGGAAATGCGTAATTTCCAAATTTCACACTTTAGAATAACTGAAATCTGCTATAAAAAATACATTTTGCGTTTTTTTAATATTTTTCTGAACATATAAACTCAAAAATTTTCCTGCGGAAATAAGCTGTTTTCATTTTCTAAGGAAATTTATTAGACTTTAGAATAGCTGAAATCAGTTATATAAAAAATAAATATATTTTTGCCTTTTAGAAGCGTTTACAAACTCAGGAAAATAAAAAATTTTCTGCGGAAATGCTTGATTTTCATTTTCCATTTTTGTAAGCATAAATACATAAAAAATTATCTTTTCATTAGTTTTGAACCAAAAACAAAAATCATTTAAAAGTGTCTAAAATGCTAACCAATCTAATAATAAATCTAATAATATTTTTACAAAATCACAGGTAAATGAATAGTTGAAATCAGTTATATAAAAAATAAATATATTTTTGCCTTTTAGAAGCATTCACGAATTGAGGAAAATAAAAATTTTCCTGCGGAAATAAACTGTATCCATTTTCTGAGGAAATTTAATAGACTTTAGAATAGCTGAAATCAGTTATATAAAAAATAAATATATTTTTGCTTTTTAGAAGCCGTTACAAACTCAGGAAAATAAAAAATTTCCTGCGGAAATGCTTGATTTTCAATTTCCATTTTTTTAAAGCATAAATACATAAAAAATTATCTTTTTATTACTTTTGAACCAAAAAAAAATCATTTAAAAGTTTTTGCTAAAAAAATGCTAACCAATCTAATAATAAATCTAATAATATTTTTACAAAATCACAGGTAAATGAATAGTTGAAATCAGTTATATAAAAAATAAATATATTTTTGCCTTTTAGAAGCATTCCCGAATTGAGGAAAATACAAATTTTCCTGCGGAAATAAACTGTATCCATTTTCTGAGGAAATTTAATAGACTTTAGAATAGCTGAAATCAGTTATATAAAAAATAAATATATTTTTGCTTTTTAGAAGCGGTTACAAACTCAGGAAAATAAAGAATTTCCTGCGGAAATGCTTGATTTTCAATTTCCATTTTTTTAAAGCATAAATACATAAAAAATTATCTAATGAAATAATGTTTTATGAACTCTGCTATATCGTATACAATAATATAATGCGAAAAGAAAAAATTGCAATTTCAAAACTACCAGATAAGTTAAAACAGTTTAATGCAAAGTCATTTTAACTCGATTTTATTGGAAAGATGTGTTAAAACAATTAAAAAAACAAACACCTTTTGTGCAATATAAAATGTTTTATTAGGTTTTGTTAGATTATCAAAAGATATGAAAAAGCCAGACAACAGAGACACTGTCTTTTTAATTAGATGTATTTCAAAACACCCAAATGCATCGGCAAGTAAAGATAAAATAAAATATTCTAATAAATGAAGTATTTAGAAGAAACAAAATTGTAGAGATGTCAGCAGAGACAGTCTGTATATGTTATCCCACCGGTATACCGATTCATTTTAATAAGACCTACAAACTATTACGTTCTAATTAAAAATTAAACATTTGCTAGTTGGCGAAACATTTTCATAAGCTGCTAAACTGCCAGGTTGATTCTCATTCATCAACTGGCCAACATATACTAAACATTTATATCCATTGCATATATTGTTTATTGCTATATAAGTGAAAGTGAATTTGGTCCCGGTTGTGACAAGTTTTCGGAAAAACCCGAATTGATAGTGAGTGAATTCCTTTTGAAAAATTCACCAATAACATCATTCTTCGTTTACGGTATGACCAAGAATTTTATGAAACAGGGTAAGTACCACTTCTATCTATTATAATGATACGTTCTATTTCTCTAAAGTTACATCATAGTAATTTTAATAATTGTTTGTATAAGATATTTATCTATCTAAAAGTATACACAGAAAATACAATTTTATATTACAGTTTGATATGTATTTCTTTTATCAAGACTTTGTTTATTAAAATTTTTATGTCCTGTTTCAATAAAATATACAAGGTGTTCCAATATCCCTCTTGTAAGAAAAGATAAGAAAAGATACAAAAATGTTTAGTTTTGGTGTTGTTAGAAACTGGATTTTTCAACGCCTTGTTTTTGAATTAGTTTTTTTGGTAGCTAAAATGCTTCCTACAAGTCACACTGAACTAGTGAGACTAAAATAGTCTACATTTTCGAATTTTACGTCTTTTAAGAATAAATAACAGTAATTTTCGGAAAAAAGTCGAAAAATTGACCATTTTTGGCGATTTTTTTACCAGTTTTGAAGTCTCTTAGAAAATTAGTAATCATGGTAGTAAAATTTTGAAAATTTCTGAGTTTGTAGGAAATTTTATGTAGATTTAGAATATATAATAATTTAATAGCTTAAGAATTTCAGTTTTGCAAGAAACTCGATTTTTCGAACCCTTGTTTTCGAACGATTTTTCAAGGTAACTAAAATCTTACCTACAGGCCTTCTACAGGTCGTACTGAACTCGCCAGGCCAAAATGGCATATATTTTCGTGTTCTACGCTTTTTAAATAGTAAATAACAGTTTAGTTCAAAATGGTGGTGACCTGACCAAAATCAAAAAATTTCATGAGTATGTATGAAAACAAAGGTAAAAAAGTTGACCATTTTTGGCTATTTTTTACCAGTTTTCAAGACTCTTAGAAAAATAGTAAACATGGTTGTAAAATTATGAAAATTTCAGTATTTGTAGCAAATTTTATGTAGATTTAGAATATGTAATGAATTAATAGCTTAAGTACTTCAGTTTTGCAAGAAACCAGATTTTTTAAACCCATGTTTTTCAAATAAAATAGAATAAAAGATTCATGTCAGTATATTTAAAAATGTAAACTAGCTACGATAAAAAAATAATTTATGGCACATTATTTGTTATTAATAACTGTAATTTTTTTGAAGGTTGTTCGTAACTAGTAGCATTAATATATTAAGTACCTAAGTTTTCATTGACATAGGTAATTTTATAGCTTCATCGTCACATACGTAATATTATTTTTATTATGCATTTAAAATAACTTTGTAATACAATTTAATAACCACCATTTTTATGCTTTTAGAAAATTAGTAAACAAAACAATTTAAAAGTATATATAGTTATCGATTTTCGAAAGAAATCAGTACATGTATATTATTTCGTATATTTTTCATTTTATTGATTTTATGGAAAGCACTGTTCATTAAAATGTTGTATCCTATGTTATAGGGGTTGTTTCTCTCTACAATTTTCTGTCTCACAATTTACCGTTTGTGTCCGGGAAGGGTTTATAGTTTCATAGTTGTCGATTTTCGAAAGAAATCAGTACATGTATATTATTTCGTATATTTTTCATTTTATTGATTTTATGGAAAGCACTTTTCATTAAAATATTGTATCCTATGTTATAGAGGTTGTTTCTCTCTACAATTTTCTGTCTCACAATTTACCGTTTGTGTCCGGGAAGGGTTTATAGTTTTCATAGTTGTCGATTTTCTAGAAAAGAAATCCAGTACATGTATATTATTTCGTATATTTTTCATTTTATTGATTTTATGGAAAGTACTGTTCATTAAAATGTTGTATCCTATGTTATAGGGCTTGTTTCTCTCTATAATTTCCTGTCTCACAATGTACCGTTTGTGTCGGGAAGAATAATAGTTTCATAGTTGTCGATTTTCGAAAGAAATCAGTACATGTATATTATTTTCAATATATTTTTCATTTTATTGATTTTATGGAAAGCACTGTTCATTAAAATGTTGTATCCTATGTTATGGGGCTTGTTTCTCTCTACAATTTCCTGTTTCACAATGTACCCGTTTGTGTCGGGGAAGGGATCATAGTTTCATAGTTACCGATTTTCGAAAAAAGAAATCAAGTTTTTGTATATTATTTCGTATATTTTTCATTTCATTGATTTTATGGAAAGCACTGTTCATTAAAATGTTGTATCCTATATTATAGGGCGTGTTTCTCTCTACAATTTCCTGTCTCATGTGCTGTTGTGTCGGGGAAGGGATCATAGTTTCATAGTTATCGATTTTCGAAAGAAATCAGTACATGTATATTATTTCGTATATTTTTCATTTTATTGATTTTATGGAAGGCACTGTTCATTAAAATGTTGTATCCTATGTTATAGGGCTTGTTTCTCTCTACAATTTCCTGTTTCACAATGTACCATTTGTGTCCGGGAAGGGTTCATAGTTTCAATGTTGTCGATTTTCGAAAGAAATCAGTACATGTATATTATTTCGTATATTTTTCATTTTATTGATTTTATGGAAAACACTGTTCATTAAAATGTTGTAACCTATGTTATAGGGCTTGTTTCTCTCTACAATTTCCTGTCTCGCAATGTACCGTTTGTGTCCGGTAAGGATTCATAGTTTCATAGTTGTCGATTTTCGAAAGAAATCAGTACATGTATATTATTTCGTATATTTTTTATTTTATTGATTTTATGGAAAAAACTGTTCATTAAAATGTTGTATCTTATGTTATAGGGCTCTCTCTACAATTTCCTGTCTTACAATGTACCTTTTGTGTCGGGGAAGGGATCATAGTTTCATAGTTGCCGATTTTCGAGAAAGAAATCCCATTACATGTATAGTATTCGTATATTTTTCATTTCATTGATTTTATGGAAAGCACTGTTTATTAAAATGTTGTATCCTATGTTATAGGGCTTGTTTCTCTCTACAATTTCCTGTCTCAAAATGTACTGTTTGTGTCGGGGAAGGGATCATAGTTTCATAGTTGTCGATTTTCGAAAGAAATCAGTACATGTATATTATTTCGTATATTTTCTATTTTATTGATTTTATGGAAAGCACTGTTCATGAAAATGTTGATCCTATGTTATAGGGCTTGTTTCTCTCTACAATTTCCTGTCTCAAAATATACTGTTTGTGTCGGGGAAGGGATCATAATTTCATAGTTGTCGATTTTCGAAAGAAATCAGTAGATGTATATTATTTCGTATATTTTCTATTTTATTGATTTTATGGAAAGCACTGTTCATGAAAATGTTGATCCTATGTTATAGGGCTTGTTTCTCTCTACAATTTCCTGTCTCAAAATGTACTGTTTGTGTAGGGGAAGGGATCATAGTTTCATAGTTGTCGATTTTCGAAAGAAATCAGTACATGTATATTATTTCGTATATTTTTTTGTTTCATTGATTTTATGGAAAGCACTGTTCATTAAAATGTTGTATCCTATGTTATGGGGCTTGTGTCTCTCTACAATTTCCTGTCTCACAATGTACCGTTGTGTCGGGAGAGGATCATAGTTTCATAGTTGCCGATTTTCGAAAGAAATCAGTACATGTATATTATTTCGTATATTTTTCATTTCATTGATTTTATGGAAAGCACTGTTCATTAAAATGTTGTATCCTATGTTATGGGGCTTGTGTCTCTCTACAATTTCCTGTCTCACAATGTACCGTTTGTGTCGGGGAAGGGATCATAGTTTCATAGTTGCCGATTTTCGAAAGAAATCAGTACATGTATATTATTTCGTATATTTTTCATTTCATTGATTTTATGGAAAGCACTGTTCATTAAAATGTTGTATCCTATGTTATAGGGCTTGTTTCTCTCTACAATTTCCTGTTTCACAATGTACCGTTTATTATGTCGGGGAAGGGATCATAGTTTCATAGTTGCCGATTTTCGAAAAGAAATCAGTACATGTATATTATTTCGTATATTTTTCATTTTATTGATTTTATGGAAAGCACTGTTCATTAAAATAATGTTTGTATCCTATGTTATAGGGCTTGTTTCTCTCTACAATTTCCTGTCTCACAATGTACCGTTTGTGTGTCAGGGGAAGGGATCATAGTTTCATAGTTGACGATTTTCGAAAGAAATCAGTACATATATATTATTTCGTATATTTTTCATTTTATTGATTTTATGGAAAGCACTATTCATTAAAATGTTGTATCCTATGTTATGGGGCACGACTGTGTCTCTCTACAATTTCCTGTCTCACAATGTACCGTTTGTGTCGGGAAGGGATCATAGTTTCATAGTTGCCGATTTTCGAAAGAAATCCCAGTACATGTATATTATTTCATTATATTTTCATTTCATTGATTTTATGGAAAGCACTGTTCATTAAAATGTTGTATCCTATGTTATAGGGCTTGTTTCTCTCTACAATTTCCTGTACTCACAATGTACCGTTTGTGTCAGGGAAAGGGATCATAGTTTCATAGTTGACGATTTTCGAAGAAATCAGTACATGTATATTATTTCGTATATTTTTCATTTTATTGATTTTATGGAAAGCACTGTTCATTAAAATGTTGTATCCTATGTTATGGGGCTTGTGTCTCTCTACAATTTCCTGTCTCACAATGTACCGTTTGTGTCGGGGAAGGGATCATAGTTTCATAGTTGCCGATTTTCGAAAGAAATCAGTACATGTATATTATTTCGTATATTTTTCATTTCATTGATTTTATGGAAAGCACTGTTCATTAAAATGTTGTATCCTATGTTATAGGGCTTGTTTCTCTCTACAATTTCCTGTTTCACAATGTACCGTTTGTGTCGGGGAAGGGATCATAGTTTCATAGTTGCCGATTTTCGAAAGAAATCAGTACATGTATATTATTTCGTATATTTTTCATTTCATTGATTTTATGGAAAGCACTGTTCATTAAAATGTTGTATCCTATGTTATAGGGCTTGTTTCTCTCTACAATTCCTGTTTCACAATGTACCGTTTGTAATGAGGAAGGGATCATAGTTTCATAGTTGCCGATTTTCGAAAGAAATCAGTACATGTATATTATTTCGTATATTTTTCATTTTATTGATTTTATGGAAAGCACTGATCATTAAAATGTTGTATCCTATGTTATAGGGCTTGTTTCTCTCTACAATTTCCTGTCTCACAATGTACCGTTTGTGTCGGGGAAGAGATAATAGTTTCATAGTTGTCGATTTTCGACATATATACATTTTCCATTTATACAGGGTTGTTCACTACATACGACACGGAGTATTGTAGCTAAACGATTAGATTTTTACAAATTATAAGTTTTGGGTTCGTTGAAGGACTATTAGAGCTACAATTTAAAAATATTTTTAAGAGATACAGAGTGTCCCAAATAAATAAAAAATATCAAAGTTGTATTTTTTTAAATGGAACACCCTGTATATTATTACATTTTTAGTTTCTACGATTAAAATAAAGGTAAATTTGGTTAAGGTTTATTACACTTAAACCTTACCGTTTTTGAAATATTTTCAATTTTGTAAAATTGCAGTAAAAATTTTAAGGCTTCATTTTTCCAAGGATATCAAAGTTTTGAATACTAAATATTTACTGAAGTCTATTTATTGATCAGTTATTGTGTTGCAATAATAAAAATAACACTACCTCATACAGAGTGTCTAAAAATTTATTTTAAATTATTGCTAGCTTTAAACGGCAATAACTTGTTTAATTTAAATGGAACGCCTTGTATATTTTAGGAGCATCAGATTCAATTAAAAAAAATAAAACTTTGATATTTTTTATTTATTTGGGACACTCTGTATCTTGTAAAAATATTTTTAAATTATAGCTCTAATAGTCCTTCAACGAACCCAAAACTTACAATTTGTAAAAATCTAATCGTTTAGCTACAATACTCCGTGTCGTATGTGGTGAACAACCCTGTATACATTTTCTTTACAGGCATACATTTATATCGAATTTGTATCAAAACCAACAATAAAGAAGGGAGACATAGATTATAATACATAATATAGTTCTTTACAAGTATACAGGTGGTGCCATATAAGAATATAAGCAGCTGTTTGTCTATAATTTATTATAAACCAATAGATTTTTTAGTTTTTTTCTTGACGAAATGGCGAAGGCGACGAATAAAAAAAAATATTGATTTTTTTAATAATTCGTTATTAATTTTTTATAAATCTATTTAAAAAGATATGACAATACAAAATGCACGTTCCCATTACAACTTTTTCCTCTCTACAAGCCGATATTTTTTGATTTTCAATCAGACATTTCGTTTCCGAGATACCGTCATCAACTTTAATTTTTTAAATACGGACCTGGTGTTTTTATTTCATTTTTTAGAAGCTTATAACCTCCCAAATACAACGATTTAGCACACTTACCCCCAATGGCCAATAATTGACAACAATGATCCCAATTACAAAGAGATTTTATAAATATACAGGGTGGTCCGAACTGTATTCCGGAAATTTCGGCAGCATATTCTGCAGATAAAAATAAGTAAAAAACTTCATATAAATATATGTCCTAAAATGCTTAGTTTCGGAAATACAGGGTGTAGAATTTTCATTTTTATTTCGATTTTTTTCAAATAATTTCTGAAGTATGTAACATCAATATTTGGATGAAAATTGGTGCCTGGGAGTTTTTTGACATGAGAAATTCGATTTTGATGTCAATATGACTCCTACTTGTAGAGGGCGCCACCTACATATTTTTTAACTCTGATTTGAAGAGTAGTAACTTTTCATCCGTACCTGTATAAAACTACTGAGTAAAAAAATTCTTCTTACTTCATAAAAAAAGAAAATATAAAAATGCAAAAACAAAAATTGTTTTTTAAGTGTAAATATAAGTTTAAATGACATTAAAAACATTATCGTTTAATTGGCAGGTGGTATTATATTTTTATTTATAATAAACCGACGGTTATTTTGGATTTTTCGCAAAGATCTAGATAATACCAGATATAATTGGAATATAAAAGTAAATGATTAATATTAGCTCGTGATAATACGGGTATATATCACAGACAGGCCTACAGTCTCACATAAACCTGTCAAAATATAATATAAATTAATTTTAACGAAAAACAAATAATCATGTACACGCGTCACTGTGTAAAATTAATTGTTGTTTTTATTGTGTGTGTGTTTTTTTAAATAACAATAATTGTTGTTTAACTTAATTAGAATTTATCTTAATACCTATTACTTAATAGTTAGCTAGAATAATATTTGAAATTGTAATTATTATGGTTTGGTAAATAGTTGCAGTATTTGACGTTTTTGTGTGAATTTTAATGAAAGACTCTACGAAAGCAAATGTTTGTTTATTGTTTAACATATTATCACGAGATCATCTACGTTCATTCATATAAAATGGAAATCATTCATAATAATTCACAAAATTAAAATTGTATTCAAGGTTTTATTTAGAATTGCGTACCTAACAAACTTTTATAGGCTTGGTGCGTTTTCAGTTGATTTCAACCAATTCCGACCGCAGCGCTTCAACGGCAGAAATCAGAAATTATCAGTATTTATTTCACGCCGCTGTAATGTTGATCGCTTTAAAATAATATTGAAATCGTGGCTTTGCCATAATATTTCAGTATTTTCGTTTTTTGCTAGTGCAGTTACTGAGACTATAAAACAGGTACGAGGTTTGTGTGATGTAACGCTGTTTCGGGTAGTAAAAAATAAGTGAAAAGAAATTCGAACTAGGCGTCGTGTTGTGTTTTGACAGTTTCAAATGTTAATAAAATTACAAAAAAAATGTTAACGCGTAAAGGAGAGCGTAATTAGGGCGTTGTTGGGTGCAATAACATTCATACCCACTTGCACCGTTTGTATAAACATTGTTTAAAGGCTAAACAGTGATTAACTATAATGAAATAATATATAATTAATCACTGTTTAGTCTTTAAACAAAGTTTATACAAACGGTGCAAGTGGGCATCAATAACTCAACTTTCCCGGATATTCAAACTCAGCTTCATAGTTTCTCACACCGATTTGATCAAAAGCAAAAATGTATTCAAGCAGTTCGACGAAACAAGTGAGTAAACAAAGTGCTCGTTACATAATCAAAAAATTAAATAGACAGATACTATGAGAGGATAAAATATAATTTACAATATTAATAGTATACATTTTAATCAACTAGTGATTAAATGTTTTATGAACATCTTCTAAAACTATAATTATGTAACTTTAAAAAAATTTGTTTTAGCCAATGACTAAAGAATCCAAGGACAAATAACACCCGAGAGCAAATTGTGACGATGCCATCAAACAGTGCCGTGGCACATATTTTTCTTAACCTAGCTGTTTGAAGCAATATTTATATTTTTTGATAATTGTTTTGACTACGCCTATGGTGTATCATCCTAATTAATTACAAAAAAAACGTATTAAAATGTTAACAAAAGATACAAAACTAGTATCGACGTATAGCACATATCAAGTACATATAGATGTTAATTGAAATTGAAGAATAATTATCGAATTCAATAAGAAAACGCTAAAAAGTTGGAGTGGACTGTTTATTTGCCTATGAAACGTAACTCCTGGTTCTTTCTTATCGCTGCTGCTTTTACACTTGAAAGCTGAACAACTAATCACCATTGTAATAAAGTTTATACAAAGTTTACTACACACAAACTATTAAAAATCGCTAAAATTGTCGCTGGTGACCAAATGATGACTCATTGTTTGCCACGAAAACAACAAAAAAAAAAAGGTCACAAATTCTGCTGCAGCCCGTATAGGGGCGTTACATGTCCTTATATTCTTTAGTCATTGGTTTTAGCCGAAATAGCCTCAATTATTATGACCCCACTAGCAAAACCGGTGAATACTATGCTCGCTACCGTAGTTGAACTCTTCTAAAACGTTTTTTTAGCTGGAATAATAAATTATAATACAAGTTAGACAAATTATAATACAAGTTAGACCTGCTGAATATATCAAAATATCTACTTTTTTTTTATTTTTAGAATATTCACAAATTATACTTTCTAACACTTTTAGAATAATTAAATAATACATTTTTCGTATTCTCACTATTTAAACCCGTGTATTTGTATATACTAGTTGTTTACGATATTCTCCGATGGTGGCAGCACCGGCGGAGAATGCACCAAGCCTATACACATATAAGGAATTTTTTGTTTAATTTTTATCTGATCGAATCACTCATATTATTACAGATTATTATAGTTTTTTTTTGTATAGCTATATTTCGATTTGTTATATAACAAAATTGCCAAGGGAGTTTTTTATTACAATTTTTGTAAACTAAATAAATGGAAAAATAATTTAAAATTTCAAGGCTATTATTAGATAAAAAAATACAACCAATAGGTATGCTCTGTTATGCTTCCTTCAACCATGTATAACTATTGGACAATAAAAACAAACAAAAATAATAATGAATTCGTAACGTCGTAATATACAGAATAAGTAGTGAAGCATAAAATTTACACTTTTTAATACAAAATGTACAGGGTGTCCCACTAAAAATAGCTCTCGGCTGTATCTCGTAAGGTATTAGCCGTACGGCTTACGGAAAAAAATATTTATAACTAAAGGAGCTATGAGAAATTACTGGAAATTATTTTCAAGTTTGCAAAACGGCCGCTAGAGCGCGCAACTGCTTTGGAAAATAAGAAAATAGAATTTTTACCGAATTTTGCTTAGATAATGGGTATTTTAAATAATAGCATCATAATCTTCAGTAAATTTTGGATTTTTCTTGTTAGAACTATTTTCCCCTATCTGCTAAAATAAATTAGTGGGGGAAGTTTATATCTATCTTTTTTAAATGTTAAAAACTCCGGACTGGATGATAAGAATTCAACAAACGAGTGCTTGTTTAAAAGAGCGTTTCTTACTCTATATTACACCATAAAAAAATAATAATAAGTTTTTGAACGTAGACGCTAGGGGGCGTTGCATACGTTGCGTGTTTTTTCATACAAATTAAATACGATAGTATATATGTAATCTTAGCTGATAGTAAAGAGTAGTAAAAGCTTAAAAAGTCAGAGAAAACCGCATCCTGATATCTTCTTTCAAACCGAATATATTAGCAAAATTATAATAAATACCAAAAAATAAGTCCTTAATTACCTTATTTTTACAACGCGGTATCAGTAGCCCTCTTGATTATGCCCATTCTAACAAAAAAATAAGATAGAAATAGTTAGTTGATTTTAAAATCGACGAAATACCAGAATACCATAATACCAGATGTATTATCTAATAATATCTAATAATTAAGATATTAATAACAGTGAACAAGAAACGATGATTTAGTGAAGTCGTGGTAGGCTTTGAAAAAAGTTGCTTTTGACGTAATAGTATATACGTCAAATTGTTATTAGATCAACATTTTGATAGTCTTAGCAGCGTTTTTTATCTTTAGATTGCTTTTTCGAAATGCCCAACAACTTCAACTACTTCAAATAATAAAGGTCAACCATTTCCATAACTGGATATAGTTGAATAAGCTGAAAATGAAGATGATGATTATGCATAGCCCATTTATATTATTTGATAATTATCCTTAAGCTATTTTTCAACAATGAGATTATCTGAAAATAACCAGAAAATTTTAGTAAACCGTTTGACATGCTGGGTACAAAACTGTCGGCTTATTATATTTTTTATAGCATGATAAAGATAAAAACATTTGTATAAAAAATATGTTTTTTAAAAAATCGGACAAAAAAAAAAGATTAAAAAAATTGTGAAACTTACTAGAAAAATGGACATATTTAACATTGCAAGCTAAATAGAACTTGTAACTAGTTGCTTGTAACAAATCTATTTTTTCTTCGATTCTAATCTATTTTAAGTTCGTTTTTTTTATCTTTTTATCGCTTATAATTAGAAACTTTTCTGAGAATTAGACGATTTATTAATGAATTATAGCATTTGATTTGTACTAATACGCTTTTATTGTTTATTTCTATATCTCGAAATAAAAGGTAATCCTAGTATGACATAAGATGCATTATCTGTGAAATTATGACTTCCTTCCATAAAACATGCAAACGTAATTTGGAATAAACAATTACATCAACCAATTGAACCCTATTTCGGTATATATTCGAACTTAAAGAGCTGCAACAAGTCAGTTTACAAAAGACTTAAATCTTCAGTCTTAAGTCTTTGACTTAAATCATTTTATTTCAAGTCTTATCATTGTTTTAAGGACTTAAATCAGTTTAACGTTACTTAAGTCTTTTAGTGACTTAAGTCTATATTTTACAACAGGGGTATGATGGGTTATAGATTGTGTGATGACTCAAGGAAGGGGGACACAATAGATCTTTAAGGTTGCAGTGATTACCCCCCCCCCCTCTTCATCCTACATTCTACATTCTACAAACCTTTTTCTATTTCGAAATAATTTCTTTTTTTAAGTCTTCTTAAGTCAGCTTTCGAAACATGACTTAAAATCAAATGACTTAACTCATTAAAATGACTTAAATCAAAAAAAAAAAAAGTTTACTGTGAGCTTGCATCTCTGGTAATAAATATGTATTTAGGCTATATCAACCGCAATTGTACAAATTTCCTCGATTAAGTGAATAATTGTGTCCTTGCACTTGATAATTTGAGTCCCTCTCTACACTGTGCTGACGTCAGTATTCATCCTGTCAAAAATTTAGGGCACCGAGCAATTTTTATCTGTTCATTGAGGTCGCCATGATCCCTATTAGTTACCTACAATTACATGGAAAAATTGTAGAAAACACTGCTGCATTTATCTTTTATTTCTATGAATTTGTAATTGATCTCTAAAATAGTTAAATATGCTTAATCTTCTACGAAAATTGCAAACAATAAGTGTGGTGGTAATTCTCACAATTTGTGCCAGAGAATATTCAGATTGTAGGTAACCGTTGAAATTTGAATGAAAACCATTATTACAAATTGTAGCAATATTAAATATATTATTGCGTGTTCTAGTGGACCGATTTCAATGATTTTTAAGCAATTCGTAGCTAAATTATTTGACTTTCTAGTATATCTTTCTAAATTTTTTTATTTTATTTATTTGAGACAAAATTTTACAGTATTTTCAAACTTCAAAAGAGAGCAGTTCGATATTTATTAACCTCTTACCTTATCAACCTCCAGAATAGCCTATTATGTTCTTTTTGAGTCACATCTTCGTTATGCCCTTCCATTCTGGTTGCTTGCTGCGCAACAAAATTTGATCGTATTTTCAAACTTCAAAAGAGAGCAGTTCGATATTTATTAACGGTAGAACTCACTGCTAGAGTTTCTTTAAAATTTTTAAAATACTGACTATTACTTCTTTAATCATTTTTGGATCCGTTTGCTTAATCCGCAAGCACATATATCTGCTGTTCCCGAAAGGCCACCTCACAACTATCCACTTTGGAAAGCGGAGCACGATCTTTATCTGCCAACCCCTAGCTCAGAACTAGTTAAAGGTTCAATACTGTACAGGGTGGACCATTTTGGTTGTTTCTATAGGGTATCTAGGAAACCGTGAGAAATATTCAAATTTTGATACTGCAGTCTCGGGTTCTTTTTTTTGAAAAAATCACAATGCCGCAAACGGATCGTGGCTATCTTGAGCGGTTTCGAAGCTACAGGGGGATTCTCAAATTTTGTACTTTTTGAAGATGTTCGATAGTTTGTTTATTTCAACAACTAGGCAAAAATGAATTAAACATTCTAAAGGCACTTTTCTGTGTAGAATGCAGTGGCGTAGTCAGACTTTCATCTTTTGTTACTCGGCGCGGCCTACTATACTAACTGGATATTTTAAGAAAAATTTGAAATGTTGAGGTAATAGTGAAAATAAATATAGAGTGTTATATATTTTCGAGAAGCCTATGCCAAGCTGAATCAGGAAACTATTTAACAAAACAGAAGTACAGTTAATATCTAAAAAAATATTTTTTTCGAAAAAAGTCTGACTACGCCACTGCATTCTACACAGAAAAGTGCCTTCAGAATGTATAATTCATTTTTGGGTAGTTGCTGAAATAAACAAACTATCGAACACTTTCAAAAAGTACAAAATTTGAGAATCCTCCTGTAGCTTCGAAACCGATCAAAATAGCCACGATACGTTTGCGGCATTGTGATTTTTTCAAAAAAAAGAATAAGCTTTTTACGTCAAGCGCTTTAAGCAGGATCGTGATTAATCCATGACCAGATTTTTCGAAACACCCTGTATACATTTTTAAAAAATCTTAAAATATGTAAAAAAACAAAACAAAATATACCTGTTTAAGCGTTTTTTCGGAAACTTGACCGTTTTTTAAATAAAAAATATTGTAATGTTTGAGAGGTGGTTTCACCCCCTTGGAACTGGAACTTCCAAAAATCCCTTCCTATGTCACTTAAGGATTTTATATATGTTAGTATTAGTATGAAAAAGAAAAAGAAAGAAATAGTGAGAGAAATGTATAAAAAAGACGAAAAAATATTAAACGGCTCAGCCCTCAACAACTCGTAACCAGTGTACACAAGTGCTTGTTGAGGGCTGAGCCGTTTAATCTTTTTTCTTTTTTATACATTTCCCTCACTATTTCTTTCTTTTCCATATTGGTACCACGGCTAAGGGTATTGCGGCGGGTTGCTGTTGGCTACATCTGCGGCTGTTCTGGACGAAACCCACAATCCTGGGCGACTCTGGTTCTTGGCTGCAAATTGGGGCTTTAGGCTCCCGTTTGCTCCTTTTATTTTCCATCTTTTATTTTCGTTTCTTCGTCATTTATTTTCCATCTCCTGGGTTGCACACGGTGCCTCGTTGCATCGTTTGCTTCCTGGTTTTTTGTGTTTTGGGATCGGTTTCTTCGCTTCCTCATTCCTTACCGTACTGATGAAGCCTGAAGGCAGTTACATCAGTTTGCACTAGTGTAGGTGTGGTTGTGTGAGTGTGTGAGCGTGCGTGTCTGCACTAGTGTACACTGGTGTATACGGTTACGAGTTGTTGAGGGCTGAGCCGTTTAATCTTTTTTCTTCTATTAGTATTAGTATAGATTGATAAGGACAAGGACCAAAAATCAATGCTAAAATTGCTGTAAATCGTTACTGTCTTATTCAAAAGGGAATATCTCCAATGAAAATAAAGCTATTGAGATGAAAAAAAAAAAACTCTCGAGAAAAGACGTACCTAGATGATAAAATGATTTTTAAATTTCCTGCGTTGTTATCATATTCCACAGGGTGTTTGAAAGTTTCACCAAAATATCAACATTTTGGTTTTCCTCGTATAATTGGCAGATAGAAAGTTTCATTTTTAATTTAGAAAGAGCTACTAAAAAGTCAAATAATTTAGCTGCAAATTGCTTAAAAAATCATCAAAATCGGCCCACTAAAACAAAATATATTAAACTTTAAATTACATGAATATTTTAAGGTGTGTCCGTTGTACGTGCTGGTGAGTGTAGTTTTATAGTAGTTGGAGTGCAATATCTATAATATTATTTTAAACTTATTAATAGATGTAATATTTGTATCCAGTTTTTTTCTTTAGTGATAAATCTTTTTTCTCGTGACGCAAATTAATGAAAAAACAGAATGCACTAATCCTCAATTACTTACGAAGTGAGCCTAGTATGGCTTCATTCATAAAAAGTAAAATATTATCTTTTACAGTCTTTATTGGACTTATAATACGTTATTGTCACATTGTCAAGATAAAATATGATTTTTGCCTATCTTATGGCAATATAATTGTAATTGGCTTATAAATTCTATACTTCTTATGCCTCAAATCATTTTCCCAATGACTGCTGCACCTAGCTTTCCAAAATATGGGTACGAACACAAAAAAAATATTAACAAAAAACGAATGAAATTAAATTATATTTTATAGAAAATTTATATTTTTTTTTAAATCTATGTTGTTCTTTTTTTTAGATAGTCAATTAAAAAAACCAAATACAAATAATGGAAATCATGTGTCTCCACGGGGAGGTGTACAACATATTAATTTTGGTGAAGACGACCAAATGGTAGGTATAAATTCTAACGTATAGTGGTATTTTTTTTAAATATTTGGTCACTGTATATTATAAAATTATCAATAAGACTTTCAGTTGAAAAAATCTCTAAAAAAATTGAATCGTTAAACATTATTACCTTTATTTTTCGACCACACTGTATATATTTAAAGAAAAATATAACGGAATGAAGAAATTTTTAAACTTGTAATAAGCTTACTGCAAGCTCAATTTTTCTTTATACTGTATCTATTATTTTTTTAGGAAATACAAGGATTTGTATTCAGTAGGTTGAAAAACAACATTTGCTGGTTTTTCTACATTCTAACCATCGGTATACTGAGATTAATTTTTCACTGGTACCCTGTATGGCACTTAAAATCCACACATAACCCTAGCGATCTGCGACGTGCTGAGAAAGTACTAATAACTGTAAGTTTTTTATGTTCTTATTACTTATGTATATTTCAGGAAAAAATTACAATTACAATAATTTTTTTCTAAAAAATTTATCGATCGAAAAAAAAACGGTGTCACGGTAACCTTCGAATCAAGAATCAACGGTATATTCTTTCAAAATAGTCCCTATAAATAATCAAACATTAATAATGTAAAAAAAATCACTTGGAAAAACAAATATATGCATAATTATGGTGACGTTTTTTTTCGATCGTACGGTATACTAAATTTCTGAATTCTATTTTAAGGACAACTATACGGGAAAACTGAAAACGCATTTTGTGAAAAGCGTCAATACCATATCCAGGTAAATCTAACTATACTTTTATAGAAATACATATTTTTATTTTATAAAAATTTTAGTAACAATTTAAATGGAAAAAAAGATGTGGCGAACCTTTTAAAATTCAGACTAGCTCATGGAGAAACTATGGGTAATAATAATTAATAATATTTCGTATAAATAATTAATATATTAACTGTGATATTTTAGAGGAACCTCAAATTAGAGTGATTAAGTGCAAAAAACTGATTTATATTTGGGATGAAATCAGAGGAAATTTTGTGAAATTAGCTGGTCTAGAAAACGGCATTTCCAAGAAAGATTTACACGATTTTATTAAAGGACAATCGAACGACGAACAAATCAGAAAGTAAGGTTGTTTTAGTTTTTTACGCACTTTAAAATTTTCATGTATTTTAAATTCCAATATATTTCATTCTAGTGGACCGATTTTGATGATTTTTTAAACATTTTGTAGCTAAATTATTTGACTTTTTAATCACCTTTTTAAATTAAAAATTAAAACCCTTGTCTGTCTGTTATACGAGGTAAAATAGAATGTTGTCATTTTGGCGAAAGTTTAAAACACTCTGTGAAATTCTTTAACTAAGTAAGGAATTTAAAAACCGCTCTGTGATCAAGATGCATCTTTTGTCGATAATTTGTTTTTTGATTTATCCAATTAGCTTTATTTTTGACGGAGATATTCGCTTCTGAAGAAGACAACAACGATTTACAACAATTTAAACATTACAAACGTGTCTTTGCTTTTGGTTCTAGCAATCAACACACCTCTGAAAGAATGTTTGTTGTCTTTTTAATGTCACTGTCATTGAAAATCTTGTTATTATTTTTTCTTTGGCAGTTATTATTCTAGCAGAGTTAGTTTCAAGCCCAGAATTTGTATTGTTGCATTAATTGGGCATGGTAGAGATCAACTTCTGTACTTAAAACCATCTCTGCTAGAGAAACTGCCAAAAAAATGATAATGTGACTGTTCCAATGACAGTGACATTGACAAACATAATAAACACTAATGCATAGGTGTGTTGATGAGGACCAAAAGCAAAAATATGTTTTTAATGTAAAGAATGGCAGTAAATCATTACTAGTCATCTTTAAAAGCAAGTATCTCCAATAAAAATAAAGCTATTGAGATGAATCAAAAAAGAAACTATCGAAAAAAGATGCATCTTCATGGCAGAGTGATTTTCAAGCTTATTACTTTATTAAACCGTTCCACAGGGTGTTTCAAACTTTCGCCAAAACAACAACTTTTTGTTTTTACCCGTATATAATAGACAGATAGGAACTCTAATTTTTAATTATTAGTGGACGAAAAAAGACAAATAATTTAGCTACATATATACAAATTCGGGTCAGAACGTCCTATGACGTTGTCCGATGCCTAACTTCCACCCTGTGCGATTTTCCCATTGATCTTCGGTCAAATTTTTCTCACTCATCGACCTTCTTATTCCTTCCATCCATGTTTTCTTCGGGACATCCTCTCTTTCGTTTACCAGGTGGTATCCAATGAATGACTTGTTTTGGAATTCTTTCATTGTGCATTCTCTGAACGTGGCCGTATCATATTAATTGTTCACATGCCCTAATTTCCATATTATTGTCTAAAATAAGATTTTCTGTATTGGCTCCAATTGGAAGGTATTTTGTTTTTTTTGTATTTACTGTGAGACCCCATTTAGCATATTCTTCAATTATTTTCAGCACCATATATTCCATGTCATCTTTGTCGTTTACAATTATGGTCGTCCGCAAATTGCAAGGTGTATAGGCATATGTCATTTAGTTCTATACCCATTCCGTTACATTTTCTTTTGCATAGATATAAGGCCCTGGCAATATAAATTTTAAATAGTGTTGGGGATATACAGCAACCCTGTCGGAGCCCTTTAGTGATAGAAATTTCCGCTGAGAGACCGTTGACCGTTTTTATTTGTGATTTTCCTCCATGGTAAAGATTTTGTACAGCTATCAGAGCTGCGTTAATTCTTGATTCGTGCAATACTTCCCATAATTTTATTATTGGCACTGTATCATATGCTTTTTGTAGATCGATGAATGTTATATGAACTTCCTGGTTCATTGCAGATTTCTTCTTCAAAGCAAAGATATTATCTGTACATGATCTTCCGCCTCTGAAACCATTCTGCTCTTCTTCTTCGTAGCTGGAGTATTCCTCTTCAATTAAGTTCCTCAGTATCCTTCGATAGAGGCGACTCATAGTGCTGGTGACCGAAATTCTCCTGTAGTTATTGGGATCCTTCCTTGAACCCTTTTTATATATAGATGAGATATATGCTTTTTTCCACTTTTCAGGTACTGGATGACCATTTAAGCACCGGTTAACTATGTTTGTTGACATTCTAAACAGTTTTTCGCTTCCAGATTTTATGAGTTCCGCATATACTCCCTCTGGGCCACATGCTCTTCCATTCTTTAAAGACATTATAGCGGTTTTTATTTTGTTGGTATTCACGTAGATTTCCTCTCCTTCAATGTTTATTTCTGGCTGTGGCTAAATTTAGCTACAAATTGTTTAAAAAATCATCAAAATCGCTTCACTAATACAAAAAATAATAAGCTTTACAACACATGAAAATTTTAAGGGTCTAGGTATGCATAGATTTATGCATAAAAAATATTTAATTATAGATATAAAAAGTCATGCTTGTTTTTATAGTGTATAGTTAGCTACAAGTAACGTTTTTTTTATAGGCGTATGGTATATGGGACCAACCAAATCATAACTCCACAACAAAGTATTCTGACACTGCTTGCTCTGGAAGCTCTCACTCCGTTTTACATGTTTCAACTATTTAGTTTAATCGTTTGGATAGCTGAGTTCTACTATTACTACGCCATAGCTATTGTTATTATGTCGGTAGCTGGTATAACTACATCAATCATACAAACTAGAAAAGTAAGTACTCGAAAGTCTCTTTCAAATATTATTGTGTTTTAAAAAATGTCTATACCTATGTGGCGGATTCATCTTTCCAAAAAAATCCTTTATGGGTATTTCGCCACTGCACTGAAAGAAAATCTACAAAATAAAATAATTATTTTTTGTAAACACTTCTGCGTTAAACCTAAACGGACGCTGCTTATAAGAAGTTATGTTTACAGTAATACTAATTTGTCTAACAAAGAGACAAAAAAATGTTTAACGTTTCGGAAAGTTATCTCTTTCCGTCGTCGGAAGCAAAAAAATACAAAGAATAAAGAAAAAAAAACTTTTTAAAATATTTAAATTCAACTATTCGAGAACACTTTACTTTTTTAAAACAGATACGTCTACAAGAAACCGTTGACGTTCTGTTAAAATGACATTTTTAACTTGATATTTAAACTTTAAAATTAACAATTTTACTACCTGATAACAATTACTTAATAAGGTAAAACCAAAAAGCTCCAAACTTTATGTATGATTATTTTTAAATTTTACGTATGTTATGTTTATTTATATTGTTGTATCTATTGTTCTTTAAAATCAAAGAAGCGATTGCCATACATTACTAACATCTACAGATGCATGAGCAATACATTTATTTTTATTAGATTGAATTAAAAAAGCTTCTTTTATTTTTGTTTTAGAGGCTATCGCTTCTTTCATTATAATTTTCGCGTTATTAAAATTTATCCTGTGTCCCAAGAATGCTGACAAAACTTAGATTATTTGTGAAAATCTCCCTTTCTTAAATAATCTTTATGTTCTTTAATTCTAACATTTAAGGGCCTAGATGTTTCACCAATTTTGTAGATTTTCTTGCAGTACAGTGGCGAAATACCCATAAAGGATTTTTTTGGAAAAATTATTGTGTTTTATCTTAATTTCAGCTCCAACAAAGACATGTTCTAATTGATTCTAATATATCTATTAGAATATTTACTCTGTCATTTTCTTCATTAAGAGTCTATTACGCTGTACTGTTCGGGTCGCTCTCAGGGGTCGGGTAAAGCGGGTATGTGGCCGAAGGAAATATACAGTACGTCTGTCCCATAGATATGTCCGTTCTGTGGATGTTTTTCGTAAAAAATTAGATGACGCGTCCCATCAATAAAAATTCGACAAATTTGCAAGTAGCCAATAAAATGAGTGGGCGGAGCGATTTGCGGTGACGTACTCGTCAAGTCGACGTATAAAATATATTGCTGTTTATTTAAATGTTTTTTGTCCGCATTCATTTCATAGACACAGATCCAGCAGACGAACTGTATATTATATTTCAGAAATCTGCCCAAGGCTTAGCCCGATCTTGTCGTGTTAAGCCACGTACAAAATTCCAAACACACGTGCTTTGATTAAGGCTTGATTAAGGTTTGCAGGGCTTCAGTATTTGTCATAAAATAGCGAGAAATTTGTTACAAAACCATATAAATTATACAGAGTGTCATTGAAATGGTGTAAAAAATTCGGGGGGTAATGAGTGAGTACTCCCAAAAATAGTAAATAAAGTATAGGGCGGAAATGCATATTATAGTCTGTCCAACGAGAAGATCCTTAACAGTGATAGATGTGTCTGTCATTTTAATTTCAAAGTAGTTTATTTTATTTTACAAAGAAATAAGTTGGTACAACTGGAACGCATAGCAGGAAATATTTAAAATTTGATTGACAAGATGACAAGTGATTACTTCAAAATATTGTGAAAAAAACTGTATAAAACTGAACAAATGTAATCGAGTTATTTTATTTAATGAAAACGGTATGTGTTAATACAAAACAAACAAGAACAAGACACTACATACCAAAAAATATAAAAAGAACTATTTTTTACTTTCAAGCTTTATGAAACTACCCGCATTTATGATTATATTTATCAATATAACTTATGTGCAAATACAAATTTGTAATATTCCACAGGAATAAATAAAACAACATAGGTAAATAAAACAAACTATTTTATTAATAATAACACCTACCAAATTTTATACCTTAAAGGTTGATTAATTAACTTTAATCTTAATTTTTTTAAACCAGTACCTTTTGACATTATTTTTCTGCAGTACTAAAATCCTTTATTTACCTATCGTGTGATGTCGATATTTTACAGCTACTCCAGTTTTTAGTATGTGTTTAGTTTGATCCTTATATACGAGATGCACTTATCTACGACGAGATGGTATACAAACTTTATCGATGGCAACTTCATTGGTGTATAAGACTTTCTGCCTGGGCAGCGTGTATTAACCATAAACTGTGCTCTGGGTTCTACAGTTAATTTTCACTCGATTTTTTCTCCACTTGACTTCAAAAGACACAAAACACACGTAATAATACGAATCAAAATGCATCATCTTCCAAAACGCAGGGTATTCTGTGAGGGTATTTAACAAAAGTTGACACAAAATTATAACCTATAATTTTGCAAGACTTTGACAAGCGTCAAAAATGACAAAAATCTAAAGGCGAGTTCATACGCATCGGCGTCCGTTTGTCGTTCATCGTTCGGTCAAACCAATAAACTTGAAATACGATCTGTCATTTTTTAAATAAACCAATAAAACTAGTTAAAAACAACAAAATGACGACGCATGACGGATTTATATTTAAACCCATCCAATGCCTTCTATTAAAAGATCAGCCTGGGGGCGGACTTTTGTTTACTTCATCAGCTGTACATACTTAGATATTGGGTTAGATTCCGTTTCATATTTTGTCGGTTGATTTTTGGTTTTAACTCTTTGATTTTTGGTATTATTTATTATTGTAGTGCAAAAAACTAATTATTTTGGTGTTGAAGTGACATAAACTACTACCAGATATATGGTCACTCTCGGTTTCGCACAAAAAAATAGAAATTTTAAAAATTACACGTTGTGCAAGTGATTTAACCTAAAAGTGCCCATACATTTTTTACTTATCGTGATTTTTGTGTGTGTTTTTTAAGACTCTAACAATTCATCAATAAAGCTTAAGTGGAGTGTGTTATTGGTGCTATGCCTCATCTTTATTGTGTTCCTGGTGGAAAGGATGGTTACTAAGGATAGTTATTATACGAGGCAGCCTAAAGTGTCCGGAAGAGCAAGAAAAGTGGGTACGAGTTATAAATCAAGAGAATTTTATTGAAAATATCTTTAATAAATTTAAAAATAATATTCTCCCATGATGGTATTAATGAAAACTGGACAATTATGTTTATTTTATTCATATTGTGGAATCTCCACTCCAAGTGTTGCTGGTTCAGCTTCGATAGATTCAAACACGTAAGTAGGTATTATGATCTAGGGAAAAATAAAGAATATGTGTATTAGAGATCATGAAAAAGATTATTATTTTGAGTTCAAATTTTAAAAAGATTTTTGTAAAGACAAGACTGATACAGTTTAAAAAAAGAAGAATGTGTTTTTGTTTGATAATATATAATGTATGTTAAGCATAACATATATTTGTTCAGTAATTTTTAATGAATAGTATTGATTATTTATAATACCAAATTAATATCAAATATTTAAGTGATGGCTGAATACAATATGAATAAAATAACAATAAAATTGGTATATTTGCATAATACAAAATTAAGTTTTAAGAATAAAGGTGTTACTAAAAATACTAAGAAATTCATATTTCTTGGTTTTAATTGGTTTAATGTTATTTACATTTTACGTAAGAATTATACCGTATCATCGAAAAAAATCGGCGTCTAGTTGGCTTGGAAATGAACATCGATGCCATTCCCTAAATAACTGTACACATAAAATAATTAACTAGAATTTTACAATCTTGGAAAATTTGATATTCTTGAACCTTGATTCTAAATATTCTAAATTTTTTGATTTTCTTGGAATTTAGGTTCGGGAAAAACGCTGATTGATTTTTCATTTGGTTTTTCATTATTTTTATTTGGTTTAAAAAAAAACGGTTCGGCTAACATTATAGCCTCCATCAGTGTTGTGTCATATGAAAAAATAGTGTCGAATATAATCCAAAAATTGCATATAAAATATTCACACCACGCACATAATGTTTACTGCGTACTCCATAGTCAATGTAGATAATTTTAGTGTTAAGAATAATAATTTTAAAAAATATGTGGTCATCTTTTGATAAGTTTATATTAGTTTATTAATTGCAGTAAACATTATGAGGTGTGAATTATATTGTATATGTAATTTTTGGATTATATTCGACACTATTTTTTCTCATATGACACAACACTGTGAAGGCTATAGTTAGCCGAAACGTTTTTTTAAACCAAATAAAAATAATGAAAACCCAAATGAAAACTTAATCAGCGTTTTTCCCGAACCTAAAATCCCAAGAAAATCAAAAATTTTAGAATAATTTAACATATAAAATGCCAGCGATCTTCATTTCATAGCCATCGCTGACGCCTTTTTAGATAATATTGTATTATTTGTAAATATAATTTTTCGAACATTGATACTTGCAAAAATATACATATAAATTTTGTGAATGCAAATAATAATACATCACTATTAGTAGATATTAAATGTTTTTGTTAAATTAGATCGATTTTCAAACCCCAAAATTTAAAATATATTTACATTTTACCCATTATCTTATGTACCTATACATTATTTGTACATTGTAAAACATTTGCTGCATTTGTATGGTTCATAGTTTATTTGCCAAAGTATTTATTACTATAAATAGGTATATATGTTGTAGTTATTAACTGTATATTATGTATATTTCATTTAAACTATATCATTTTTAAAATACAAACCAAAAATCTGAGGAATAATTATGTTTTCCATGTATTCTACAACATATTTATTAATCCGTTATATCTAACTAGCGTGACGTCATAAATCTCGCCCGTAGGCTGATCTTTTAATAGAAGGCATTGACCCATCCATAGATAACTTAAAAATTATTAGAAACTTTTTTTAGTAAAATAAATAGATTGGTATGGGACGTCATCTGCTTTTCTTCTGTCATCGTCTGTCGAAATCTTACCTGAGAAAAAAAAACAGAGTTATAAGGGAGTTAGGGGCACAGAAAGGGTGAATTTAAAAAACGGTTGTTTTGAAATTGTAAGCTTAAAAAATGAGATAAGACTTTGAAAAAAAATCCTGTGCCATAAATTTTGACCCTAAATCAAATGGTGATACTGAAAAATTATTTGGAAAAGCGGAAAGGGTAGTTTTTGCAAGGGTAGGGGGTTGTAGGAAAAAGTATGTAGTTTTCAAAAAATGAACGCACGTTGCAAAAAAAATAACCTCAAAAAAGTTATTCACGAAAAAAAAACCTACCCTTGTAAGAACCACCCTTTTCGCTTTTCCAAATAATTTTTTAGTATCACCATTTGATTTAGGGTCAAAATTTATGGCAGAGGATTTTTTTTCGAAATTTTATCTCATTTCTTAAGCCTACAATTTTAAAACAACCAATGTTTTTTAAATTCGCCCTTTTAGTGCCCCTATACCTATAGGAACTTTTTTTACTATTTTTAGGAGTACTATCACCCCCCGATTTTTTTACACCATTTCAATGACACCCTGTATATCACTGTAATTACAAAACTTCAATCTTTTTTTTATAAATTTTGTTTTGTTAGTTTTGTTTGTTTAAATTTCCGTATTGTAACGGAATTTTAAATTATGTCTTTATTTTCGAAAATCAAAATCTTAAAAATAATGAAGTTGTATAAAAATGTGCTACAATACAGATACAGTGTAATCTTTTATCTTTAATTTCCTTCTTCATTTGTGTAAAAATACCTAGCCAGTTTTACATAAAACGTTAAATGCCGAAAGCTTATTTTACTACTTTTTCAGATTAGTAAAATGGACTTTTAAGATCATTTTTTTGCACTTTTTAACAGGTTTTAAGTGAAAATCTTTAATTATTCGTCATATCCTTTTATTTATTAGCCTGATTTTAAATTGTATTATATTATTTTATAAAAAACAATAAAACTAAGCCCCGTATTGTCTTACTGCGAGCATATATAAAATATTATGGCGTCAAAATTCAATAGGCTCGGTGCAGATTAGTATCTTTATTGGTTATTGGGTATTTTTAACAATCCCAATAAATATTTCTGATAATTTGTGCTAATAAACAACTCGTATGACCACTACATATAAACAGAATAATACTTTGATAATACATAATTAATACCCTTAATTATGAAAATAATAGATAATTAACTTTTTAAGGACATGATCTCATATATGTGTCATCATCAAAATCATCATTTGCAACTTATTCGTTTGCCAAAAATAAGCTTTTTACGTCAAGCAGTTTAAGCAGAATCGTGGGTAATCAATTACCCAAACTTTTTTTTTTAATTTCAAAATATGTAAAAATACAAAATAAATTATGCGTGTCCAAGCGTTTTCCCAAAAGACTAACCGTTTTTTAAATAACAAATATTGTAATATTTGAGGGGCGTTTTCACCCCCTTAGAATTCGAGTTTAGAAAAATCCCTTCTTATCGAACCTCTACACCCTAATGTCAATCCGTTTTCTAAAAATCAGCTTTTTACGTCAAGCGCTTTAAGCAGGATCGTGATTAATCAATGACCAGATTGTTCGAAACACCCTGTATACATTTTTAAAAAATCTTAAAATATTTCTTGGCTAATTTTCATACCAATAATACCATGCCAATTAGTTGGCATCAAAAATGTAAAAAGTTTCATGTTTTCAAAAAAAAGATCATAAAATTCGTAAAGCACTCAATTTAGAATAAAATAATCTAAGAATGAAATTATTCTTTTATAAACCTGCATTAAATCAAATTAAAATAGGTATGTAACTTTTTTTTAAATATTAATTAACAGCAATTAGCATTATCATAAATTATAAATAATGTACCAACATATCGAAATAATAATTTCTTTGTTAGTACGGTTTAGAATTCTTAAAATAACAGGCAAAAATAATCCACAATTTACAATAAAATAAAAGTTTCGTTTAAATTTCTTAATCAGCTGATCACTATTAAAGTTCGCAGAAACCCTGGGCTATATTATTACATTACTCTGAGGAAAATAACGAAAATAATCGATATTTTTGACTCCGCCCCGGAAGGTTCACGATTTGTCCTCCAGTTGGCAGCACATTTTGTTTAGTCGATTGGGCAACTTAAGGATATTAGAAGGATATTAGTATAGATAGATTAAAAACGAATTATTAAAGAATTCAAGATATTTTTTAATCGGCGCCTTCGCCATTTCGTCAAGAAAAAAACTATAAGATCTCGTCAACTTTAATTCATATGTCATTTTTTTCAGAATCAAAAAAATCTAAAAGGAACAGTAAGCTCAACATCCACTGTAACGGTAAAAAGAGGCCATGACACGTACGAAGAAATATCAACTCTGGATTTGGTTCCTGGAGATCTCATAGTGATTCCAAAATTAGGATGTGAAATGTACTGTGATGCTGTGCTGTTGTCTGGTAGTGCTATAGTGAACGAAAGTATGCTTACAGGTAAAGATTGAACTAAATAAATAAACATAAAACTCAATCACAGTTATAACTATTTTTTTTAGGCGAATCTGTGCCAGTAACCAAAACTGCATTAGAAAACAACACCTACGTTTACAGTGTAAAAGAAGACGTCAATCATACTCTTTTCTGTGGCACAAAAATTATCCAAACCCGGTCTCAAGGTAAGCACAGAAACTTGTTCCCTAAATTCATTTTTTCTATAAAAATATTTTTTTTTATAATTTAAGGAAAAGATCAAGTGATGGCTGTAGTGATTCGTACTGCATTTCTGACCAGCAAAGGTGAGCTGGTAAGAAGCATTTTGTACCCTCCCCCAGCTGATTTTAAATTTGAAAGAGACAGCTACAAATACATCGGAATTTTAGCTTTTATAGCAGCTATAGGATTCATTTACACCATAGTTTCAAAGGTAAGAAAATTAATATGTCTTTATAAATGTATATATTATGAATCTACATAAAATTTCTTATAAATACTGATATTTTCATAATTTTATAACTATGTTTACTATTTTTTAAAGTCTTTGAAAATGTGTATTTTTTTTTAATTGGGTATTTAATAAATAGCTCAAAAACAAGGGCTCAAAAAAAATATTTTCACAAAACCAAGGTACCTAAGCCTTCAAAGGTGTAAATATTATGAAACTACATGAAATTTCCTACAAATATTTATATTTTCATAATTTTATAACTATGTTTACTGTTTTTCTAAGGCCTTTGAAAATGTGTAAAAAATATTCAAAAATATGGCATTTAATAAATCGCTCAAAAACAAGGGTCCAATAAAATATTTTTTTCACAAAACCAAGGTACCCAAGCCTTCAAAGGTGTAAATATTATGAAACTACATGAAATTTCCTACAAATATTTATATTTTCATAATTTTATAACTATGTTTACTGTTTTTCTAAGGCCTTTGAAAATGTGTAAAAAAATATTCAAAAATTGGGCATTTAATAAATAGCTCAAAAACAAGGGTCCAAAAAAATATTTTTTTCACAAAACCAAGGTACCCAAGCCTTCAAAGGTGTAAATATTATGAAACTACATGAAATTTCCTATAAATATTTATATTTTCATAATTTTATAACTATGTTTACTGTTTTTCTAAGGCCTTTGAAGATGTGTAAAAAAATATTCAAAAATTGGGCATTTAATAAATAGCTCAAAAACAAGGGTCCAAAAAAATATTTTTTTCACAAAACCAAGGTCCCCAAGCCTTCAAAGGTGTAAATATTATGAAACTACATGAAATTTCCTACAAATATTTATATTTTCATAATTTTATAACTATGTTTACTGTTTTTCTAACGCCTTTGAAAATGTGTAAAAAAATATTTAAAAATTGGGCATTTAATAAATAGCTCAAAAACAAGGGTCCAAAAAAATATTTTTTTCACAAAACCAAGGTACCCAAGCCATCAAAGGTGTAAATATTATGAAACTACATGAAATTTCCTACAAATATTTATATTTTCATAATTTTATAACTATGTTTACTGTTTTTCTAAGGCCTTTGAAAATGTGTAAAAAAATATTCAAAAATATGGCATTTAATAAATCGCTCAAAAACAAGGGTCCAATAAAATATTTTTCTCACAAAACCAAGGTACCCAAGCCTTCAAAGGTGTAAATATTATGAAACTACATGAAATTTCCTACAAATATTCATATTTTCATAATTTTATAACTATGTTTACTATTTTTCTAAGGCCTTTGAAAATATGTAAAAAATATTCAAAAATTGAGCATTTAATAAATAGCTCAAAAACAAGGGTTTAAAAAATTACTTTTCTCACAAAACCAAAGCATCTAAGCCTTTAAAGGTGTATATATTCTGAATCTACGTAAAACTTCCTACTAATGCTAATATTTTCATAATTTTACCACTATCTTTACTATTTTTCTGAGACCTTTAAAAATGTGTTAAGAATATTCAAAAATGGGAATCTTCTCAACTTTTTTTATACATAATAAAAATAATAACTATATGTGACAAATAGTACTTCAATAGATAATTTCTATTAATATATTCGAAATTATGATTAGGATAAACGAGCTTAAGTTAAATCATTAATGAATTAATTTTATAACAATCATACTATAATACCTAACACATAGTTTGGTATTAACGTAACCATAAAAGTATTAAAAAAATATTTCTTTACAATAAATCTGTACCTTTGATATTTCAAGTATAGGGTTTATCTTTCTATGATATTGTAGAAGTGTGTTATATAAATAAAAAAAATCACCACTAATAAATTATATCATAAATATCTTTGAATTATTTTAAAATAACCGAGAAAAATTCATTTATTTTATATCAATCAGAATTAAAGTATATTTATTTGAGCTGTCAAAACATTTTCGGGATAATAAATTATACTTATACTAATACAAAAAGTAAATAAATTTAATATCCATAGTACGCGGTCATGTCAATTTAACTAGGAGAACACTAAAAGACTATAATTTTTTCTGATTGTTTTATTTATTTATATAAAAATGTTACTTTCTGCGAGTGGAAAATACAGGGTGATTCTTGAAATTCTCATTTCTTTTAATAAACTTAAGAGATTTTTTTGAGAAATAAATAGTGTTTTTGTGTGTTTTAGGCCCAACGCAATGTGAGTCCTGCCGATATTGCTTTAAAAGCTCTGGACATTATCACTATAGTGATTCCACCAGCTTTACCTGCTGCCATGACAGTTGGAAAACTTTTTGCCATTCAGAGATTGAAAAATAACAGAATCTTCTGCATAAATTCCAGAGTAATCAATGTCACTGGTTCTGTTGACTGTGTTTGTTTTGATAAGGTAATTACCATTGCAAAAATATGTGTATACATATACAGGGTGTTTCAAAACAAATGCGAAAAACTTCAGGGGGTGATTCCTTGTTCAAAATAAAGGGTAGTTTGCTTCATATACGTTGGGTCAAAAGTCAACCAATAGGGAGTTATCGCGGTACCAAGATTTTTTATCTTGAAAACGAAAAGAGATAGACCAATGAAATTTTATGGATGCATTACTGTTATGAAAACACACTTTCTGGTAATTTTCTCTCTTTTTTAAAATGAGTGGAAGGGGTTGAAATAAACTACCCCTATTATACTTGTTAACGAAATTTAAAGAAAAATCTTATCAAACACATGCAAAAAAATGAATTTGGATAGTTTAGTTTGTTTAGAAACTTTTTTATCTCTTGTGTTTTTTTGATAAAACTCATCGATTTGAAATTAAAAAATAAAATGTAAAGCATTACCCCATGTCAGGACAAAAAACATTTTTATTTTTTAATATGTACTTTTTTTATTATTTTGTACTTTCATGAATTAAAAAACAGAATTAAAAATTGTTTGGTAAATAATTTTTAAGAGGTTATCGTTCAGAAGAAAATGTAACGATATTATTACGAAATAAAACTGTTTGACAGCAGCCTACTAGATTCTTTATCCAAAAATGTTTTTTGTCATGAAATGATTGTAATGCTTTACATTTTATTTTTTAATTTCAAATCGGTGAGTTTTACCAAAAAAACACAAGAGATAAAAAAGTGTCTAAACAAACTAAACTATCCAAATATTTTTTTTGCATGTATTTGATAAGATTTTTCTTTAAATTTCGTTAACAAGAATGATAAGGGTAGTTTATTTCAACCCCTTCCACTTATTTTAAAAAAGTGAAAAAAATACCAGAAAGTGTGTTTTCATAACAGTAATGCTTCCAAAAAATTTCATTAGTCTATCTCCTTTCGTTTTCAAGATAAAAAATAAAAACATTATTTTTCCGCCATCTTTGTACCGCGATATCTCCCTAATGGTTGACTTTTGACCCAACGTTTATGAAGCAAACTACCCTTTATTTTGAACAAGGAATCAGCCCCTGAAGTTTTTCGCATTTGTTTTGAAACACCCTGTATACAGGATGGCACCTCTAATACGAAGCGGAAGCTCAAAGGAAAATGACGCTTTGTATTGTCAAGAAATTTTGGGATCATATTTATTGGGTTAAATTAGAGCATCTTATAAATATATATACCGGGTGCGTCTCAAAAGTGGCTCACCCCTATATTTTTTTTAAATTTTTTTAGTTAAAAAAACGAGATTTGGTATGTTAGTATATGACATAAATTAGGATTGACTGACATATTAAATTGTTTTTTGTCACTTCCTGTTTCACCGGAAATTATTCCTGAAGGAGCCTTGGAAAAATAGATTTGATCGTCTAATGTTTTTAATGTCTTGTCCTAGCCAGTTAGATGCTCAAATCGTATTTTTAATCATATCTCATTGTTTTCAAATGGAACAAGGGTTGCTCATTAGCATATTTGTTCAATAATTTAACCTAACCACACACTTGGTATTTCGAGTCAAATTTTCGTTACGAACCATAATTTATAATTTCAAATAAACCATATGCGAAAATGTCAAAAGTTGACATATGATATGTCATTCTATTCAGAGTGTTCTTTGAATAAGAAGACTAAGGAAGGAGCATATCAAAAATCTTAGGTACATCGCGATGGGCCTCAAATATGGCCGACTTAAATTCCGGTTTATCAGTGTCGTTCTAATTTTATTTAAAAAATGTAAAACTATGATGTAGGGTAGACGTGGGGTAGACTCAATAATTTGTTGTTTTATTTTACGTTGTGAATAAATGTTGGTAGTTATTAAAATTGTTATAAAAATATATAATTCTAATAAAAATAGATAAGTTATAATAAGTATTTATTAACACAAACATCCGATACGCTACTGAAGCAGGTAAGTCAAATTAACGTATCTAAATTCTTTGACATCTAATCTTTGACAAGTAATAAATAAAAGCTAAAATGCAAGAAAAATATATAATTTAGTTAATTTAAGTGAATTTCATAAATGATCGGTTTACTACACGTATGTATATTATATAGTCACTTACTAGCGAAAAGTTGTTCCATTATTTCACTCAATTTTTGCCGAGATCTACCGCACGCTACACAACCAACTATTTTAGAGTCTTTTTCGATAAATCGCGATAGTGTCACTGTTAATTTAAGTTCTGTCACAATTTCCATCTAGATTTACTACCTTTATACAACTATCAGTAGTAGAATAAATAATAAATAACATAAAATAAGCTCCGTAAAGACTGACAAATCCACAAAATTTCAAATCAAATTCAAATGTGTCAAATGAATCGTCAAACAGAACTGTCAAGGATCCCCACCCTAGAGAGCTTTTATGGTGGCTTTTCCGTCCACCATGCATGAATACATGGATAGCATTATGCTCCTTCCTTAGTCTTCTTATTCAAAGAGAGTGTTATTTTCTATCGAATAAAGTAAATAAACACCGAGGGTGTCATTTAAAAATCAAAAGTTGTGGTCATTTCCGGTGAAACAGGAAGTGACCAAAAACAATTGAATACGTCAATCAATCCTAATTTATGTCAGATATTAATACAGCAAATCTCGTTTCTAACTAAAAAAATAAAAAAGTTATAGGGGTGAGCCACTTTTGAGACGCACCCGGTATAACTGATTTTAGGATTCTATTAAAAAACATAAAGGTAAATTTCACTAGAAAAGCATATGACCAAAATGTAAGGTTTTCGCCATATTTAACATTTTTAAGAACAAATTTTAAATTTCAATAAAAGCTACCTAAATTTAAATTTTCCCCGTATACCATGTAGCTAAAAAAATCCATTGTACTTTAAATCATATTAAAACTTGACCCGGAAACTTATACAGGGTGGGACAAAATTAATATCAAACATCCGTCACTTTCAAAAGCAAGTTACTCTTTTATTTTAAATTGAACAGCCGGTATATTATTCCCGATATTAAATAGGTACAGAATTTATATCTCTCAAAGTCTAACCCTCAGACAAAGAGTTTCCTAGATATTTTCGCTAATATGATTTAGCATCAGTAGATCTTTATTATTTGATGAAATCTAGGTGGCTCACGGTGGGGTATTAGCATGAAAAAGGTGATCGAAATTTGAAAAAGCAATTGTGTTTAAGATTTCCCAAAAAAAGATAAATGATAAGTTAAATCATCTCTGCCATGAATGGCGTTGCTATGGGTGTGTTTAGTTGCATTCATTTGTTTCAACGAAACGTCAAAGTTGTTACTTCTCACAGATAAGAGGTAAATTTTATGTTTAAAATTATAAATTGTTGTTGTTCTTGTGCTCTTTTTACGTTTATATTATTGTTTTGATTGAAAATGGCTCAGCAAGCTGCAGGTATGTATTCTACAAAAACGTATTATTTATTTTGATATTCTCTATACTAACGATTTTTTTGCAACTAAAAGTTAGGCGTTCAGAAAATTTGATTAAATTTGTGACATTTTTATTATACTTAGAGATTTAGTTGCGCATTTCGAAGAATTCAGCATATTGTCTATATACGTTTTACTTAGTAAACATTGGGCTTTCATACAGTAAAATAAAATACTGCGACTTTTGCGATTTCCTGATAAAATGAGAAAAACATTCTTGGTTTCCTCTAATTTGCCAATCAGTGATATACTAATGCGAGGTGTAAACCGCGATGGCATTGTTGTGTACAAAGCGATCGCATTAGTGCCATTAGCAGTATAGCACAATTTGGCATTAGTAGCGACTTTAGTGGTATGGGCATTGCTCACGGATCAGTCGTAGCATTAGTAGTAGTAGTTGCGATATTACGAGGCATGTTTTTTAAGTAAGTACCGTTTTGGAATTAAAAAAAAACGTGCAAAGATATCGCAATAATTTTATTTTTACATGAAAGCCTGTACTTTAATCTACTTTTTTACATAATTTCCGTGAATATTGAGGTACTTGTCATAACGTGGCACCAGTTTTTCAATACCCTCCTCATAAAATTCTGCCGCCTGACTGGTTAACCACTGTATCACAACTGTTTTGACTTCGTTATCGTCTTGAAGACGCTGACCGCCCAGGTGTTTCTTCAAGTACAGGAATAAATGGTAGTCACTGGGCGCCAGATCAGGGCTGTATGGAGGATGATCTAGAGTTTCCCATTTAAAAGATTTGATGAGATCTTTGGTCCGATTAGCCACATGTGGACGGGCATTGTCATGCAGCAAAACAATACCCTTACTCAACTTGCCACGTCTTTTGTTTTGGATTGCACGGCGCAGATTGTTCAATGTCTCACAATAAGATGCTGCATTGATTGTCTCATTACGAGGCAGAAACTCCACTAGCAATACTCCTTTTCTGTCCCAAAAAACTGTGCACATGATTTTTCGGGCAGAAATTGTTTGCTTAAACTTCACTGTTTTGGGTGATGATGAATGTCGCCATTCCATGGACTGTTGTTTTGATTCTGGTGTGACGTAGGCCACCCATGTTTCGTCACCAGTAACAATTTTGTCTAAAAAATCTTCACCTTCATTGTGGTACTGCTCAAGGAAAGTCAATGCACTGCCTAAACGTTGGGTTTTGTGCAAATTCGTCAACATTTTCGGAACCCAACGTGAACACAATTTCCGGTAATTCAAGTTCTCGGTCACAATGCGATACAAAACACTACGAGAACATTGAAGAAAGTAGTCGCACAATGATGAAATTGTAAAGCGTCTGTTTTCTTTCACCTTTTCGTCCACTTTCTGCACCAAATCTTTATTAACGACCGAAGGACGCCCACTCCGTTCTTCATCATGCACATTTGTGCGGCCATCTTTAAATGCTCTCACCCATTTCCTTACCATTCCATCACTCATAATGTTTTGTCCGTAAACTTCACAGATCTCACGATGAATATCGATCGGTTTTACGCCTTTAGCACTAAGAAATCGTATGACAGCCCGTACTTCACAATCGGCGGGGCTCACGATTGTCGGAGGCATCTTAAACACTCAATAAACAACGTATACAATGAAGAATTAGACTGTACTGGCGTCTGTGCATAGACAAGAGATGTAGGTAACCAGCGCGCATGCGCGGAACGCCGACCGTAGCGCTGCGGCGGCGGAATCGCAAAACGGTACTTACTTAAAAAACATGCCTCGTACTACTGGCACTGACCGTGGAAACACTGGAACAGTGATTTTTCTTTCTTTTTTTAGAATCGACGAATTATCCTTTATTTTGTTCATATTATTTCCTCTTTAATTGAAAATAGCAATAATTTATATAAGGTCTACATAAAATTTCGATCAACTATCAGTGTCAAATACCCCACTGTGTGGCTGTAATATTCCGCCATCCTGTATATACAGTTTTCCTAGCAGCTTAGAAATTTTTGTCTAATAAAAAGAGTTAGAGTTATAATAAACGGTATATTTTATTATTTATAGACGGGAACTTTGACAGAAGACGCATTGGACATGTGGGGTGTCGTACCAGTCAGCAATAAGCAACTAGGTAAACCAATCAAGGACATTTCTCTGTTAGAAAGTACCACAGATGTGTTTAGAGGTATGGCTTCCTGTCACAGTCTGTCTGCAATAGAAGGAGAAATTTGCGGAGATCCTTTGGACGTAAAGGTTCGTTTTGAACATTAATTTTTTTGAAAACAATTTTTTTAAATATTTTTGTTGTGTATCCAGATGTTTGAGTCAACGGGCTGGATATTTGAAGATAACGGTTATCTGGAGGCAAATCCAGACCCTTACACCGCATCCCTTGTTGTCAGATCTCCAGGACTAGATGCAAATAATGTACGTGAATAAATAGTAACGTTTGATCGAAAAAAAAAACGACGTCAAAGACGGCTAGAAAATGACAATCGATGATTCTCTGTCTTTGACACCGTTTTTTTTCGATCTTAGAATAGTAACATTTTTTTTCTATTCTTAACAGGCAGTTCAAGAAATCGGAATAATCAAACAGTTTCAATTCGCCTCGGCACTACAAAGGATGTCTGTGATAACCAAATCTCCAGAAAATGATCACTTCGAAATTTTCTGTAAAGGATCACCCGAAAAAGTAGTGTCACTATCCAGAGAAGAATCCATCCCTCATGACCTGTATGATCAACTGAAAGTGTATACTCAAAAAGGTTACAGAGTAATAGGTAATTTATTTTTTTCTAACAAAAAAAATAAGTCAAAATAATTTTGATTATTGTAGGTCTGGCTAAAAGAAGTCTCCCTGTGGATGTAGATTATGAAAAAGTACTGGAAATTACCCGTGAGGAAATTGAAAAAGATTTGGAATTTGTAGGACTGTTGATATTAGAAAATTGCTTGAAGCCTGAAACGAATGGAATTATACAGGTTTTAAAAGATGCAAACTTGAAAATTGTGATGATTACTGGTAAGATTTTTATAATTTTTACTGTTTCTGTCCAGGGTTGTGTAACGACTCGCAGAAAATTAATTTTCTACGCGTCGTTCTAAAAATTTAGTGAACACCATAACTTCTTCACATGATTCACTTTCATATCTCCCTAAAGTCAATGAGAATTTACACAGTTTCTTCTTCACGCCCGTAGCATTAGATGAGCTCCGTAGTACAATTAAAAGTATTAAAAACCAATCCTCATCATTGGGACTGATGGGCTTACTCTCAAAATGTTCTCTGAACTTCCGGAATGCACATTAATGCATCTTACTACTTTAATTAACGAGTCATTCCAAAAAGGAGTTTTTCCAAACTGCCTTAAGACAGCAATAATTATTCCTCTGCATGAAGGAGGAGATAAAGATCAAGCTTCGAACTATCTATCGCCCAATTGTACTCCTGTCCACATTATCTAAGATCATTGAAAGATTCGTTTGCACAAATGATGCTATGTTCGACCTTTTTAATAATGTATACTCTATAGCCTGAATAACCCTCACTCTACAGCTACAATTTTCTGCGATTTCTCTAAGGCGTTCGACTGTGTAAATCATAATATTTTAATTAACAAATTGCAATATTATGGATTCAGGGGTGTGCCGCTCGAATGGCTTAAGACATATCTTGGCAACAGAAGGCAGCTTGTGAGGATTGATACGTCTATGTCTTTTTGTAAGCCTATAGAATGTGGTGTCCCTCAGGGTTCAGTACTAGGCCCTATTTTGTTTCTGGTGTTTATCAACGACATTGCAAATCTAGATATTAGCGGTAAAATTTGCGACTTTGCGGACGATACTAGTTTCACTTGGAGCGGCCCAGATGTTACGGCACTATAATACTATATCCAGTGACTCCCAAGTAGCATCTATCTGACTTCGAACTAAATCTGACCTGAAGCGACGTCAGACTTTGTGCAAATTTAGGTCGGGTGCTGGTGATACGACCTGTGACGTCGCTTTCCTATTAAAAGCGACGTCGTTGGATCCGAGTCGGTAAATCCAACGATCTGTCGACGTACAAAATAACAACGTACCATTTTTATTAATTTCCCAACGTCGTTCCCACGTTGGCTTGCACGACGTACATATATACTTGAACCAGCCCGACGTCTACCCGTTGTCCGAATAGGATAAGTCTCACTGATAATCCCTAAAGTAACGTCCAATTATATTTTTGTTGTATTTTATGTTCATATTTATAACCTAATTTACGTATCTCTATTTACGTCCAGAATCACAACCAAATACAACCCATTAAGTAGTATTTGCGACCCTAATGAACATCATGAACATAACCTAATAAAAGTTTTTGTAAACAAACTTATGCCTAAAAACACTAAAAAGGCATTTAGACATTCATCTACATTTTACAGAAAGAGGTCAAGGCTTTTTTGCAAAAATAATAATAGTAGTAGTGATGTCTTGCCTCCACTCATATAAATGATTTTTATCCGGGAACAGATGCTGCATTACACTGGTGCATCTTAATTTCATTTTAGCTTAGGAAACCAGCAGACCCCATCCTCCTCCCACATGTGAGGTTAGCTTAAAAAGTGGCTGTCCATTTTTTTAAGGAGAAAACAAAACTAAAATATAGTTGCACAAATCCACAAATCACCATACGCAGAAAGTGAGGTTACGTGGCGTACGTTGGAATTATATACGTCATAATACGATTGCCGGTCGTCCGGTTTGATGATCTTCGGTGGTGTGAGACGACTAATGTTGACACCCGGTCGGAATTAGTGTATTGGTAGTTCATATTAAGTCGGACACAGAAATCCGCCATTCTTAACACGTATCCGATTGTCAGCCATTTTAAAATCGTTTTTGTTTTAAAATTTATATTCACATTTCGATTTCTAGTAGAATAATATTGATAAGGTTGAGTTTGGGGGAACCACGAGTACAGTTGTATGATTAAACCAGCTAGGAAAATTAAAAAATATTTTTGCAAGTAACTTTTTTATAGATATTTTTATTTATAAATCTACCTAATTTTGAAGCGCTCGTTGTTTTCCGGAGTATCTTAATCAGATATATCAAAAAGTGGACTTCCGTTGACAAAACTGATGTCTGGATTAATGATTCAGAATTATTATAATATGAAATTAGACAGGCACTTATAGTTATATTCGAGGAGTGATTTATGAATCCATTTGTAATTAGGGGTAGTTTGGTTAGGTTTTTGCGTATTCTTGATAGCGAATATGAAACCAAACGTAACGTAAGTGCTTAGCAACGAATTTTAAGTAACTAAAATCCAACGTAATATGACGTTGGTGATTGGTAGAATTACATTCCCTATTAGGTCAGATACCGACGTCGAGGCGACCCGAATCTGTATTCCCCATTTAGGTGCAAATAAGGGTCGTCAGGCGGTCGAACCGACGTTGGTAACCGACGTCGGGTTTATTGAACGCGACGTATACCCGACGTTAGATAACGTCCAAATGCTACTTGGGCTTAGGCACCATTAAATCTTGGTGCGATTCTAATCTCCTATGCCTCAACCTATCAAAAACTAAAGTTTTGTCATATAAAAATATTATAACCTTTTGTACTTAATAACACCACTATTGACGTCGTGGATTCTGTGAAATTCTTAGATTGCAATACTATGGATTCAGGGGAGTGCCGCTCGAATGGCTTAAGTCGTATCTTGGCAACAGAAGGTAGCTTGTGAGGATTGATACGTCTATGTCTTCTTGTAAGTCTATAGAATGTGGTGTCCCTCAGGGTTCAGTACCTGGCCCTATTTTATTTCTGGTGTTTATCAACGACATTGCAAATCTAGACATTAGCGGTAAATTCTGCCTCTTTGCGGACGATACTAGTTTCACTTGAAGCGGCCCAGATGTTACGGCACTATATGATACTATATTCTGTGACTTACGCACCATTAAATCTTGGTGCGATTCTAATCTCCTATGCCTCAATCTTTCAAAAACTAAAGTTTTGTCATATAAAAGTACTATACAACCTTTTGTACTTAATAACACCACTATTGACGTCGTGGACTCTGTGAGATTCTTAGGACTTGTTGTGGACAACTCGTTAAAAATGGGACTTGCACATCGAAGCCTTATCAAAGAAACTAAGCTCTGCCTGTTTTGCGCTAAGATCAGTGTCTAAGGAACTTAACTCATCAACCTCTAGAATGGTCTATTATGCCCTTTTTGAGTCGCATCTTCGTTATGCCCTTCCATTCTGGGGTACTTGTTGCAAGGACAAAATTTGATCGTATTTTCAAACTTCAAAAGAGAGCAGTTCGATACTTATTGGGACTAAACAGTAGAACTCACTGCCAGGATTTCTTAAAAAATACTGACCTTTCCTTCCTTATTCATTTTTGAATCCGTTTGCTTAACTTCGCAAGCACATATTCTCTATTCCGGAAAGGCCTTCTCACAACCATCCACTTAGGAATGCGGAGCACGATATTTATCTGCCAACACCGAGCTCAGAACTAGTTAAGGGCTCAATACTACTACAACTGCCAAGAAATGTACAATCATTTGCCTTCGAATATCAAGTCACTTTCATTTCTTTCCTTATCACTGCAAAAAGCTCTGAAATCATACTTACTGAGAGAGCCCTATATGCGGTAAACGACTTTTTTGTTGATGTTTAATCATGAACAATTTGGAATTTTAATTTTAATATTTTGATCATCTCACACACTGGTTAAAGGTCTAGTATTTAATATTTTATAACTCTTGATTTTATGTTATTATAACATGATTTTATCCATTTACAGTTTTCCTTTTGTAAAATTTTCTAGATACGCCTGTGTTCTGCAATGTTCATGTATGGCGTATTTTTTTTGGAATTGTTTGATTTGTATTGTATGATATTTTTTATTATTTGTATATTTTTTGTGATTTTGTTTGTTTTTTAAATTCTTTTGTCGACGAAGCTATTTTGGCTTTTTGTACAATAAAGCGTTATTTATTATTTTTTTCAACTCCTCCAGGCATTACCTGAAACAAACTTATTTTTTTATAGGAGATAATATTCAAACAGCCGTCACAGTAGCCAAAGAGTGTAAAATTATTGATCCAGATTGTACAATATTAGAGATATTAACAACCAGACCCAGCAAACAAGAATCGGCAGCTATTACCTACAAAGTTATAGGCACGCCAACCAAAGCAATTGTAAGTAACTGCAATATACAGGGTATTTGATAAATGCTAAAATACATAAAGGTATTCTTGTTCTAAATGACGTAATGTAATTTTTTAGGCTACTGGCAATAATGATGGTACCTTCAAAGACATAGAGTCGATAGGCGAAAAAGACAAGAAATACTGCTTTGTGGTTACTGGGGAAGCCTGGGGTAACATAGTTAAATATTTTCCTGATTTGATACCGACGGTAGTTACTCAGGGAGCTGTGTTTGCTAGAATGTCAGGGGCTCAGAAGCAACAGTTAATTGAGCAACTCAAACTATTAGGATATTACGTAGGTAAGGAAATATAATCTAAAAAAATCTCTATTTTCTTTATCAAATATCAGTTTTGGGATATCTTAAAGGCGGAAGATTAAACCTAAAGTAGATAAAAAAATAAACATTCTAAAAATCTACCGGCAGCAATTTGGAATCGCTAAAATACATAATTCTCTGTAGAAGCTGATGCTTCAGGTTTTGTAAAATCGTTTGTATTAGTTTTCTTCGGGACATTTTTATTATAATTTGTTTATCGAATCGTTAATTATCAAGGAGCACATGTAGTTTTTCGTTAAATGTGACTTTTGTGACTTATATTGAGTATTACCACAGATTAGGTAGGTATCCTATAAGTATAAAGATAAAAATCTTGTCTCTAATTCGTGGTACGAAAATTGTTTTTTATGACGATGTGCAAACGAGTCAAATTTCCTGTGCGCAAACATAAACTCGCGTAAAATAACAATAAACAGCGTAATAGAGAGATATCGCTAAACCGAATAGCGTGCATGAACGTTAATAAGGCCAGGTGTTATTTCCTTTGCGTGAGGTGGTATTAACTCTCTTCATTTATAGTTATCTCATTGGCACAAAGATGCGAAAGAAAGCGACTGCATCGGAAACCGCTCGGCAAACCCGACACGCTTATTGAGTGGTGTAAATACACCAGTCGTTTAGTCCGGAAACCTATGCTGTGTCGTATTCGCTTGCTGGAATGACATAGTGCGTGGTTATATGTTTCTTTTTAAAAACGCGTGTAGGATTTTTTGTTGAACTTTTGAACTGTTATTTCTAAGTTTTGGTAATTTGTATATCTTATTTAAAATGGGATGCAAATGTGTTTATTTATAAGGAAAAAGATATTTATAGTATAAAAAATTAATTTATTTAACAAAATTTAATTAAAAAATGTAGACAAATAGTTACCTTTCTACTATTGGTTCTATCGGACTTTTTTCGACTATATAAATCTTTTATTTGTAAACTTTAATACATCAAATATTTTCAATCTAATAAATCATTTAATGATGTAAATAAGAGGAAATTTCTCCCATGGGTGGTCCAAATTTTATAGTTTTCATTATATCAAACAGCCTCTGAGAAATGTTTTCAACTCAAATGCCTTTAATTATGTTTGACTACATCATTAAAAAGGTCTTCAAATACATCAATGTGAAATTTGTCTAAAATTTGCAAAAGAATCCGAATCTCTGGATAACTCGAAATTATTTACCCATTTAAAAGACTTTGATCATGAAAGTGGAAAAAATTTGTTCATTTTATTTTACAGGCTGGAAAAATTATTTATATTAAATTTTGATGAGTTTTGCACTTGAAGAAAACATTCAGAGGCTGTTTGATATAATGAAAAACTATAGAATTTGACCACCCATGTGAGAAACTTTTTTCTTATTTACATCATTAAATTATTTATTAGATTGAAAATATTTTATGCATTAAAAGTTTGCAAAAAAATAAAGATTTATATGGTCGAAAAAGTCCGATAGAACTCAATAGAAATGTAACTATTTTGTCACATCTTTTTAATTAAATTTTGTTAAATAAATTAATTTTTTTATACTATAAATATCTTTTTTTTTTCCTAATCTCCTACGAGCTGATATAATATGACGAGCAATCTATTAAATTGCTGTGAGATTATACAGAAAGTCCACAGACTTCGAGACATAGGAAAATCAAGTCCATTTAGCGTGTGTCCAAATTTTGACAAGTTTTCAAAATGACAGTTTTGTTTAGATTGACGTTTAATTTCACCTGACTTCTCGGTGAATGATTTCTTTTTTATGGGGTACATAAAATCTAAAATTTACGGCCAAGTGAAGAAATTCAAAACTTGGAGCAGTTAAGGCAGAAAATATTTAATGCCTTTTGACACTGATATGATATCCTGTCACCCCCTGATATGTTATCCAATGTGAGGAGGGATTTTATGATCGTTTGGGTTATTGTTTAATGCAAGAGGGGAGGCACTTTTGAACAATTTTTTGTAATTTTTAAATTTCATTATCCTGTTTTTTACCGTTTACCCATTACCTACCTTGACGAACATGGGAAAACGAAGGTCCTTTTCAGGACCACAAATATTTTGATTGAGAAAATTGGTAACTTTTTTTGATTAAAAACAAAGTTGTTACCATAATACCAATTTAAAAAGTGTTTTAGTAGTTTTAATACACACTATGATATAAAATTTATTATTATTATAATGTACATTATTAATACTATTGTTTATTCGAAATGGCATTAAGGCCCAATTGCAATAATGATTTAAATTTTTTTCTTAAAGATAAGTAGAGCTTAGAATGAGCTGTATTTATATTTACTTTAATATTCACCTTAAATGAGGGAATTTGACTGATACAATTTTTTGAATTTGAATTGTTTTTAATGATTCTAACAATTTTAGTTCAATTTTTAATAAAATTTATTTAATATTATTAGAAATCCAAGAGCTTTGAAACCTCTTTTAGCGATTTATAAGATTCTCAAATGAATTACAGGTGCCCTTATTTTTCTATGAAAATCCACACGCTTTTTTTCATAGTCGCTGCAGTTGTTATAGCTATAAAACAAATTTTTGTCTGTGTGAAAATTTGGTGACACACGCTAAATGGACTTGATTTTTCGTATATGTCTCGAAGTCTCAGGACCTTTTTGTATGCCTCGATAACATATTGGTGCAGATTATTTTCACCCAAACAAATAATAACCCAAATTATACATTGATGCGGATTGTCTATGAACTCTTTCTGAAGGTCACAGAAACCTGAACGCGTAATTCGGTGTTCTTTCGCATCTGTTATAGGTAATTTGTGTCATTGGTCTAGCCCTAGCAGTCAACTATTAAGCTTGACCAATCAGGTTGGTTAGCGTGGTTTTTTGAAGGGTGTTAATTCATTTGTGTTTGTCAAAAACTCTAAGGGCTGCTAGGGCTAGACACAAGTACTGATCGCGTCGCGTCCGCTATTTAAACTTAACCTAACTTTGAATTTAAAACTTTGAAATTGTTTTGTTTACTAGGTTTTAAAACTAAAGGGCTAAAGTGCTTATTTCCAGTGCTTTATTGTTCAATGTCTGCCAGTGGGCTTAGGGCAACAAGCAACAAATTCTCTTAGAAGGGCTAAGTCGTCATCTGCTGTAAACCTAAGACTCTTTATAGGTTCTTGTATTGGAAGAGGTGGAATCCATATTTTCGGCCATATTTATTTAATTAAAACTAATCCCAGCTACTTAAATATCAAATTACCTAATAAAACTAAAGCAATAATTCAAAACAATTCAAACATAACCTAAAATAAAAGATCTCGCCGGCCGGCTCCGGTTGTCAAATACCCGCACATGCCCATTTAAGCAATTTTTAAACGTTATCAGAGGTTATTTAGAAAGAGCGCTTGGTGTAATTGATCCGCAAATTACGTCTGACGGTAACGCTATTAGCGGGTGTTGCGTTAAAAATTGACTCGCGCATATCGTAACCATGATAAGGTGTACGCGTAAATACTGGATGACGCTATTCGGTTTTCCGATATCTCTCTAATAACTGTGCCGGTCAGGCGCTGTGCACAATTTTAGCGGCCATAAATGGGCGTGCTATGTACGCAAACTAGTAACCTAACTAGTGCCCGATTCCAAAAATTGGAACCACGAAAAACAATAAAGAAAAAACAAAGATTCTAATCTGTATAATCTGTGGTATTACCTCTAATTTTGTTTGTAGTATACGAAAAAAAATGGTAAATTCATGTTTTAAGTTACTTGATTTTTTTTGTAGCAATGTGTGGAGATGGAGCAAACGACTGTGGAGCACTCAAGGCAGCGCACGTAGGAATCTCACTTTCGGAAGCTGAAAGCAGCGTAGCTTCTCCGTTCACATCGATGGAACCCAACATTTCCTGCGTACCCAAAGTGATCAAAGAAGGTCGGGCAGCGCTTGTCACCTCCTTTGGAGTGTTCAAAATGATGCTGTGCTACAGCTTGACAGAATTCACCTCTGTTATAATCCTGTATGGAATTGACACAAACTTAAGCTCAATGCAGTTCTTATTTATTGATGTTCCTTTGGTTCTGCACTTTGCTGTGTCGTTTGGAAGAACTAGAGCTTACGAGAAGCTGGCAACAACGCCTCCGAGGACGAGTCTTTTAAGTTTTGTACCTCTGGTGTCTCTGGCTTTGTTTATGATACTCACCGGGGTGTTTCAAACGTTTTCTTATTACTATATTCAAACTTTCGACTGGTTTACTCCCTTTATTTATGAATCTACCCCAGGATCTATCACGAGGTTTAGTGAATCCTACGAAAACTACGCAGTTTTTTGTGTTTCAATGTACCAGTACATCATAATGGCAATTGTGTTCTCTCAGGGAAGTCCCTATCGTAAACCCATCTACACAAACAGAATTCTAATGTTCTCATTAACTTTGATGACAGCAATTTGCACATATATGGCGATATACCCTGGAAATTTCACACAAAGCTTCATGGAGTTGATGGTACCACCACAATTCGATGGTAGAATCATGATACTGTGTATAGCAGCTGTCAACTACGTGGCCTGTCACTTTACTGAATCGGTGATTGTTGAGACGGTTTTAGGCAAATTTATCTGTCCGAAATTCAAAAGATTCTCCAAGTCCCAAAAGAAATATGCCGAAGTTATTAAGTCCTTGAAAGCGGAAGATTTTTGGATGAAAATTAGCGGAGAGGCAAGGTTTAGCAAGAATGGAATCGATAACAGTGCATTTGTTCAGTCTGAGACAAATTTGAACACGAGATTATGATGTTTAGTTAGTGCAATTTTAGATTTAACTGTTAATAAAGTATTTATAATTTTTTATTAAGTTATTTTATTTTATCTCGTATACAGGGTGAGTTTCCTACGATGTTCTCTATGGGTATCTCGGAAACTACTGGAGATGAACAGTCGGTTAAATGGGGAAAGAATTGCAGTTTTGTGGGGTCATAAATATGCGCCTTTCAGATTTTTGAAAAAGTTCATGGCTTACTAGATATTTCGAAAAAAACAAATTTCGGATATTTTAAAAATTGTTCCAAATTCCATTATAATCTATTTTAGACAAAAAGTTTTCAGATAAAAGTTGTAGATAATCACATCCCGAATGAGATTGTGTTCTCCGATTTTTTCTAAAACCTGTCATTTTTGACATATGACACAAACATATGTTTTTTAAATGGAAACCATAGTTTGCCATGACTTCATAAAAAGCGCCATTTTTTAAGCTTTTCAGCGATATAAGCTAGATACAATATGTTTTTTTTTCACAAAATTACTGAATTATAGCCAATTTTTATGTTTCTTGACTAATTTCACCATGGAAACAAGTTCAATCGCCGTCGCTCTCAGAAATATGAAACTGTCACATCCAAACTTAAAAATAACGTAAATTAAAATAAACAAAAATTGTAAATATGAATTTTTCAAATGATGAAAAGCGTGTAGGATTATTGGTTCAACTTTTTTTGGCCATACAGTTTCGAGGATACGTTGACCGGTGAACGTTACTTATGTTTTTTAGAGAACAGTTTTCAAAGACATGTTAGAAAAGTTAAATATAGATACTCGCGCATTATTAGAGTGGTTCCAACATGAATTTCATTATGACAAACTTAGGTTAAAAATTATTTATATCATAATTATGTAGATTCAGGGATAGAAAGAGGTGGGCCTCCTCGATCACCTGACCTATCCATTTTAGATTTTTTTTATTCGGTATGGTTAACAGCAAGGTTTACAAAAGAACTTATGAATTAAGAGAGGCCCTCGAAAAGGCGGTACAGGAGAAGTTTAATTAAGTCGACCGGTCATTCTGTGAGAATAGCTAGAAATTAAGTTTTAAAAAGATGCATTTATGTACTCAAAACAATGGCGGATTTTTTGAACATTTTCTAAAATAACTTAAAGTGTATGTAGTGATATTACCTTTTTAAGTTTTAGTTTGTCAGTTTGTGTAATGTAAATTGTAAAGAGCCGTTTAATAATATATTTTGTCTTTTTATAAGTTATAAATCATAACAAAATAAGAACACGCCAGCTAAGTGAAATTAGTCAAGAAAGATAAGAATTGGTTATAAATCTTTTAGCTAAAATCATTTTTTGAAAAAAACTTTGAGAAAAGCTTAAAAAATGGCGCTTTTTATGAAGTCATGGCCAACTATGATTTCTATTTAAAAAAACAACAAATTTTTGTGTCATATGTCAAAAATGACAGGTTTTAGAAAAAATCGGAGCCAGCAACTAAAATATTTAAAAAAAATTGTTCGTGGTATTTTACTTATAACTGAAAAGCTATCAACTTTTTGTAAATAACCATTCTTTCTATAATTCTTGTTTTTATAAATTTTCTCTAAACAAACTGTTTTGGGTCAAGAGCCAGCAAAATTGACAGTTTTAGACTGCTTGTTGCTCAAAATTGCACTTTGTCTACTACCCACACCCTTTATTTGTTAATGGCTGATCTGCCCTAAAATTATATGAGACAAATATTCATTCGCAAGAAGCTAAATAGGATCCCGATATCCTTATTATCAAAAAAGAGCTTGTAAGTTTGCCTCATTAATTAATTAACCAGTAGTGGGAAAAATATCAATCTTTTGGTGATTTTGATTGTTCCGGATTGAATATGTAGTAATACATGGTAAATGGTAGCAGAATCGTAGAAATTTCTCATTAAAGCAAGACAAATGAATGCATCTCAAATCTCAAACACTGGCTGATTCTCATTTCGAAGCCGACAAAACTGTATCTGATCATACCTATACAGATTCTGCACGAAATAATTGATTGTGAAAAAGAAAAGAAATTTTTCTTAAATTCTTATAGAAAAATAATGCAATTGCTTGCAACTAAATAGTAATGTTTTCAAAGATCACTTATACTTATCATTTATATACCGGGTGCGTCTCAAAACTGGCTCACTCCTATATTTTCAGATGAAAAAACGAGATTTGGTATGTTAGTATACGACATAAATTAGGATTAATTGACGTATCCAATTGTTTTTGATCACTTCCTCTTTCACCGGAAATTAATAAAACTTTTGATTTTTAAATGTCAACCTCGGTATTTCTACTTTATGCGATAGAAAATGACAATCTGAACATATCATAATGTGTCAACTTTTGACATTTTCGCATATGGATTATTTGAAATTATCTTTGAATAAGAAGACTAAGGAACGAGCATAATGCTATCCATGTATTCATGCATGGTGGGCGGAAAAGCCACCATAAAAGCTCTCTAGAGTGGGGATCCTTGACAATTCTGTTTGACGATTCATTTGACACATTTGAATTTGATTTGAAATTTTGTGGATTTGTCAGTCTTTACGGAGCTTATTTTATGTTATTTATTATTTATTCTACTACTGATAGTTGTATAAAAAGTAAAAATCTAGATGGAAATTGTGGCAGAACTTAAATTAACAGTGACACTATCGCGATTTATCGAAAAAGACTCTAAAATAGTTGGTCGTGTAGCGTGCGGTAGATCTCGGCAAAAATTGAGTGAAATAATGGAACAACTTTTCGCTAGTAAGGGACTATATAATATACATACGTGTTGTAAACCGATCATTTATGAAATTCACTTAAATTAACTAAATTATATATTTTTCTTGCATTTTAGCTTTTATTTATTACTTGTCAAAGATTAGATGTCAAAGAATTTAGATACGTTAATTTGACTTACCTGCTTCAGTAGCGTATCGGATGTTTGTGTTAATAAATACTTATTATAACTTATCTATTTTTATTAGAATTATATATTTTTATAACAATTTTAATAACTACCAACATTTATTCACAACGTAAAATAAAACAACAAATTATTGAGTCTACCCCACGTCTGCCCTACATCATAGTTTTACATTTTTTAAATAAAATTAGAACGACACTGATAAACCGGAATTTAAGTCGGCCATATTTGAGGCCCATCGCGGTGTACCTAAGATTTTTGATATGCTCCTTCCTTAGTCTTCTTATTCAAAGGAAATTATAACATACGGTTCATAACGATAATTTGACTCGAAATATCAAGTGTGTGATACAAAATTATTCGTAAAAAATTCTTTTACAAAATATGCAAATGAGCCACTCGTTCCATTTGAAAAAATTGGCATATGATTAAAAATACAATTTGGGCATTTTTTAACCGACCAGGAACGAAAAACATAGACGACCAAATCTATTTTTCCAAGGCTCCTTGTTTAAAAATTAGTGTTTTTAACACAGCCATGGCACTCTAGATTGAAATTTAAAATACGATTTTTTGAGCAAAAACGTCAAAATTGACATATGATATGTCATTCTACTCAGAGTGTCATTTTCTCTCGAATAAACCAGAAATATACCGACGTTGCCATTAAAAAATCAATAGTTAATCCGCAGTTTGTTCGGCTTGCGGCGCCAGGTAGGGTGTTCGCCCGGTCTCAATATTTCCCTTCCGCCGGCCCTGCTCAGTAGTTCCCGAAATACCCATAGAGAACATTGTAAGTAAACTCACCCTGTATACAGAGTGTCCCGATATTCCGTGGACATAGAACTACTGCCTATTTGTGGATTTAAAACAAGTTCATTACCTCTATACAAAAGTGCTTCGTTTGTCCGCTAGAGTGATGCCCTCTACTTTTAAACGTTAGAATTAGAAAACACATTTTTTCAGATATTTTAAGAACCGCTATTCGGATTTGATTGAGATTTTGGATATTTTTTTAAGTGCTTTAATATTTGACTTTTACAAAATTCAAGAAAAAGTACGGGAAAGGTGGAAACTCACACCCCAACCCTACATAAATTTTAGTTTAAATATTTTTTTCTTATTTTTTTGTTAAATTAAAGTTTCAGTATAGAAATATGACTAGATCACGTCAACACAAATTTTGACGTATTAGTTTGAAACATAATACGACATATTTACAATAATACAAAATATACAATCAATAACTAATTTCTTTAATGGGTATACATTGTGTTGTTGCTACTTCATAACAAATTAGGAAATACACGTTAGTAAATCGATATGAAATGGAATTGCTGTTACACCACGTTGACCTTAGAGTTCAAATTTCTTTAACACGAATAGATAGATACAGTTTTGTTACGTTTACTTTGCAGAGGAATACTAGCCAAGGTACAGAATTTTTTTTAGAGTGTATATTATGTATTTACCTATTACAAAAATTGATAAATTCAGTAATTATAATTCGGTATCTACAGGGTTGTTCACCACATACGACACGGAGTATTGTAGCTAAACGATGAGATTTTTACAAATTGTAAGTTTGGGGTTCGTTGAAGGACTATTAGAGCTACAATTTAAAAATATTTTTACAAGATACAGAGTGTCCCAAATAAATAAAAAATATCAAAGTTGTATTTTTTTAAATGGAACACCCTGTATATTATTATATTTTAGTTTCTACGATTAAAATAAAGGTAAATTTGATTAAGGTTTATTATACTTAAACCTTACCGTTTTTGAAATATTTTCAATTTTGTGAAATTGCAGTAAAAATTTTAAAGCTTCATTTCTCCAAGAGTATCAATGTTTTTAATACTAAATATTTAATGAAGTTTATTTATTGATCAGTTATTGTGTTGCAATAATAAAAACAATACTACCTTATACAGAGTGTCTAAAAATTTATTTTAAATAATTATTAGCTTCAAACGGCAATAACTTCTTTAATTTAAATGGAATGCCCTGTATATTTTAGGAGAATCAGATGCACAATTAAATTGTCTATCAAATTGTATTATACCATTTTTTACCTATCCCTTCAAGTTTTCGTAGAAAATGCATTTTCTTATAATTTAGACCTCATTATATCCATGGAATATTGACATTTTAGATTGTTTTTAAAGCAACAAATGTACAAAATATACAGACTAGTAATATTATCGTTTTTAGCAAAACGATAATATTACTAGCCCATTTGTATGCAAAAAGAAAGTTATTTAATTCTTTATAAAAGAGTATACCATTAATTAAATATAACACCATTATTTCCGCCCATATACTAATTAATGACATACTTAATTGTGTTCGTTAATAAATTATTATAAATAAATGTGGATTTTTGAGTCAGAAATCAATATAATAATAAGTTATCAAATTAAAGTCTTTGTTGTTATAAATAAGCATTTATTAAAAAAATGAAATATCATTTTTAAGGTGTTACTTTTATCACACTGTCTAATGCCCATACAAAATTCAGTTTTTTAGTATTTGGAGCAATTATTATTAATCAACGCAAACAGTCAGTTAATGTGGTTTGAATACTGGAATCATATTAATTGGTCCTCTTTAACAAATATTTAAACAGTTTTTTTATTTTTTAAAGAAATAAACGAATTATATCGACAATATTAGTATCTGTACTCTTTAAAAATTTGGTACATCTTTAAAAATAATCTAAAATGTCAATAGTCCATGGGTATATTGATAAATAAGTTCTAAATTACAAGAAAATGCATTTTCTACGGAAACTTAAAGAGATAGGTAAAAAATGGTATAATATTATTTGATAGACAATTAAATTGTGCATCTGATTCTCGTAAAATATACAGGGCGTTCCATTTAAATTAAACAAGTTATTGCCATTTGAAGCTAATAATTATTTAAAATAAATTTTTAGACACTCTGTATAAGGTAGTATTATTTTTATTATTGCAACACAATAACTGATCAATAAATAAACTTCAGTAATTATTTAGCATTAAAAACTTTGATACCTTTGAAGAAATGAAGCCTTAAAATTTTTACTGCAATTTCACAAAATTGAAAATATTTCAAAAACGGTAAGGTTTAAGTATCATAAACCTTAATCAAATTTACCTTTATTTTAATCGTGGAAACTAAAAATGTAATAATATACAGGGTGTTCCATTTAAAAAAATACAACTTTGATATTTTTTACTTATTTGGGACACTCTGTATCTTGTAAAAATATTTTTAAATTGTAGCTCTAATAGTCCTTCAACGAACCCCAAACTTACAATTTGTAAAAATCTCATCGTTTAGCTACAATACTCCGTGTCGTATGTGGTGAACAACCCTGTATACTAATATATAAAATTCTTAAGTGACTGACATACTGATTAATCACCCTCCTGCTCAAACCACTCAACGTAAGAAGCTCAATTTTGGCATACAGGTTGATTCTAGGGTGTAGAGGTTCGATAAGAAGGGATTTTTCGAAATTCCAGTTCCAAGAGGGTGAAACCACCCCTCAAATATTACAATATTTTTTATTTAAAAAACAGCCAATTTTCCGAAAAAACGCTTAAACGCGTATATTTTATTTTGTTTTTTACATATTTTAAGATTTTTTAAAAATGTATACAGGATGTTCCAAAAATCTGGTCATTGATTAATCACGATCCTGCTTAAAGCGCTTGACGTAAAAAGCTGATTTTTGGAAAACAGATTGACTTTAGGGTGTAGAGGTTCGATAAGAAGGGATTTTTCGAAACTCGAATTCTAAGGGGCTGAAACTATCCCTCAAAAACCGGTGAGTTTTTCGGAAAAACTCTTAAACACGTATATTTTATTTTGTTGTTTTACATATTTTAAGATTTTTTATAAATTTATACAGGGTCTTTCATAAAATATGACCATTGAGTAATCACGATTCTGCTTAAACTGCTTGACGTTTAAAGCTGATTTTTGGCAAACGGATTGACTGTGGGGTGTAGAGGTTCGATAAGGAGGGGTTTCTCGAATCTCAAATTCCAAGAGGGTAAAAACGCCCCTCAAATACTACAATATTTGTTATTTAAAAAACGGTTAGTCTTTCAGGAAGACGCTTGGACAAGCATAATTTATTTGGTTTTTTACATATTTTGAAATTTTTTAAAAAATCGTACAGGGTGTTCCAAAAAGTTGGGTAATTTCTTAACCACGATTCTGCTTAAACTGCTTGACGTAAAAAGCTTATTTTTGGCAAACGGATTTTTCGAAAGTCAAATTCCAACGAGATGAAACTACCCCTCAAAGATTACCAAGTTATATAATAATAATGCCATATTGTTTTTTCGCATGCTGACATAAATGTGAGAAAATTTTATCCAGTTTGTATGTTAATGGAAATCCTTGCTTTGCTTTATCATCACCATTACAAGTGATTAATTCGACGCGAACGAAGTCGCTGGTACACGCTAGTTTTTTTAATTTTATTGAAATTTACCCTGTATAGCCCGATTTAAAATACCCATTGTAGGTTAAATTGAATTAAAATTTGGCCCCCTAGAAGTTATACAGGGTGAAACAAAATTAATACTGAACATTGGTCACTTTTAAAAGCAAGTTACTTTTTTGTTTTAAACGGAACACATAGTATATTATTTCGATAGATATAGATCTCTTCAAAATACCGTTAAGGATGCCTATTCCTTTGACAATAATCACCCTATAGTATACAGGGTGTTTCAAAAAACATGTGCTCAAACTGCTTACACTATTTAGCTAAAAAGAAAAGGAAAGTCAGTGGCGTACATGCTTTTTTAGAAAATATTCCAGTGATAACCCATACGCACGTCCCTGGGGAATTTGTCAACACTTTTTTAGCTTTAAAAATGTCGTATTTATAGTAACTTTTAAACGCTAAAAGTGCTTGCAAGAGAATTATATTAAATCGAAAAAATATTAAGAATTTAACACCCCGTAGCTTCGAAACAAAGCTATAGAATCGGACCTATGTTAATAAGAAAAATAAATCTTATTTTTACGTGAGGAATCTCCCCACGAGAGATGGCACATATTTTTTGAAACGCCCTGTATAGTGTCATTGTTAGTGGTAATATTATTCTGTGTGTTACTGAAAAAACTTTTAATAAACAATTAAATTAGAATTTCAATTCGATAGTAGAAAAATATTGTGTGCAACATGTGCAAAAACCATACTTGTCAAAATTCAAGCGTCTTGCAACAAATATGTCCTTTTTGCACTAGTTACACAAATAACTATTTTTGCGGCATTAACGGTAGTATTTCTTTTTTACGTTAACTTAGATATTTGATTTTTTCACAGCTTCAAGGAACTGTAGACGTGAGTGTATGGCTTTAATTTCAACTCGATACCTGCAAGGGTTCCCGAGATAAAGAATCTTGACAGACAGACAACAAAGTGGTCCTATAAGGGTTCAATTTTTTCCCTTTGAGGTACCAAACCCTGAAAAGTACAATGGGAGAAAGCAGCTGCTATGCGTACGAGAAATAAACTATTCTCTCGACGCGTGTTGTAGTGGTCCTACCACACTGTTACACAACTTATACGTTTGAGAATGAATTGATTATCTGGTAGTCACGTCAGTATACAGTTCCATTACAGAGTACCCAGCCGCACCACAACAAGCAATGTAATAAGAGCTGAAACAGCTGAAATACCGAAAAGCATTTGAATCATTCAAAACTCAAATATGTTATTGATATTTGAGATAAGATAAGGCTGTGAGACCATGTGCGTGATTTATTGTATCGATTATTATTGAACAGATGTTTGTTGGTGATACAGTGACTGTGATAGGATTTGACATACTATAGATTTCGCAATGGAACAACCTGATAAAAAGGGGAGCAAAAGTGTAATATTACAGGTATGCTCAGATGTAATTTGTTCATAAACAAAATAGAGTTTTATTATTTGACTCTTACTAACTTAAAAAAAATAAAGGGTATACCCGGATTAATGTGGGAAATCTGTCCCCGCGGCTTTTTTGACTCGCACTCAAGTGATCGATTTGGTGTGGAATCAAAATAATTCACCCAAATTTTTAGCTCTTGAACTCAAACGGTTTTCGAGATTTTCAAAAAAACTGTTTTTTCAATTTTATTTTTATAGTAAGATTCAAAATTAATTAATGATGATTTTATCATCATGATTCTTAAACGAAAAGCCCATTTTTAGCGGAGAAAAGAAAATTAAAATCTTAATTTTTTTAAACTTTGTCAAATATGTAACTCAGTAAAAATCGTCAGAAAATGTCTTTTATACTTCTTTACATTCAGGAATTTTTTAGAATTTTTTGAAGTGGTGGAACAATATGAAAAAAAAAATAAAAACTCATTTTTTTCTAAAATCTTAGTGGAGTGCCCAGAGACTTTTACCTCGGAATGCAATTACTGTGAATGTATTAATGTTAAACCTTCTGTATTGTGTTTTATAGATAAAATACTAAAATGTTTACCCATTTTTTTTCGTTGCTTTTAATTTTTTATTTTAGTAATTTTAGTAAATTCTTAATTATTTCCTTCTTAATATTTTGATTTTTTAATTCTTTTTCTAAGTAAATTTATTGAAATAAATAAATCTAATGCATATTATGCACCTATTCTGCTTATATTCTAATCATTGAAATGTTGATTGAAATCGAATTATAGCAGGGTGGCGCGTCGCGACGCGGTTTTTGCAAGGAGAACAAAGTTTGTATTGAAGTGAAATTTTCTGAGTAAGTCAATTTAAAGTATTTTCTTAAAATTATGTAGAGTTCTACAGGGTGCTGTCCCAAAAAAGTTACGCATCAAAGTTATGTTTTTCGGTGGAACACCCTATATATTAATTGATTTTTGATTCTAGTAAAAAAATAAAGGTTTGTTTCATTAGAAAGTTATATGACTGAAATGTATAGTTTTTGAAATACATTCATCGGCACGAAAAATGGGCATCTTAAAACTTTGATGAATTTTAAAGGTTAATATATTTTATTTTAATGGGCCGATTTTTGATGATTTTTACAGTGTGTTGCCAAATTATTTGACTTCTTAGTATCTTTTCTAAAATTAAAATGAAACTCCCCCATCTGTTAATTATACGAGGGAAAACAAAATGTTGATATTTTTGATGAAAGTTTGAAACGCCCTGTGAAATACGTTAAAAAACAGCAAGAAATTTAAAAATTATTTTATCATCTAGATACATCCTTCGATGGTTTGTTTGGGGTTATCTCATTAGCTTTTATTTTTGTTGAAATATTCGGTTTTAAAGAAGGCACTAACATATTTTTCGTAATTTTTACATTAAGACCACATGCTTTTGCTTTTGGGCCTAGTCCAAGGGCGTATTAGGGGGGGTACTGGGGACAGTACCCCCCCTGACGCTTGACGAGATACGAGAATTGAAATTAGTCAATGATCATGATTTTTTGAATTAATACCTGACATGTTATTTTGTATGCTTTTAATTATGTTGGATTTATCGTTTATAATATGTTCGGACCTAATTGCTTAGCTAAAGTGTTCTTATTGGCCAGGACAGTTTAGTGTAAGCTTACCCCTAAATCAATAATATCCATAAAGATATTGAAATAAATGTTGATGCTAAGTATATTGATAGGTTTTCCAAACAGCGTACTAGAAAAAACTTGATTTTGTTTTGTAGTTTGTATTTAAGTGAAGCTATAGTTTTTATAGTTTTTTCTTGATAGTTTAGAGTTTATTTATAGTTTATAGAAAATTAACTATTAAACGTTGTTTCATTTTTGTTTATGTTATTTACAAATCTATATTTTAATTTTTGTGTTATGTTTTTATATATTTGAAGACAAAAAATCGCCGTCGTTTTAATCGACAAAAAACGACGGTGATTTTTTTTGCGATCAATCATAGTACCACCCCCATAGCATACACCTATCTACGCCCCTGGCCTAGTCAACACATCTAGTAAGTTCTGATCCCGAAACAGGCCTTCTTGACATAAGATTTGCTTCATTTAATCTTCTTCTTGTAGTCCGTTAGTTAATATGTACGGTTCTTAAGCGCACCAATAATGGCGGTTTCTTAGCGATAAACTTACAATAAGTCGATCGTCTCTACTAAAAACTATACATTCTATCTTAGTAGAGTTTTTAATTTTTTCATATTGTTCCACTATCAAAAAAATTCTAAAAATTTTGAGTGTAAAGAAGTATAAAAGACATTTTCTGACGATTTTTAGTAACTGACATATTTCTCACAAAGGTTGAAAATTAAGATTTTAATTTTCTTTTCTCTTAAAATTAATTTATCTCATAAGGGCTTAAAGCACTCCACTCTAACTTATACTTTTATTTAGTTAAATGCCCTGTATACTGAATAATGTACAGGATGTAAGAACTTTAGATATTTTAATTGGAATTCTATTGTTTCCTGTTTGTAGGTATTTAATTATGCTTAATCACTTATCAACCAATAATCCAAATTTATTAAGTAATATTGCATGTAATAGTCAAATGATAACATATTATAGCAAAAACATTTTTTTCTCTTGTATCTTTGAAGCAATAAGTTTTGTTTATATCCGCTGATAATTAAATTTGAAATGTTATTTAGGCTTCTTAAAAAGATAGTGTTGAAATCTGTATTTAAAATTGCAACATTGTAATGCAATTAAAAACAATTTTATTGTGCTATCTTAAAAAAAATATTTCTAAACAAAATCAAAACTATTTATGTTATTTAAGAAATAAAACAATCTTTATAAACCTTCTGTACAAGACTTAAAAAGTTTGAATTTTCAATAATTTAATAAAATAAAAAAAATTCTTTAAAAAATCAACCTGCTGATATATTTTTAATTATTTTTATATATTATGTATTGTTTAGCAAACAACAGGGATATACAGGGTGTCCCCAGACTGAGCGTGTATTAGAAGTTTCTAGAGACCTACAAGATCTAGATCGGAGATTTTCTGCGCATCATTGTTTTACAATGAGATCTATCTATTAAAAATATTTTCAATATGGCGGCACTTCCGGAATTTGACACCAACTTTCTTATTTTAAATGGGGATCCCCATTTTTTATTACATACTAAATATGTAATAAGAAATGGGGGCACCCGTTTAAGATAAGAAAGTTGCTGTCAACTTCCGGTACTTCCGGAAGTGCCGCCATATTGAAAATATTTTTAATTGATAGATCTGGTTGTGAAACAATGATGTGCAAAAAATCTCCAATCTAGGTATTGTATTCTCTAGGAACTTCTAATGCACGCTCAGCCTGGGACACCCTGTATATTTATTTTAGATTCCTCAAGGTTTTATACGTAATGTACAGGTATTTTACAAAATTAGTTTACAATCTTATTAAAAAAAGACAATCTTTAAAACAACCTTGAATAGTGAGAATAAATACATATTGCACATTACTAAATTCACAGAATTAGAAATTATGACAAATTACATCTTTTATAACAAACACAAGTTAATTAAAAATATCCCCAGCAATATTATTGGCCTTCTAGTAAGATTGATTTGTTTTGAAGCTATCTAGAGTACTTAAATTAAAACAGTATTATAATTATACAGGGTCGTTCACCACATACGACACGGAGTATTGTAGCTAAACGATGAGATTTTTACAAATTGTAAGTTTGGGGTTCGTTGAAGGACTATTAGAGCTACAATTTAAAAATATTTTTACAAGATACAGAGTGTCCCAAATAAATAAAAAATATCAAAGTTGTATTTTTTTAAATGGAACACCCTGTATATTATTACATTTTTAGTTTCTACGATTAAAATAAAGGTAAATTTGATTAAGGTTTATTATACTTAAACTTTACCGTTTTTGAAATATTTTCAATTTTGTGAAATTGTAGTCAAAATTTTAAAGCTTCATTTCTCCAAGGGTATCAATGTTTTTAATACTAAATATTTAATGAAGTTTATTTATTGATCAGTTATTGTGTTGCAATAATAAAAATAATAGTACCTTATACACAGTGTCTAAAAATTTATTTTAAATAATTATTAGCTTCAAACGGCAATAACTTCTTTAATTTAAATGGAATGCCCTATATATTTTAGGAGAATCAGATGCACAATTAAATTGTCTATCAAATTGTATTATACCATTTTTTACCTATCCCTTCAAGTTTTCGTAGAAAATGCATTTTCTTCTAAATTAGACCTCATTTATCAATATATCTATGGAATATTGACATTTTAGATTGTTTTTAAAGCAACAAATGTACAAAATGTACAGACTAGTAATATTATCGTTTTTAGCAAAACGATAATATTACTAGCCCATTTGTATGCAAAAAGAAAACTATTTAAATCTTTATAAAAGGGTATACCATTAATTAAATATAACACATTATTTCCGCCCATATACTAATTAATTACATACTTAATTGTGTTCGTTAATAAATTATTATAAATAAATGTGGATTTGAGTCAGAAATCAATATAATAATAACTTATCAAATTAAAGTCTCTGTTGTTATAAATAAGCATTTATTAAAAAATGAAATATCATTTTTAAGGTGTTACTTTTTATCACACTGTCTAATGCCCATACAAAATCCAGTTTTTTAGTATTTGGAGCAATTATTATTAATCAACGCAAACAGTCAGTTAATGTAGTTTGAATACTGGAATCACAGCTGGAATCATATTAATTGATCCTCTTTAACAAATATTTAAACAGTTTTTTTTATTTTTTAATGAAATAAACGAATTATATCGACAATATTAGTATCTGTACTCTTTAAAAATTTGGTACATCTTTAAAAATAATCTGAAATGTCAATAGTCCATGGGTATATTGATAAATAAGTTCTAAATTACAAGAAAATGCATTTTCTACGGAAACTTAAAGAGATAGGTAAAAAATGGTATAATATAATTTGATAGACAATTAAATTGTGCATCTGATTATCGTAAAATATACAGGGTGTTCCATTTAAATTAAACAAGTTATTGCCGTTTGAAGCTAATAATTATTTAAAAATAAATTTTTTAGACACTCTGTATAAGGTAGTATTATTTTATTATTGCAACATAATAACTGATCAGTAAATAAACTTCAGTAAATATTTAGTATTAAAAACTTTGATACCCTTGGAGAAATGAAGCCTTAAAATTTTTACTGCAATTTCACAAAATTGAAAATATTTCAAAAACGGTAAGGTTTAAGTATAATAAACCTTAATCAAATTTACCTTTATTTTAATCTTAGAAACTAAAAATGTAATAATATACAGGGTGTTCCATTTAAAAAAATACAACTTTGATATTTTTTACTTATTTGGGACACTCTGTATCTTGTAAAATTATTTTTAAATTGTACCTCTAATAGTCCTTCATCGAACCCAAAACTTACAATTTGTAAAAACCTCATCGTTTAGCTACAATACTCCGTGTCGTATGTGGTGAACAACCCTGTATATGTTATTATGTTAGTTTTTCCCGATAGTAAAAACGCTCAAAAGATACTAGTTATGTTAAAATTTTATTAAACCAAAGAACCATACAACATTGCAATGCATAAAATTACATAATTGTATAAAATAAATCAGTTACTATACCGGGTGTTTCTCAAAAGTGGCTCACCCTTATAAATTTTCTATTTTTTCAGATAAAAAAAAACGAAATTTGGTAAGTTGGTATATGACATAAATTAGGATTGATTGACGTATTCACTTGTTTTCGGTCACTTCCTGTTTCACCGGAAATGACTGCAACTTTTGATTTTTAAATGGCACCCTCGGTATTTTTTTACTTTGTTCGATAAAAAATGACACTTTCTGAATAGAACGACATATTACAGGTAAAATTTTGACATTTTCGCTTAAAAAAATCGTATTTTATATTTCAATCTAGAGTGCCATGGCTGTGTTAAAAACACTAATTTTTAATCAAGCAGTCTTGGAAAAATAGATCTGTTCGTCTAATGTTTTTAGTGTTTTTTTCTGGCCGGTTAAAAGATGCCCAAATCGTATTTTGAATCATATCTCAATTTTTTCAAACGGAACGGGCGTGGCTCATTAGCATATTTGGAAAAAGCATTTTTTTACGAATAATTTGCTCCAAAAGACTTGGTATTTCGAGTAAAATTGTCGTTATGAACCGCATGTTACACAATCTGAAAAAATAAAAAAGTTGTAGGGGTAAGCCACTTTTGAGAAACACCCGGTATACTGTAAAAAACTATTAGAGATTGTGAAACTTGCAAGTCATTAACAGCATTTAAAACAGACCTCTTATCCTTGGCATGCCTTTTACTTGTATGCTTGTATATTTCATAAATGTTATTATTGTACAGGGTGTCCCATTTTCATTTATTTTACAGTTTATTTTGGTTTCTCGTTTTTTTTTACACGTGTTTTTCACGTAAATTCAGTGGCGTAACTGGTTAGTTCTTCGCTAGAAGCTATCATTTTTATGAAATATGACTCAAGATTATGTTTTTTTAATGAGGAATCTTGTATATTATTTTTTTGGTTTACCTTGTTATGAGCTTTCTAAAAATATATTAATCTATTAAATAATGCCATTTTATACCTTCTTTATGAAAATTAGTAGGTATATTATATTTTTAGAAAACTCGTTAAAAACAAGACAAATAAAATAAAAAATAATATCCAGGGTTTGAAAGAGGACACCCTGTACTTATACTGTATTAAAGACATATACCGGGTGTAACCATGGTGTACGTATACTGTAATACTGTAAGAAAAAGCAAATAAGTACATTTAAAAAATTCAATTTGATAAATAAAAAATACTTTATTATATTTTCTGTTAAATGGTTTAGATTTAGTAAATATTTTACTTTGTTTGGTTTCAGATTATTTTAGCATTTCTATCCAATTTCTCGAACATTGCCCCTGGTATGAGTATAGGTTTCTCAGCAATAGCCATACCAGCATTACGCCATTTTGACACACAGCAAATATCTTGGTTCGGTAAGTACCCTAACAAAACGTTCAGAAATAAGCACACCTTTCATTGTATCTTAGGGGAGGGAACTTTCATTCTAATCAGTTCATGGACACTAGAGCACTAGATCACAAGAGTGACCTTTGCTCTGATTTAGCTACCCTAAACCGTTGATACTTGCGTACAGAAATTCACTATCTCGCCGTTTTGTGAAATTTAAATTGCGCGCCATAATTTTTCAACCAATAGGGAATTGGAGACCACCTTTTCTATACAGGGTGGTCCAAACTGTATTCCGGAAAATTCGGCAGCATATTCTGCAGATAAAAATAAGTAAAAAAGTTCGTATAAACGTATGTCCGAAAATGCTTAGTTCCGGAGATACAGGGTGTAGAAGTTTCATTTTTATTTCGATTTTTTCCAAATAATTTTTGAAGTAACGTCAATATATTTGGATGAAAATTGGTATCTGGGGGGTCCTTTGACATGAGAAATTTGATTTTGATGACAGTATGACTATTTGTAAAGGGTCGCCACCTATATATGTTTTAACTGTTTTGAAAAGTAATAACTATTCACCCATACCTGTATAAATCTACATAGTGAAAAAAATATACATTTTCGTGATTTTTTATGTAAAAAATGTCTCTTGGTAAAAATGGCTACGAGCAACCGTTCTCAAGATATTTAGATATAGTCAATACTTGTCATTATTGACAGAAAAATAAACATGTTGAGTAGATAGTTATTTGACTGAATAACAATAACCATAACCCAATAACAGAACAGGAAATATAGACCTCCATAAAACAGCTTAAAAACAACAAATCAGCTGGCTGTGACGCGATTCCGGCGGAAATCTATAAGTGTGCAAGTAAAGAACTTATAGGTCATCTTAAGGCTCTCTTCGATGTCATATGGGAAAGCGGAGAGGTACCTCAGGACTTTCGCAACGCGAATATAGTGAATATATTTAAGAACAAAGGAAGTGCATCAGACTGCGGAAAATTACCGGGGAATTTCGCTGTTGGCTATCGGCGGAAAAATTCTTGCAAAATTATTTCAAACCGCCTGCACCCATATATAGACAAAATCGTTCCAGAATCGCAAACGGGTTTTCCGCGGTACCAACCACTTGGCACCAAATCGATTCCGTAATTTCACATCCAAATCAACTACTGGGAAAAAGTAAATATATATTTATACTGAGGATATTAAAAAAACACAAGTTCCACCAGTACAAAATTCAGTAGGTACAAGTACGCAACGAAGACGTTTTAAAATAAAGAAAAATAAAGTTTATTTTTAAAATAAAGTTTGATTGTTTCCACTTTTTCTGCCAGTTGAGAAGAACTTCAACGCAAAAGTCACAGAACAGCTATCTAGCAACTACCGCACCTGATCGTTCAACCTTGTGGCAAGTGAAAAAATGCGTAAACATCTAGAAATAATAAGAAAAAACAGCAAATTGATCAAAGGAATTTATCCATATCATTTACTCTGATAAATGTTTAAATAAACTTTTCAAATTTCAATCCTTCATATTTTCTCAATGACTCGACCGATTTTAAAAACAAAGCGGGAAAGTATAGAGAATAGAAATCCCTTTTCATTGCGGTACCACTTGACCCCCCTTCCCATTCGAAAAAAAATGGGGGATGACACCCCCGCTTAGAGGGTTGAAGATTTTGCAATCATTTTTGGGGCAAAAGTTCACAAACAAAATTAATGTGTTTTTGGATTTTTTGAAAAAAAAATACCCTAGCCGTTATGCCTTGCGGAACGTTTTCGATGGGCCACCCTGTATTCTAGGAATAACCAAGACAGACCGTAAAAGAATAGAGTTGATACGACAAAAGACCCAAGTAATAGATGTCACCTTCTTCTTCTTGCGGTACCGTGCCTGTCTTCAGGCGTTGATCTCCATGACTATTTTGTTGAAGAGTTCTCTATCTTCTGCCGCATGATACAGCCTCTCCACCTCCAGACCGGTCCAGTTCCGTATATTTCTCAGACATGACAGTTTCTTTGGACCTACTCATTTTCTACCTTCGATTTTTCCTTGAATGATCAAACGAGGAATATAATATTTGGTGCCACGCATTATGTGTCCGAAGTAGCTCACCTTTCTGGTCTAGATGGTGGTTAAGAGTTCCCGACCTTTATTTAGCTGTCCAAGAACTTCTTCGTAGCTTGTATGTTCGGTCCAAGAAATCTTAAGGATTCTCCGGTAGCACCAGATTTCAAAGGCTTCTATTTTATTTATATTCTCGACATTTAGCGTCCATGTCTCTCATCCGTAAAGAAGAGTGGACCATATGTAACAACGCAGTGTTCGTAATCGGGTTTGCAGTGACAGGTTTTTATTAGTAAGCGTGGTTTTCCATTTTTTGAATGTTCTACATGCCATTTCAATTCTTGCTTTTACCTCTTCGTCACATGTATTTTCACTGTTTAGCCCTAAATATTTAAAATGTGGTACTTTTAAATGTGGTTCAATATTCTGTCCGCTGATTTATATCGGGATTGGATTAATTTGTATTTTATCAAAAACATCCATTTCGTCTAGTTGATGTTTATATCAATACTCCATTTGCAACTAGCTTTATGTACCCTGTCTATTAACGTTTGCAAGTCTTCCATGCTTCCTGCGACAATGGCGGCGTCGTCTGCGCACCTTACGTTATTTATGATCTCGCCTCCAATTTTAACGCCTTCTACTGATAAAGTCTCTTTAAAACGTTCTCTGAATACAAGTTGAATAATAACGGTGACAAATTGACAACGAGATCTCTATTACCAGAAATCAATAGAAGAATTAAGTTAGAATGGAATATTAATGGAAGAAACTCGATCATATTCACATCTGGAATGCCACTCTATCTAAAGAAGGAAACATTCGACCAACATGTACTACCAGTCATGACCTACGCATGCGAAACATGGACACTTAAAACGGACATTGAAAGTAATTGAAAATGTCAATCAATCCTGATTTATGTCATAAACTAACATACCAAATCTCGTCTGAAAATAAAAAAGTTACAGAGGTGAGCCACTTTTGAAAAAACCCCGGTATAGATTAGTCTCATTCTATTATAAGATAAAGTAAAGGAATAGTTTTGACTACTACTCCTCTCGATATAATGTAGTTACTGCAACCTTTCTCAATAACAAGGCTGGAGAAAAGGAAAGGTCGAACAGTAAAATGAAATTTCAACGAAAGTGGTTGTAAAATACCTTTACGTAATCGATGCCGTTATGGAATGAAAGTAATTTATTTATACCTAGTTGAAAAACTCAAATTAAATCTAATCTAATCACACTTACGTGATGATAGCTATCAACAATTATTATTAGAGGTAGTACAGAGTGAATAATTTGACATACGCAGCGAGCAACAATGATTGAAACAGTTGCATGGCTATTTGAGGTTGCCATTTAAAAATTAAAACTTGTAGTAATTTCCGGTGAAACAGGAAGTGACAGAAAACAATTGAATACGTTAACTAATCCTAATTTATGCCATATACACTAACATACCAAATCAAAGTTATAGGGGTGAGCCACTTTTGACCCGATATATTCAGAAAATTATTTTTATATTATATTTCTAACTAAATATCTGGGAAACTGTGCATTTTCGAAACACAGTTCAAATGGGGCGAATATAGAGCTCCAGTAGCTCTATCCTTAGAGGCTTCACTGGTCGTTTAGCTACTTACCGTTTCCGAAAGGAAACATCTTATTTTTATTTACACCTTTATTGTTTTTTTCTGCTGGTATAATTTAATGTAGCGCCCAACGCCAACATTTTCGAAGTGACTTCCACACTTAATTTCAACGATAACACCTTAAAATTATTTAAAATCATAAAACTAATTCTAAAAACACACGGATTTTGGTAGCTCGAGCGAACTATTCTGTACGAACAAAAAAGGAAATATTTTTAAGCGCCGCCTTGTGACAGGTGGCGTAGAAATAGAAATTTGTCGAGAATTCATTATGTAACACCGGCATACTAGTTTGTAGATCAATAGTCGGTCGATAAACAAGCATAAATGTCTAAGTGCAACTTCCTGAATTATTCTGATCGAGAGAAAAATTACGAACCAGCAATTCTAGTTCCGAGTTCTCAGACTAAGAAAAAACTTTTTCCTAATCAATTAAATATTATCTTGATATGATAACCGATTACAAGTTATTTAATAGGAAATAATTTAATAGTTTTTACTACACATTATAATTTTATAAATAAACTAGCGTGTACCCGCGAGTTCGTTCGAGTCGAATTAATCATTTGTAATGGTGATGATAAAGCAAAGCGAGAATTTCCATTAACATACAAACTGGATAAAATTATCCCACATTTATGTCAGCATGAGAAAAAACAATATGGCGATATTATTATATAACTTGGTAATATTTGAGGGGTACTTTCATCTCGTTGGAATTTGACTTTCGAAAAACCCGTTTGCCAAAAATAAGCTTTCTACGTCAAGCAGTTTAAGCAGAATCGTGGTTAATCAATTACCCAACATTTTGGAACACCCTGTATGATTTTTAAAAAATTTCAAAATATGTAAAAAATAAATTATGCGTGTCCAAGCGTTTTCCCAAAAAGACTAACCGTTTTTAAAGAACAAATATTGTAATATTTGAGGGCGTTTTCACCCTCTTGGAATTTGAGATTCGAGAAACCCCTCCTTATCGAACCTCTACACCCCACAGTCAATCCGTTTGCCAAAAATCAGCTTTAAACGTCAAGCAGTTTAAGCAGAATCGTGATTACTTAATGGTCATATTTTATGAAACACCCTGTATACATTTTTAAAAAATCTTAAAATATGTAAAACAACAAAATAAAATATACGTGTTTAAGGATTTTTCCGAAAAACTCACCGGTTTCTAAATAAAAAATATTCTAATATTTGAGAGGTGGTTTCACCACCTTAGAATTCGAGTTTCGAAAAATCCCTTCTTATCGAACCTCTACACCTTAAAGTCAATCCGCTTTCCAAAAATCAGTTTTTTACGTCAAGCGCTTTAAGCAGGATCGTGATTAATCAATGACCAGATTTTCCGAAAAACCCTGTATATATTTTTAAAAAATCTTAAAATATGTAAAAAACAAAATAAAATATACTAGAAAAAAAAATAGTACTACCCTATAAAGGGTTAGGCCATACCAAAATTATATTTTTACTTATGGAACATCCGGTATTTTTTTCGACATTAATCGATCATACATGCGGTACGAAGAATATACGGTAAACTTTCCCAACAGGACTAAATATAACTATATACCATCAATTACTATAAGTATTATATCCTGGTTACTAGATAATAATTGTTTTTCTTTTCTTTTCAGAAAACCGTAAAAGATGACTTCTGTACTTGACAAAGACTAGAAAGATGCTCCATTCGTACATCCGGTTGCATAAGGAGAATAAACTGGTCTATCGTTGGTTAAAAATGAAAATACGTCCACCGGATTAACCAAAACAAACATTTTTTTTTATATTATTTAGTACCAGTCTCTTCTAGTCATTTAATTAACTAGTACATTTTAGGTAAATATTACTATCAATACTAAATCATTGTCTACAACATTCAAGAAAAAACTTTTCGTCTGGCATCTCTATATAGGGTGGTCCGAACTGTATTCCGGAAACTTCAGCAGCATATTTTGCAGCTAAAAATAAGTAGAAAGTTCGTAAATGTATGTCCTAAAATGGGGCTTAGTTTCGGAGATACCTATACAGGATGTAGAAGTTTCATTTTTATTTCGATTTTTTCCAAATAATTTCTGAAGTAACGTCAATATTTGGATGAAAATTGGTGTCAGGGAGATTTTTGATATGAGAAATTAGATTTTGATGTGAATGTGACTCCTACTTGTAGGGGGCGCCACCTACATATTTTTAACTGGTTTGAAGAGTAATAACTTTTCGTCTGTACCTGTTACTGATTTTATGGAAAGCACTGTTCATTAAAATGTTGTATCCTATGTTATAGGGCTTGTTTCTCTCTACAATTTCCTGTCTCACAATGTACCGTTTGTGTGCGGGAAGGGTTTAAGTTTCATAGTTGTCGATTTTCGAAAGAAATCAGTACATGTATATTATTTCGTATATTTTTCATTTTATTGATTTTATGAAAAGCACTGTTCATTAAAATGTTGTATGCTATGTTATAGGGCTTGTTTCTCTCTACAATTTCCTGTCTCACAATGTACCATTTGTGTCCGGGAAGGGTTTAAGTTTCATAGTTGTCGATTTTCGAAAGAAATCAGTACATGTATATTATTTCGTATATTTTTCATTTTATTCATTTTATGAAAAGCACTGTTCATTAAAATGTTGTATGCTATGTTATAGGGCTTGTTTCTCTCTACAATTTCCTGTCTCACAATGTACCGTTTGTGTCCGGGAAGGGTTTAAGTTTCATAGTTGTCGATTTTCGAAAGAAATCAGTACATGTATATTATTTCGTATATTTTTCATTTTATTGATTTTATGAAAAGCACTGTTCATTAAAATGTTGTATGCTATGTTATAGGGCTTGTTTCTCTCTACAATTTCCTGTCTCACAATGTACCGTTTGTGTCCGGGAAGGGTTTAAGTTTCATAGTTGTCGATTTTCGAAAAGAAATCAGTACATGTATATTATTTCGTATATTTTTCATTTTATTGATTTTATGGAAAGCACTGTTCATTAAAATGTTGTATCCTATGTTATAGGACTTGTTTCTCTCTACAATTTCCTGTCTCACGATGTACTGTTTGTGTCCGGGCAGGGTTCATAGTTTCATAGTTGTCGATTTTCGAAAGAAATCAGTACATGTATATTATTTCGTATATTTTTCATTTTATTGATTTTATGGAAAGCACTGTTCATTCAATAAAACTACTGAGTAAAAAATATACATTTACGACGTTTTTTAGGTAAAAAGGTCTCTTGGTAAATCGCTACGACTAATGCTTCTCGAGATATTTGGAATCTAAATTATCAATACCTGATGTCATCACTGACATAGATTAAATATGTTGACTAAAAATAGTTATTGGACTGAAATCATAAATTTGAAATGTGGTTGTGCCAGAAGTTCAACAGAAAGCGTTTTATCATTTTTTGGAAGAAAAATTTTGATTTGTTTAAAAATTATCATTTCAGTCAAATAACTACCTACTCAACATGTTTATTTTTTTTGTCATATAATGACATGTATTGACTATTTCTATTCTAAATATTGTTACAGATTCCGTGGGTCCACTAATTTAAACTCACGATAAAATACTTAACGATTTAATTTGTCTCACTCTGTACAGACAACTTATACTATTTACAACACAATTTATGCAACTACTATTACTCTAACGGTACTGGCACCTTCGCCAATTAATTCACAATTTAAAACGCGGTATTATCAAACTTCAGACTTCAACTGTCAAAGCGCGGCCCTTTATATACCCCCTGGCGAATGTTTCTGGAACGTTCTAAAGAATTCTGTAATTTTCTTTTACTTTCTGGCGAATTCGCCAGGTTCCTCAATGCACGTTGCGGTTATGTAGCAGTAATGCAGTATGCAACCAGTAATACACCTTGACCTTGACAATATCTTGAAAATCATTGCATGTAGCGACTTTTACCAAGAGACATTTTTTACGTAAAAAATCACGGAAATGTATATTTTTCACCCAGTAGTTTTATAGAGGTACGGGCGAAAAGTTATTAATCTTCAAAACGATTAAAACACATACAAAACCTACAAATAGGAATCATATTGACATGAAAATCAAATTTCTCATGTCAAAAAAGTCCCAGACTTAAATTTTCATCCAAATATTGACTTACTTCAGAAGTTATTTGGAAAAAATCGAAATAAAAATTAAATTTCTACACCCTGTACCTCCGAAACTAAGCATTTTAGGACATACATTTATACGAACTTTTTTACTTATTTTTATCTGCAGAATATGCTGCCGAAGTTTCTGAAATACAATTCGGGCCACCTTGTATATTAAAAGATATTCTTTTAGATACAGTATCTGTGATAATAGTGCATTCAATAAGGACAAGAAACATTTTTATCCGCACAATTTCCATAAGTAGTTTAGAAAAAATATATTAACATAATCATGGCCATTGTCAATTTGTTGGCAACAACAGCCTTAAAAAGCGTTGGTTTGCTTTGGATCAACTATATGGATTATTCCCTGATGCTAGCCAGTCTCACGTTTATCAACTACAATCAACTGGATCCCGAGTCGCCCATAATCAACCAGAAAACATTGCATAAAGAGTACGACTTTGTGGTCGTAGGAGGGGGATCAGCTGGAGCTGTTGTAAGTACTACAATAACAGTCTATTCATAATATATAGTCTGTCCAACGACAAGATCCTTGACAGTGATAGATGTGTCTGTCATTTTAATTTCAAAGTAGTTTATTTTATTTTACAAAGAAATAAGTGGGTACAACTGGTACACATAGCAGGAAATTAATATATTTAAAATTTGACTGATAAGTGATTACTTCAAAATATTGTGAAAAAAAAACTGTATAAAACTGAAACTATGTAATCGAGTTATTTTATTTAAAAAAACGGTATGTGTTAATACAAAACAAACAATAACAAAACACCACTTATGTACAAACACAAATTTGTAATATTCCACAGGAATAAATAAAACAACATAAATAAAACAAACTATTTTATTAATAACAACACTTACCAAATTTTATACCTTAAAGGTTGATTAATTAACTTTAATCTTAATTTTTTTTAAGCCAGTAGTACTGAAATCCATTATTTACCTATCGTGTGATGTCGATATTTTACAGCTACTCCAGTAGTATATGTTTAGAACGATCCTTGTAGCATATACGAGATTCACTTATCTCCGACGAGATGGTATACAAACTTTATTGATGGTAACTTTATTGGTGTATAAGACTTTCTGCCTGGGCAGCGAGTATTAACTATAAACTGTGCTCTGGGTCTACAGTTAATTTTCACTCAATTTTTCCTTCACTTGACTTCAAAAGACACAAAACACACGTAATAACACGAATCAAAATGCACCATCTTCCAAAACGCAGATATTTGACATAAGTTGACACAAAATTATAACCTATAATTTGGCAAGATACGTCGGCGTCCGTTTGACGTTCATCGTTTCGTCAAACCAATAAAATTGAAATATGATCTGTCATTTTTGAAATAAACCAATAAAACTGGTTAAAAACAACAAGAGACGACGCAAGACGGATTTATATTTAAATCCATCCATAGTTAACTTAAAAATATTAGAAACTTTTTTTAGTAAAATAAATAGATTGGTATGGGACGTCATCTGCTTTTTTTCTGTCATCGCCTGTCGAAATCTTACCTGAGGAAAAAAAACAGAGTATAGTCCCCGGATTGTCTTTGCAAGAGGAAAAACTTTTTTATTAATGATATTTTGAGAAATTACTCTAAAAATAATCTAAATAATTTGATTCTCATTTTTCTTAATAATGGGTTAGGTTGAAGATTTTCTTCTCTAGCTACTAGCTGCAGACCCTTAAAACATGTTCTACATCTTGACAACATTTACTTACCTTATTATTTCTGGTTTTAATGTCATTTTCGTTCTAAATTTTCAGTACAAAGCACTCACCTGAAAAGGAACAAAATTATTATTAAAGTTATTGTTTTCCCAGATGATATAAAATAAAAATTAAATATTTTTCAAGACTTATTGAATTGGATAAGCTAATTTATATTTTAAAAATAGTTTATACAAAGTGTCTCAAAAAGCATGTGCCATCTCTAGTGAGAAGATTCCTCACTTATAATAAAAATTTATTTTTCATATCAAAATAGGGCTTTGTTTCGTAGCTAGAGGGGGTTAAAATCTTAATTTATTATCGATTTAATACCATTTTCTGTCAAATGTTTTTAGCGATTCGAATGGGTCTCTTTTAGACGGACGACCGTCTTGAGAACTGCCGTCAGTTTTCTAGACAGTCTTCCCTTTTACAATAAATCATTTCAGGTAGCATCAAGATTGTCAGAAGTTCCAAACTGGAAAGTTCTACTTCTTGAAGCCGGTCCAGACGAAAACGAAATATCAGATGTACCATCTCTGGCTGCCTATTTACAACTGTCAAAATTAGATTGGGGGTATAAAGTGGAAAGTACAGGACGTGCTTGTTTAGGTAATATTGAAATTACTTCTCGAAGACTCATTCTTCTACTAAATATACTATACTGCCCTGTTATCGAAAACTGCCTTATCTGACTTGTTGAGCAAGTTAAGTTTTTGTTTTTTAATATTTGTAAATAGGGCACGTTTATACTATAATGGGGCTGTCAGATTTACACTTTAGATGAAATTATACAGGGTGTTTCAAAAGACATGTGCTATCTCACGTGGGGAGATTCCTCACATAAAAATAAGATTTATTTGCAATATCAATATAGGTCCGATTCTGCTTTGTTTCGTAGCTACGCGTGTTAATATTTTTTCGATTTATTATAATTCTCTTCCAAGTACTTTTAGCGTTTCGAATGAAATTTTGAGAATAAAAGTTACTATAAATGCGACATAATTTAAACCTAAGTAGCAATTTAAACCTAAGTAGCGACATAATTTAAACCTAGTAAGCAATTTAGTGGTGATTAAAAGTTGTCTCTGGATATTTTGATCTGTAATTTTAATTGTTTTAGGTATGAAAAATGGACGTTGCAACTGGCCTAGAGGCAAAGTACTCGGTGGATCCAGCGTTTTAAATTATATGTTGTATGTCAGAGGAAATAAAAATGATTATGATTATTGGGAGCAATTAGGTATGAACAAAAACGACTCAACTAAGAGACTTTTTACATGTATAAACGGCTTGCATGTGGTAAAAATTTTAAGACTGCCTACTAAAAGCGGGCGGTTACTGCGGGCGAAACTAAACTAAGCCAAGCGAAGATAAGATTTGTAATCAGCTCCCATACTTTTAAATGCATCAGCGGCCACTTGACCGAAACTAAACGAAAATATACGAACGAAGATTTAAATCGTAGTTTAGTTTCGCTCGTTTTAGTTCGTGACAGGTTCCAGCGAATTTTTCGCAGCGATTAGTTCTATGATAGCAGAGATACAATACGAAAACACAGCTAACTTAGCTGACTACTGAGCGAAAATCGTTCCCAGTGGCCGATGAAACTTATTTTCGTTTAGTTACCGTTTGTTTTTATATTCTTAGCTTAGTTTAGTTACGCTCGCAGTGGCCGCCTGCCTTGAAGCTGATTTTTAAAAATCTTATCTTCGCTTGGCTTAGTTTAGTTTCGCTCGCAGTGGCCGCCCGCCTTTAAGGCTTTAGTTATTTTCGTTTAGTTACCGTTTCTTTCTATAAAGGCAGGCGGCCACTGCGAGCGTCACTAAACTAAGCTAAGAATATAAAAACAAACGGTAACTAAACGAAAATAAGTTTCATCGGCCACTGGGAACGATTTTCGCTCAGTAGTCAGCTAAGTTAGCTGTGTTTTCGTATTGTATCTCTGCTATCATAGAACTAATCGCTGCGAAAAATTCGCTGGAACCTGTCACGAACTAAAACGAGCGAAACTAAACTACGATTTGGATCTTCGTTCATATATTTTCGTTTAGTTTCGCTCAAGTGGCCGCTGATGATCTTATCTTCGCTTAGTTTAGTTTCGCTCGCAGTGGCCGTCCGCCTTTAATATACGAGCGATACACATTGAGTGTAAATCAAAAGAAAAATTAACCTATGCTATAAATTAAAAAGTAATATAGAATAATTAAATATGACTTATTTATTCGTATTATTGTTTAATAGATGTTACAGTAAAAGCCAGAAATCAGTGAATGTTTACAAATACTAGTAAAGCTCACATTCACTGATTTGCGTTGAACACTACGCCAGTAAAAGTTCAATAACTAATTTTGATACAAACCTTTATTAGTAAATGCTATCATTTACTAGAGCTTACTAGTGAATGCTAGCATTCAAACTCACATTGCCTTTTGACTATTATCTAGTAGCTGCTGATCGGTAACTTACTATCAGGAAATTACGATAAGAGCAGATCAATACAGCACCTTCCACCAAAGCGTTCCCTATTTTATAAATACAATGGCTGTTACCGACTTTTAGTAAATGTTACTGTCACTAGTAACTGCCAAAAAATACTGGTAAAAATCGACAAAGGGTATAGCCAGATTAATATAGGAAATCTGCCCCGCGGCTTTTTTTACTCGCACTCAAGGGATCGATTTGGTGTCGAATCAAAATAATTCACCTAAATTTTTAGCTCTTTAACGGTTTTCGAAATTTTTAAAAAAAAATTATTTTTATAGTAAAATTCAAAATTAATTAATGATTATTATTTTTTTCTAATTCTTAGAACGAAGGGATTCTAAGACATGAAAAAATAATATGATCATGATTCTTAAAGGAAAAGCCGATTTTTAGCGGAGGAAGGAGAATTAAAATCTTCATTTTTTTAACCTTGGTGAAATATGTCACTCATTAAAAATAGTCAGAAAATGTCCTTTATACTTCTTTACACTCAGGAATTTTTTTTTAGAATTTTTTGAAGTGGTTTATGGTGCAACAATATGAAAAAAAAATAAAAACTCATTTTTTTTCTAAAATCTTCTGTTTTAACTACCTCATATTTTGGTTTAGTTTAAAAAAGTGCGTTAGAAAATATTTTTTCGTTAAAAATACATCCTTGCCAGAAATAAACATAAAGATTATTATAAAAAAATGAGTCCGAGAAGATTTTAGAAAAAAAAATAGAAAAAATGAGTTTTTAATTTTTTTCATATTGTTCCACCACTTCAAAAAATTCTAAAAAATTCCTGAGTGTAAAGAAGTATAAAAGACATTTTCTGTTTCTGACGATTTTGAGTGAGTGACATATTTCACAAAGGTTAAAAAATGAAGATTTTAATTTTCTTTCCACTAGTGATGTAAACTTTAGTTACTTTTATGGACTCGTAACTACTAGTTACTTTTGGTAATAGGACTCGTTACTTTAGTTACTTTAGTTACTCGTTACTTTGGTACTTAGTATCGTTACTTCATAATCGTTGTTTTGTGTACAGATTGGCAGACTTGGGCTTGACGTGGAACTTCGTTGTGCGCGGCGATCTTCGTTGCATGCTCGGTTTAACCTATAAGGGGTTTCTACTTTCTTCTAGTGTAAGGGCTTAATAGGATAATTTCAATACTCGGTATTCAAGTATTGAATAATATGTTTTTAATAATATGTATAATATTTTTATAATGATATGTTAAATAAAACTACGTACTATAAATAAAATTAAAAATAAAAGAAAACAAATCAAACAAAGAAAATATGTGTTTAATAAATATAAAGTATTTTTTTATATTTTCTCTCTCTCTCTTTCTCTGTCTTTGTATTACATTAATAAATAGGCAAACATTGAAGAGTAAAAATAAAAAAAAATGCATATATTTTTGTTAAAATATAAAAATATTAAAAAAAAATGTATATTCCTCTGTGGCGGATTCATCTCTTCAAAAAAGTCCTTTGGATTAACGCAGCAGTGTTTACTAAAAATTACTATTTTTATTTTGTAGATTTTCTTACAATGTAAGTGGCGAAATACATATCTATTCTCTTTTGAAGAAGAAAAATATTTGCTCTGCTTTTTCAGATGTTAACATTTTTTGCGACTAACGTGAATCCATTTTTAATTAATATCTAAGACATGTTAATCTAAATAAACAATTCCATTCTATAAATAAAAAGCGACAACAAACGGCAAAGGGACAGACCGCCTCCGGGTCGGCATGAGCCAATCATAATAATTGTAATAAAAATATAACACATTTGCCATCCATAACACCGGCCGGCGTCAAGTCAACACTTTAAACATAAACATATTGATAACAACTAGACCTACGTCGAAGTAAGGAATATTTCAGTATCGAGTTTCGAGTCCTCCGTTCGTGCATTTCCAGGGATTACGATTACTGCTGGCGCAAAAGTAACGAATTAGCTTAGTAACGAGTAACGAGACCTAAATTCAAATAGTAAGCGTTACTTCGAGTCCTCGTAAAGTAACTGTTACTTTGTAACGATTACTTAGAATTTTTACATCACTACTTTCCACCGCTAAAAATCGGCTTTTCGTTTAAGAATCATGATCATATTATTTTTTTCATGTCTCAGACTTGTAAGAATTAGAAAAAAATCATCATTAATTAATTTTGAATTTTACTATAAAATTAAAAATAAAATTGAAAAAACAGTTTTTTTTTAAATCTCGAGAACCGTTTGAGTTAAAGAGCTAAAAATTTTGGTGAATTATTTTGATTCGAAACCAAATCGATCCCCTGAGTGCGAGCCAAAAAAAGCCACGGGGGCATATTTCCTATATTAATCCGCCGACACCCTTTCTTTAAAATATTACATTTATTGAGCCAATGCATACTCGTTAGCATTTCCTAGTGATTCTTAACATTATTAAATTTCCGACTTTCACTGTAATATGTATAATACACATTTAAGGCAATCCTGGTTGGAATTACGACGAAGTATTGAAATACTTTATAAAGTCTGAAGATAACAGAAACCCTTATCTAGCCAGAACACCATACCACGGAATGGGAGGGTTATTAACAGTTCAAGAATCGCCATGGAGAACTCCCTTAGTTGTAGCATTTGTAGAAACTGGTCTGGAAATGGGATATCCTATAAGGTAAATATTATTCAATTCTGAATCGTTTATTACAAGACGCAGACAGACTTTTATATTTTGTGTCTTGGCCACGAATTTTCAAAATTCGGCTTCTAAGGAGGCGCGTCTAAGAGATACTTACATCTGATCCCATTCTGGGCTGTCTCTTTGATATCTACCCATGTTTTTCAAACCTCTTGGGCTTCAGAGGCTATTGTTCTTCTCCGTGGTCTTCCTCTGGCACGTCTTCCCTGTGTGTTTCATTCAAGTGTCTGTTTTGCGATACCTCTGAGAGGTCTGCACAAAATATGGCCACTCCAGCCCCACTTTCTTTTCTTAATTTTGATGTCTATTGATTTTATGATGCACTTCTCCACAGTTCTTCGTTGTTAATTTGATTGGTCCAAAAATTCTTCTCAATATTCTTCAAAGACACTCGTTAACATACACCTACAGGCCTCCCATGAGACTACGCTTAACTTTCCATGTTTCGCATCCAATAATTACTTGTAGACCCAATATATTACTTTAAAGTTCAATAAAAGATTATATCTTATGATATTTTTTATAACAATTATTTTTGGCTTAAAGTGGACTTATTTGTTGATTAAGTTGCAATGAAGTAAAAAATTAAACAATTTTAGGGACATAAATGGCGCAGATCAAGCAGGATTTATGATAGCTCAAGGAACGATCAGAAGAGGACAGAGATGCTCGACAGCAAAAGCATTTTTAAGGCCTGTGAAGCTGCGGAAAAATATTCATATAGCTTTAAATTCTCAGGTCACAAGAATATTGATAAATCCGTCGAACATGAGAGCTTTTGGAGTAGAGTTTTACAGAAACGGTATGTCAGACATTTGGTAAATACTCATTAAAAAACAATAATAACTAATAAGACTTCACTAGATTAACAATAAACAAATTCTAATAATATTTTGAACTAAAATTTGTTTATTACATTATATTAGAATTTTTCTAAGTAGTATTTTTATAACAAACAAAATTAAAATAAAATAACAGAAATAAATCATGGTACTTAAATGAATGGATAGAATCATATAAATTTGTGTACTTAGAGAAAATAGCCAGAAGTATTGGGCATTGCATTTTTTTGTTACGTACCTTCAATGTGCGAATTAAAGAATATAAAGATTATTTAAGAAAGGGCGATTTTCACAATTTAGATTTGTCAGCATTCATGGGACACAGGACACAGAATATAAAAAATGTCTATACCTATGTGGCGGATTCATCTCTCCAGAAAATCCTATATGGGTATTTCGCCACTGCAAGAAAATCTACAAAATAAAATAGTTATTTTATGTAAACACTTCTGCGTTAATCCCAAAAGGAAACTACTTGTTAGAAGTTAGGTTTAAAGATATACAAATTTGCCTAACGAACATAAAAAATGCTTAACGTTTCGGAAAGTTTATCTCTTTCCGTCGTCGGAAGCAAAAAAAATACGAAGAATAAAGAAAAAAAAACTATTTAGAATATTTAAATTCAACTATTTGAGAACACTTTAGTTTCTTTAAAACAGATATGTCTACAAAAACCGTTGACGTTCTGTTATTTTAACAGATAGGGAATATATTTAACAAAGCAAAAATTATAATGAAAGAAGCGATAGCCTCTAAAAGAAAAATAAATGTATTGCTCCAACCTCTGTAGATGTTAGTAATGTTCTTTGATTTTAAAGAACATAACGTAAATAAAAATAACATACGTAAAAATTAAAAACAAGTTAAAAATTAATGATACAAAAAGTTTGCAAATTTTTGGTTTTACCTTATTAAGAAATTGTAATCAGATAGTAATTGTTAATTTTGAAGTTTAAAATGATTAAATGTCATTTTAGAGAACGTCAACGGTTTTTATAGACGTATCTGTTTTAAAAAAAGTGTTCTCGAATAGTTACATTTAGATATTTTAAATAGTTTTTCTTTGTTGTTTGTGTTTTTTCTTGCTTCCGACGATGGTTAAGAGACATACTTCCCGAAACGTTAAGCATTTATTTGTCCGTTAGGCAAATTTGTTTATTAGTAAACCACTGCTGACAATTAGTCTCCGTTGGATTACCGCAGCAGTGTTTACAAAAAATAAAAAATAATCAGAAAGTGTGCAGCATTTTGGTTTTACCTTATTAAGTAATTGTTATCAGGTAGTAATTGTTAATTTTGAAGTTTAAAATGATTAAAAAAAATGTCATTTTAACAGAACGTCAACGGTTTTTATAGACGTATCTGTTTAAAAAAAATGTTCTCGAATAGTTACATTTAGATATTTTAAATAGTTTTTTTCATTGTTCTTTGCAAAGACATTATAAAGATAGACCGAACATCTCATTCATAAATACTCGTTGGTAGTGTATCAAACATTCCAATGTGTCAAACAAAAACAGAAGAGACAGAGAAGGCTAAAATTTCCGACCCCGGCAACTAAGCGCATTTGGATTGTTCTAATGGCCAGTGGCATATCGTTTTTTGGAACGAATTTAATTAGTAAAGTAAAAGTAAAGTAATTAGTAAAATTTTTACTCCATATTAATATACTACATTAACACTTTTTTCGTTAAGATGAGTTTTGTTACAGGTCCTAATATAATAATATAATTATATCCACATATACTTATGTTGAAACGTTAGTAGGTAGTTTTCGAAAATCGCTCAACGTCGATATTCAATTTAAACTTTCAGTTACTTCTATATAACTTTCAGTTACTTTTGAATATTTACAGGGTGACTCAGGCTTGGTGACTTTTCTTTCAATTTTTTTAGAATATGGAGCCAATGGTAAAGCACATTTTAATTTTGTAATCATAGGTAGCCGGAACATATTTTCAAAACTAAATTTATGGGTGCCATAAGTCCATTCAGAAATACACCTAAGTTGCCACCTGTCACTGAAGGACAGTCCTTTTGAACTCTTGTCCTTTTTGACTTTTTTGACTTTAAAAGTAATTTTTATTTACGTATTTTCCCTGAGAGAAAAAGATAACTTAGAACTTCCCATTTAATCTGAAATGAATGTTTAGACACCGAATATTAACTAAAAAAATTTAATTAAATTGTTATAAAACTTATAAATAAATTTTTCTTGTTTAGAATAGGCAACATTATTTAGAGCTTCCCGTTTAATCTCAATTATAGTTTTAAGGTTTCCAGTTTTTACTTTTTGATCTGAAAAGAGCTTTAATTAGTATTAAAGTAACGGGTGATTGGTTCGCAATCGATAGCTTCCCGTGAAGTACTGTGTAATACTTGTTTAATCTTGTATTATTAATAACTTCTATACCTAAAATCAATATTTATTTTATTGAAAATTGTGTTTTTGAAAACAACTAAGACTAGTTTGACTTTCGGTCTTCTTCTTTTATTATGATGGCTCTGATACGAGGCAATTGCTTTTTAGTCTCGCAATAGAAGGTTTTTATCATTAAAAGTATCAAATCTGTGTGCTACAGTACGGGATTTCTGTCGCATAATAATATTACGTTTATTTACAAATCCATTACTTAGGTAGCTTAATCAGACAATCAAATTTTAGTTAAACGTCCAATCTTCATGAATATTTAAACATATGTATTGCGGTTTGAATCACCCTGTATGTTGACAAAATGTTTGTCATTGCGTTACAATCTTATGTAAAGATTGAAATAAAATCACAAGAGCCGAAAACGTAATAGGTAAAAGCTTTTTTGGAGGCCTGGGTCACTCTGTATATAGATATGCATAAAAATAAATGGCCTAAAATTATTTACAGTTCAGTCATTCTAAAAAAAGAATTAGCCTTCAAATAACTCTAGAAAGAAAGGGTGTTGTATTTGTACGAATAGTAAAACTTCTAAACAAGTACTGAGGAGACTGGAATATAGACCTAATAAAAGCAATAAAATGTAAAAAGGCCGGGTAAACACCTTTGTTTATTTGTTGAGCAAAATTCCTAGAATATCGTATATAATGACCAAAATATGACGCAATTTAAAAAATGTCACTTTCTGGCATATAATAAAGTTTCAAATGCAACGTTTATATTCAAATTTGTTATGATCTACAAGAGTTAGGTAGTAATTGAGACGAATTATAGTTCAATTACCGGCTACTACGTTCTTGTTTTTAATAGATCAAAATTCAACAAATATAATTAGAAATTATTTTAATTGTGAGAGGCTCCTTTGTGGGACGCCTATGTAAGATTACGGCGGAAACAATACCTACCTGTAAAAAGACAAGTTCGGGTAATTTGAGCTCTATTTTTTGCCACACATTTGACACTGTCCTACCATATTGAAAATTCGCAGATTCAAAAGTACGTTAAACAAAAACAAAAACTACTGAAAACCACTGAAAAGTTCACTTCGGACTTGATTCCGACTTCAAACACACCGTAAGCTAAACGTAGTACGCTATAACGGACCAAGTTCTTTAATAGTAACGCATAGCTCCTCTGGTTAATAACCATATTATTACGCATGCTTCTTTAAAACAAACAACTAAATTTTAATTAAAAATTCTGAGATTTATTGATATCCGGTGAAGGTTTTAGAGTCACCTTTTCTGCAAATCAAACTGAGTAGGTAGGCGCAAATTTGAGATGTGTGGCAATGTCGCCTTCTCCATTTCAGTTGGTTTTTACAGTACGTAGTCAACCTCCGATTGTTTGATCGGGTTAAAATGCACAATGTGATATCTGTTCTTACTAAATCTATGGTTCTTTGTGTTTTTTTTGCTTCCGACGATGGGAAGAGACATATTTTTTTTCCGAAACGTTAAGCATTTATTTGTCCGTTAGGCAAATTTGTTTATTAGTAAACCACTGTTGACAATTAGTCTCCGTTGGATTACCGCAGAAGTGTTTACAAAAAATAACTATTTTTATTTTAGATAATTTCTAAATTGGCTGAAATACCCATTGGACTTTTCTGAAAAGAAGTATAAAAATGAAATATTACTTACTTAAGAAGTGACTAGCAATACGTAACTAGGTTAATTCATTACATATTCAAATTACATAAAATTTGTTGCTAAATACTGAATTACAATTTTAAACCATAATATTATTTTAACTATAAAAAAAAAAAAAAAAAAACAGCCAAAAATGGTCAATTTTTTTTATCTTTGTTTTCATACATACTATGAAATTTTTTAAAAAAAAAAAAAAAAAAAAAAAAAAAACTAAACTGTTATTTACTATTTAAAAAGCGTAGAACACGAAAATATATGCCATTTTGGCCTGGCGAGTTCAGTACGACCTGTAGGAGGCCTGTAGGTAAGATTTTAGTTACCTTGAAAAATCGTTCGAAAAACAACGGTTCGAAAAATCTAGTTTCTTGCAAAACTGAAATTTTAAGCTATTAAATATTATATATTCTAAATCTACATAAAATTTCCTACAAACTCCAGAAATTTTTCAAAAATTTTACTACCATGATTACTAATTTTCTAAGAGACTTAAAAACTGCAAAAAATCGCTAAAATGGTCAATTTTTTCAAGCTTAAAATTACTGTTATTTATTCTTAAAAGACGTAAAATTCGAAAATGTAGACTATTTTAGTCTCACTAGTTCAGTGTGACTTGTAGGAAGCATTTTAGCTACCAAAAACTAATTCAAAACAAGGGTTTGAAAAATCCAGTTTCTAACAATACCAAAACTAAACATTTTTGTGTATCTTTTCATCTTTTCTTACAAGAGGGATATTGGAACACCTTTGTATATTTTATTGAAAATTTTTTTTTATAAAAAATTTTAATAAACAAAGTCTTGATAAAAGAAATACATATCAAACCAATATAAAATTGTATTTTCTGTGTATACTTTTAGATAGATAAATATCTTATACAAACAATTATACCATTATGATAACTTTCTTTTTAGAGAAATAGAACGTATCATTATAATAGATAGAAGTGGTACTTACCCTGTTTCATAAAATTCTTGGTCATACCGTAAACGAAGAATGATGTTATTGGTGAATTTTTCAAAAGGAATTCACTCACTATCAATTCGGGTTTTTCCGAAAACTTGTCACAACCGGGACCAAATTCACTTTCACTTATATAGCAATAAACAATATATGCAATGGATATAAATGTTTAGTATATGTTGGCCAGTTGATGAATGAGAATCAACCTGGCAGTTTAGCAGCTTATGAAAATGTTTCGCCAACGATAAATAAGTTTTTCAATTTTTAATTAGAACGTAATAGTTTGTAGGTCTTATTAAAATGAATCGGTATACCGGTGGGATAACATATACAGACTGTCTCTGCTGGACATCTCTACAATTTTTGTTTCTAAATACTTCATTTTATTAGAATATTTTATTTTATCTTTACTTGCCGATGTAATACAAAAGGAACATTCAATTAAAAGACAGTGTCTCTGTTGTCTGGCTTTTTCATATCTTTTGATAATCTAACAAATTAATAAACATTTATATTGCACAAAAGGTGTTTGTTTTTTTAATTGTTTTAACACATCTTTTCAATAAAATCGAGTTAAAATGACTTTGCATTAAACTGTTTTAACTTATCTGGTAGTTTTGAAATTGCAATTTTTTCTTTTCGCATTATATTATTGTATACGATATAGCAGAGTTCATAAAACATTTTTGATAAAGATCGTTTAATGCATTTTAATCAAACATGCGTATATCAAATATAGGGTATAATAAACATCCTCTACACGTAACGTTTTGTCTGTCAGTTAAGACGGAACCGTACAATCTGGATCAGTTTTTGTTAAAGACCCTGGAAGGAGTCTGTACTTTTATCAATTATATAGCGTTGTGTTTAGTGAAGTTGGAAAGAACAAGGATTGGCTCAACTATCGTTTAGCTGAAATCTGTTATATAAAAAATGACTTTATATATGCGTTCTAGAAGGCGTTAGGAGTACAAATATACAAAAATTTTCGTGCGGAAATGCGTCATTTTCATTTTTCGGACATTGACTTCGCACGAAATCTGTTACAGCAAAACTAGTCTTCGGGGTGTGTTTTAGACATTTTTCTAAACATAAAAACACAAAAAAGTATCTGCGGAAATTTTTTATTTTACATAAAAAAATACTTTGACTTCGGAACAGCTGAAATCAGTTACATGAAAAATGAACTTATATTTGTTTTATACCAGCCTTTACGAGCAAAGAAATACAAAAAAATTCCTGCGGAAATGTGTCAATGTCATTTTGTGCACTTTAATTTTAATACATTTTTCAGTTTAGAAGCTTATGCAGTGCCTTCTATTAAAAGATCAGCCTACGGGCGGACTTTTGTTTACTTCATCAGCTGTACATACTTAGATATTGGGTTAGATTCCGTTTCATATTTTGTCGGTTGATTTTTGGTTTTAACTCTTTGATTTTTGGTATTATTTATTATTGTAGTGCAAAAAACTAATTATTTTGGTGTTGAAGTGACATAAACAACTACCAGATATATGGTCACTCTCGGTTTCGCATAAAAAAATAGAAATTTTAAAATTACACGTTGTGCAAGTGATTTAACCTAAAAGTGCCCATACATTTTTACTTATCGTGATTTTTGTGTGTGTTTTTTAAGACTCTAACAATTCATCAATAAAGCTTAAGTGGAGTGTGTTATTGGTGCTATGCCTCATCTTTGTTGTGTTCCTGGTGGAAAGGATAGTTATTATACTAGGCAGCCTAAAGTGTCCGGAAGAGCAAGAAAAGTGGGTACCAGTTATAAATCAAGAGAATTTTATTGAAAATATCTTTAATAAATTTAAAAATAATATTCTCCCATGATGGTATTAATGAAAACTGGACAATTATGTTTATTTTATTCATATTGTGGAATCTCCACTCCAAGTGTTGCTGGTTCAGCTTCGATAGATTCAAACACGTAAGTAGGTATTATGAACTAGGGAAAAATAAAGAATATGTGTATTAGAGATCATGAAAAAGATTATTATTTTGAGTTCAAATTTTAAAAAAGATTTTTGTAAAGACAAGACTGATACAGTTTAAAAGAAGAATGTGTTTTCGTTTGATAATATATAATGTATGTTAAGCATAACATATATTTGTTCAGTAATTTTTAATGAATAGTATTGATTATTTATAATACCAAATTAATATCAAATATTTAAGTGATGGCTGAATACAATATGAATAAAATAACAATAAAATTGGTATATTTGCATAATACAAAATTAAGTTTTAAGAATAAAGGTATTACTAAAAATACTAAGAAATTCATATTTCTTTGTTTTAATTGGTCTAATGTTATTTACATTTTACGTAAGAATTATACCGTATCATCGAAAAAATCGGCGTCTAGTTGGCTTGGAAATGAACATCGATGACATTCCCTAAATAACTGTACACATAAAATAATTAACTAGAATTTTACAATCTTGGAAAATTTGATATTCTTGAACCTTGATTCTAAATATTCTAAATTTTTGATTTTCTTGGAATTTAGGTTCGGGAAAAGCGCTGATTGATTTTTCATTTGGATTTTCATTATTTTATTTGGTTTAAAAAAACGGTTCGGCTAACATTATAGCCTCCATCAGTGTTGTGTCATATGAAAAAATAGTGTCGAATATAATCCAAAAATTGCATATAAAATATTCACACCACGCACATAATGTTTACTGCGTACTCCATAGTCAATGTAGATAATTTTAGTGTTAAGAATAATAATTTTAAAAAATATGTGGTCATCTTTTGATAAGTTTATATTAGTTTATTAATTGCAGTAAACATTATGAGGTGTGAATTATATTGTATATGTAATTTTTGGATTATATTCGACACTATTTTTCTCATATGACACAACACTGTGAAGGCTATAGTTAGCCGAAACGTTTTTTTAAACCAAATAAAAATAATGAAAACCCAAATGAAACTTAATCAGCGTTTTTCCTGAACCTAAAATCCTAAGAAAATCAAAAATTTTAGAATAATTTAACATATAAAATGCCAGCGATCTTCATTTCATAGCCATCGCTGACGCCTTTTTAGATAATATTGTATTATTTGTAAATATAATTTTTCGAACATTGATACTTGCAAAATATACATATAAATTTTTTGAATGCAAATAATAATACATCACTATTAGTAGATATTAAATGTTTTTTGTTAAATTAGATCGATTTTCAAACCCCAAAATTTAAAATATATTTACATATTACCCATTATCTTATGTACCTATACATTATTTGTACATTATAAAACATTTGCTGCATTTGTATGGTTCATAGTTTATTTGCCAAAGTATTTATTACTATAAATAGGTATATATGTTGTAGTTATTAACTGTATATTATGTATATTTCATTTAAACTATATCGTTTTTAAAATACAAACCAAAAATCTGAGGAATAATTATGTTTTCCATGTATTCTACAACATATTTATTAATCCGTTATATCTAACTAGCGTGACGTCATAAATCTCGCCCGTAGGCTGATCTTTTAATAGAAGGCACTGCTTAGGGGACCCGGGAGCGAATAGGGGTGCTGGGTGGGGTAAAACATCTTTCGGAGGAATAACCAATTCTTGTAGAATAGATAATATAGGTTTTTGTAAACTATAAGTACCTCGGAATGTTGCATTTATTCCTGTTTTTTATTAGAGCTTTACGTAAATAGGGCTGATTCAAAACAAAAAATTATTGGATCATGCAGTTTTGTTTTATATTTTAATAATTAACTGTGATTTTGCAAAAATATTATTAGATTGGTTAAGATTTGAGTTGCTTTGGTTAGCTTTTCGTTGTGGAAGGTGTTAAGCTGTGGTTTTTATATTTTAATAATTACCTGTGATTTTGTAAAAATAATATTAGATTTATTATTAGATTGGTTAGCATTTTAGACCCTTTTAAATATTTTTTTTTTTGGTTCAAAAGTAATAAAAAGATAATTTTTTATGTATTTATGCTTACAAAAATGGAAAATGAAAATCAAGCATTTCCGCAGGAAATTTTTTATTTTCCTGAGTTTGTAACCGCTTCAAAAAAGCAAAAATATATTTATTTTTTATATAACTGATTTCAGCTATTCTAAAGTCTATTAAATTTCCTCAGAAAATGGATACAGTTTATTTCCGCAGGAAAATTTTTATTTTCCTCAATTCGTGAATGCTTCTAAAAGGCAAAAATATATTTATTCTTTATATAACTGATTTCAACTATTCATTTACCTGTGATTTTGTAAAAATATTATTAGATTTATTATTAGATTGGTTAGCATTTTTTAGCAAAAACTTTTAAATGATTTTTTTTTGGTTCAAAAGTAATAAAAGATAATTTTTATGTATTTATGCTTACAAAATGGAAATGAAAATCAAGCATTTCCACAGGAATCTTTTTATTTTCCTGAGTTTGTAAACGCTTCTAAAAGGCAAAAATATATTTATTTTTTATATAACTGATTTCAGCTATTCTAAAGTCTATTAAATTTCCTCAGAAAATGGATACAGTTTATTTCCGCAGGAAAATTTTTATTTTCCTCAATTCGTGAATGCTTCTAAAAGGCAAAAATATATTTATTTTTTATATAACTGATTTCAACTATTCTTTTACCTGTGATTTTGTAAAAATATTATTAGATTTATTATTAGATTGGTTAGCATTTTAGACACTTTTAAATGATTTTTTTTTGGTTCAAAACTAATAAAAAGATAATTTTTTATGTATTTATGCTTACAAAAATGGAAAATCAAAATCAAGCATTTCCGCAGGAAATTTTTTATTTTCCTGAGTTTGTAAACGCTTCTAAAAGTCAAAAATATATTTATTTTTTATATAACTGATTTCAGCTATTCTAAAGTCAAATAAATTTCCTTAGAAAATGAAAACAGCTTATTTCCGCAGGAAAATTTTTGAGTTTATATGTTCAGAAAAATATTAAAAAAACGCAAAATGTATTTTTTATAGCAGATTTCAGTTATTCTAAAGTGTGAAATTTAGAAATTACGCATTTCCGCAGGAAAATTTGTGCTTTCCGTGGTTCACAGTAGCTTTTAAAGACAAATTTGTTTTTCTAATAACTGATCTCAGCTAAACGAAAGTTGACCCCGAGTATTTACTTGATACGTTTTGACTGAACAGCCAAAAACGTTAGGTGTCGACTGACCTTTAACTTTAATAGTTAATTTTTCTTTTTATATAGATATTCCAAAAACAGGACGATGACCTTATTTTTTTTAACGGAGACTGCTTTATACATATTAATCTATTGTTTATCAAGTATACTAATAAATAAAAGACAATTAAATGGTTATGCAAGAATTAAAATACATATTGCGGAGACATTATTAAGGAGACTGTGATGAAAAACGAGCGTTATAGAAACCATAAATTATTTGCTATTGTATTGGGAAATACATGATGCCAATTTCCTAATATCATGGTTTGAAAAAACCCATCTTAGGTTTGCTGTTCATCTAGGTCTCTTAATTCCTTGTGTACCATGCTGTCATTTTTGTGGTCCATCTGTTATCCGTTCTTCTTGCAAGGTGTACACCAGAGAATAGGTACATTAAAGAAATGCTAATTTCATGTTAAAAAATGGAAACAGACGCCACCTGGTGTCGCCTGGCAGTACTAGCTAAATTTAGGGGAATTGGAGGGGCGGGGCTTAAAAGAGGGGAAATTTAAAAAAAAAAATTATAAGTATCACTGACTTACTGTTTAAAGTTAATAAACATATTTTTTATTACTTTAATATAATTTAATGTATTAAAAAATATGTCTATTAACTTTACACAGCAAATCAATGATATTATTAAAGATAGTAAATAAATTACACATTAGTAAACAATATCATTTATTTTTTAGAGCTGCGATTTATATTATAATAATATTGAAATATATATATTTTTTTAACAGTGAAAAAGAATATCCCGGAACCTGAAAAAGAAAGATGATCAATTAATGACTTACATTAGTTCAAAATACATTTTGCAAATAACTAGTGAATTGGAAAGATAAACATACTATTAAAAAGACATTTTAGTAGTATGTTATCATCTATTTACTGATAATACATTACATAAGTATATAATAGGTAAATAATCATGATAACACACTAATATGAGAAAAAATATATGGTAATTTAAATTCCTTTAATGATCTAATGAAACACTATCTAGCCTCAATGCATGCCATTCCAAAGGCAAAAAAAAACTGTTATACCAAATAAATATAAGCTGAATAAAACATAAACCAAGCCAACGTGCATAAACAACCAAAAAATGCATCAAAAATACTTTTATCAGATCATACCCTTGGATATATTATGTATTTTATATATCGCACATCCCGTTCAAAAGTTTACTAACTCAAAATAGAGAATATAGAGAACATTGTCAGGAGAAGTAAAAAGAAAATTTAAGTTAAGGCAATATGCTCCTTTTTGCATATTAACGGCCAAATAATATAATGTTGATTTAATAAAATTTTACTGGCATCCTTCTGAGGTTTAAATCAGATTAAAAGGACATTGTTTTTTTAATAATTGTTTGTTTTGTAAACATTTTTTGAAGACAATACAGTTTTGAACGGGCTGTGCGATATAAACAAGGATCTTACTATTATTTGAGGTTAGAAAGTATTTAAATAATATAAAACATAATCAAAATAATTTTTCATCATAAATTATAGAGGTATTTACGTGTTTTGATGTTATTATCAGGAAATAATACGTTTAGTTAAACAGGTACGCTGCCAGGCAAGTTCTATCGGCGGGTCTTTGCAAAAGTTGAAATCTAAAAATACAAAAATACGTTTACATCTTAGTTGTATTTACGAATAAAGTATTTGTGTGTAATTTCTGACTTACCAGTTAACTGAATAATCGCATTAAATACATCCAAATGGTAATTTAATATTGTAAAAAGCAAAATTGTTTTAAATCACTTGTTAGGACAGCCCGGCCAGCTTTGTTGACAAAATGGCCGCGGTATCATGATTTAAGCAATGTGAGTGACAAAGAAAGCCAATGCCTGGCAGATGTTGCTTTCTTTGTCGTTGGTCCTGGCACGTTTAAATTTGACTGTTGCCTGTTTTCCCATACAAGTGACACCCCCGTGGTGTACACTTTTTGAGCCACCTTATAGAAGTTAAAACATTTTCCTGAAATACATCGTCGTACATCGTAGTAGAACCATTGTAGAATGTTTAGGAGGGGAGTTAATCGCCGCGACCTTATAGATCTATTGTGTGTCCCCTTTCTTGAGTTATAACGAGTTGTAACTCATCATACAGTCTCAGGGCTTTAGCAAAAGCCAGTATCTGAGACGGCTCCACAGAGGCCAGCTCTCCATCCTCGACACCAGACGTACCAAAGTTCATTTCACGAAAGGTCGTCGTCTCGGCGCGCTCAGTGATAAGGTGTTCTGGTGTTTCCCCATTTTCCCCACAGAATCTGCATTCGCCGTTGTGTCTCAGCTTCAGCCTACTGAGGTGTTCGTTGAGGAAACAGTGTCCTGTTAGAAACCCTGTGACAATCCGAAGATTGTTTTTACTTAAATCAAGGAAAACCTTTGATTTTTCTCGGTCGTAAGTTCCGAGGAACTTTTTCTCGAGTGTCTTAGACCGTTGGAGGACACCCATTCCAAGTTACGGATGGAGTCTTCCAGATTCTTCAGTTCCGCTTTCAGTTGGTTCCCGTTTGGAAAACAGAACAGTTCTGCTCCAGTTAGTGGAGTGTTCGCTCCTTTTCTAGCTAGATCATTTGCTTTTTCATTGCCTTCTATCCCTGGGTGAGCAGGCACCCAGAGTAGGAGGACTTTATTTTCTTTGCCTAATTTGTTGAGCTCCTCTAGGCATTCTCTGACCAACTTCGAATTGATGGTTACTGAGTTGATCGCGTTAAGTGCTGCTTGACTATCGGATAGGATGGCAATTTCCTGTTTTCGATAGTTCCTATCTAAGATAAATTGTACGCATCTTTCGATATCGTAAATTTCTGCCTGAAGGATACTGGGGTAGGTGCCCACTGGTTCGGAGTACTTAGTTTTCGGCCCAAATGCTCCTATCCCTGTCCCTGCTTTGGTTTTGGAAGCATCAGTATACCACGTGATGGTCTTTTATATGCTGAGTAAGCGTTTCTTTCTTCTCAATCCTTTATATTACTCAATACTACAGTGAGGTGTTTCTCAAAATTGTAAATTCTTGATATGTCATCCACTGGGAGTTGAAGAAGTGGAATTTTCTTTTTGAGGGTGTTCCAAGCCCCTGACCTAAAAATTCTCCCAATTCTGTTTCCGTCAATGACCATTCTAATCATTGTCGCATTGGCTAACTACCGACGACAATATGCGATGGTGTTAGGTCTAGAATGACCTCCATTGCTGCTGTTGGACATGTTCTCATGGCACCTGTGATGCAGATACATGCCAGTCTCTGTACTTTGCACAAGTTTTGCCTTGCTCCACGTCTTTGTGGCTTTGCTGGTAAATCGTCGTACATACTTTAGGTTTGCTTTTTTTGCTTGGTTTTTGCTTGTATACTTTATTCTAGGAGCTACAGATTCCCGACGCACTATTGCCGGACCCTGTATATGCTAATCTTTTTATTTTACGTGGTTTTAATTTTTCTACGAAGTGAATAAAAAAAGACCCAGGAAAGTATAAAAATAATTATTTTATAATTTTTAAATCGTATATTACAATTGTCTTAAATTATAGTGCTTAGGGTATCTAACAATAATTAAATTTTAGTCTTATCATTCATTATATGTTTATAATTATATAAATAATCAGTTATACAGCTGGTTTCCGCTCAGATCATATATTATTAGTGTAATAAAGTATTATGGTATAGCGGATGTAAATAAAATATAAATCCTTTATGTTTGAGTTATATTTAGATACTCAAATTTATAACTCTTCATCTTTTTATCATCAAGTAGTGTGTACATAATACTTTCTTACTTTAAGAACAATCTCTGGATTATCACGGGGTTAACAGGACACTGTCTCCTCAACGAACATCTCAGTAGATTGAAGTTAAGAGTCTTGCTATTACCCTTGTTTATATATTCTCTATTACGCTGTACTGTTCGGGTCGCTCTCAGGGGTCGGGTAAAGCGGGTGTGTGGCCGAAGGAAATATATATTATATTTCAGAAATCTGCCTAAGTGCACGGCCACAGAGAAAGCGTTTTTTGCGTTTTTAGCGTGAAGCGTCTTTTGCGTCTAAAACAAAATAACAGGATTATATAGGAGTGGCCCCACCAAAAGCGTCTAGCGTTCGGCGTGTCTCGCAAAAAACGCAAATGAAAACAAATCAATTTGTTTTCTGTAGCGTCTTTAGCGTTTTCTATGAGACCCCGTCGCGTCATAGGTGGACGTAATATTTAATAATACACTAAAAATAAATTAAATACATAGTATGCATTTTTTTTTCATTTAAGGATATTATCTAAAAATAATCATGATAACACACTAATATGAGAAAAAAATATATGGTAATTAAATTCCTTTAATGATCTAATGAAACACTATCTAGCCTCAATGCATTCCAAAGGCAAAAAAAACTGTTATACCAAATAAATATAAGCTGAATAAAACATAAACCAAGCCAACGTGCATAAACAACCAAAAAATGCATCAAAAAATACTTTTATCAGATCATACTCTTGGATATATGATATATTATGTATTTTATATATCGCACATCCCGTTCAAAAGTTTACTAACTCAAAATAGAGAATATAGAGAACATTGTCAGGAGAAGTAAAATAAAATTTAAGTTAAGGCAATATGCTCCTTTTTGCATATTGATGGGCAAATAATATAATGTTGATTTAATAAAATTTTACTGGCATACTTCTGAGGTATAAATCAGATTAAAAAGGACATTGTTTTTGTAATAATTGTTTGTTTTGTAAACATTTTTTGAAGACAATACAGTTTTGAACGGGCTGTGCGATATAAACAAGGATCTTACTATTATTTGAGGTTAGAAAGTATTTAAATAATATAAAACATAATCAAAATCATTTTTCATCATAAATTATAGAGGTACTTACGTGTTTTGATGTTATTATCAGGAAATAATACGTTTAGTTAAACAGGTACGCTGCCAGGCAAGTTCTATCGGCGGGTCTTTGCAAGAGTTGAAATCTAAAAATACAAAAATTATCACGGGGTTAACAGGACACTGTCTCCTCAACGAACATCTCAGTAGATTGAAGTTAAGAGTCTTGCTATTACCCTTGTTTATATATTCTCTATTACGCTGTACTGTTCGGGTCGCTCTCAGGGGTCGGGTAAAGCGGGTGTGTGGCCGAAGGAAATATATATTATATTTCAGAAATCTGCTAAAGCACGGCCACAGAGAAAGCGTTTTTGCGTTTTAGCGTGAAGCGTCTTTTGCGTCTAAAACAAAATAACAGGATTATATAGGAGTGGCCCCACCAAAAGCGTCTAGCGTTCGGCGTGTCTCGCAAAAAACGCAAATGAAAACAAATCAATTTGTTTTCTGTAGCGTCTTTAGCGTTTTCTATGAGACCCCGTCGCGTCATAGGTGGACGTAATATTTAATAATACACTAAAAATAAATTAAATACATAGTATGCATTTTTTTTTCATTTAAGGATATTATCTAAAAATATTTTTATGATAACATCTACTGTTTAGGAAGATTCTATTAAATTCAAAAATTTGAAGGAAATGTTTGAAATGTTGAAAAAGTAATAAATTAGAGGAATATTTTCTTACGCGTAAAAAATAGTTTTTATGCGTAAAAGTGTTTTTTTCTGCGTAAAAAAGGTTTTTTAACAAAACAAATAGTTTTTGACGCGTAAAAAATAGTTTTTTACGTGTAACAAATAGTTTTTTACACGTAATTTTTTTTTCGTGTAAAAAGTTTTTTACCAGAAACAATAAGCTTTTGACGCGTAAAAATTAGTTTTTTACGTGTAACAAATAGTTTTTCTACACGTAATTTTTTTTTTGTGTAAAAAAGTTTTTAGCAGAAACAATAAGTTTTTGACGCGTAAAAATTAGTTTTTTACGTGTTACAAGTAGTTTTTTACATGTAAAAAATTTTTTTTTTGCCTAAAAAAGGTTTTTACCAGAAAAAAAAATGTTTTACCAGAAACAATAAGTTTTTGACACGTAAAAAAATAGTTTTTTAATAATAAAATATAGATTTTTACGCTTAACAAATAGTTCTATACGCGTAAAAAATAGTTTTTTTACGTATAACAAATAGTATTTTACACGTATTTTTTTTTCCTGTAAAAAAGTTTTTTTTACCAGAAACAATAAGTTTTTGACGCGTAAAAATTAGTTTTTTACGTGTAACAAATAGTTTTTCTACACGTAATTTTTTTTTGTGTAAAAATTTTTTAGCAGAAACAATAAGTTTTTGACGCGTAAAAATTAGTTTTTTACGTGTAACAAGTAGTTTTTTACACGTAAAATTTTTTTTTTGCCTAAAAAAGGGCTTTTACCAGAAAAAAAAATGTTTTTTTACCAGAAACAATAAGTTTTTGACACGTAAAAAAATAGTTTTTTACGTGTAACATATAGATTTTTACACTTAACAAATAGTTCTATACGCGTAAAAAATAGTTTTTTACGTGTACCAAATAGTATTTTACACGTAATTTTTTTTTCCTGTAAAAAAGTTTTTTTTTACCAGAAACAATAAGTTTTTGAGGCGTAAAAATTAGTTTTTTACGCCTTTATAGGAACTTTTTTTACTATTTTTAGGAGTACTATCATAGTTTAAGGAAAAGAGTAGTTGCACTGTCGCAAATATTTTCTGCCAGTTTTTGCAAGCTGTCGAATATCGGCAGCTTGCAAAGCGTTTCATTTGAATTCCGTCCGTCGAGCTGCGAGGTTCGAGCGTTGCGTCCCAGCACAGAAATGGATTTGGACCAAACCAAAATTGGAACAAACCAAAAAATGAGTGCCTTACTGTGTGCTGCTATTAATTGTAGTAATAATTCAAAAAATTGTTCTTTGAGTTTTTTTAGATTTTCATCGGATGTAAATCGGCAAGCTGATAGTAATTATCAATAAACATTTAATTATATTTTTTTATTTTAGAAGCTGAGATATTATGTAATTAATTAAATGTTATTATTTTTTTTTAGCATGTGGGCAAATCTTAGAAATAGTTTTTTAGATATACAGGTTGTCTCAAATATGCGCATGCAAATATTCTTTGGTCAGGGGATTTGCCATAAAATTTTCATTCCGATAATAATTTACGAGATAATTTATATAGATTGGTTTTTGAAACAATTTTAGAGTAAATATTTTGTACATCTAAAGTCTCCGCAAATTATTTTTTAAATGAAAGAATTTTATAATAGCGTAATCTATTATAAATTTAGTGGACTGTATTTTTTTATGTTTTTTTTTATTTTATTTATTTTTTATTATAAGTGGTAAATATTATATTTACCACTTATATATACTACTTATATAAAAATATTATAGACAAAATATTGAGTTTATATTTGAGGGAAGAAAAGTGCCACACCTAGCTTTAAACCACCGTAAATATACAGGGTGACCCATTATTGCGAGGAAGTCCAATATCGTCGTTCTTGTCGAAGATGTGAAAAAAGTTTTATTCATATATTTCAAGGTTTATAAAGGGTCGTATCCTAAAATATTTGTTATATACAGGGTGTCACAAAAAGTTATGGTAAAGTTAATTTTATTTTTTTTTTAATTATTTTACATCATTCTATATACATTATTCTATATAGGGTATTTTTATGGCGATGGCGTCACTAAAATCGGAATATTTAAAATGGTATATCTCAATTTTTTTAAATGCAACATTCTGTATATTATTTTTCGGTCAGATGCAGAATTAAAAGTGAGACATTTTTATTTAAAGTGTTTCTCTAAATTTTTAAGGGGTTTTGCAGATATTCGCAGTATTATATTACATATAGCTCTTTCAACAGTAAATTTTTATCAAAGCCACCTAATATGATCTTTGTCTGATATTTTATCGTTGAAAATCCCATATGTAATGAAATACAGAAAATATTTGCAAAACTAGTAAAAATAGAACACTTTAAATACAGAAAATGTTCACTTTTTAATCTACATCTGAAAAAAAAAATAATATACTAGATGTTTCATTTAAAAAAATGAATCTAACATTTAAATATTACGATTTTGATGACGCCATAAAAAATACTCTGTATACCGAAAGTAAATTTTCTACACGAATTTATTCTGGTATCCTTCATATTTAAGAAAACATAGCTAAGTATTAATAAAGTTATGTTCACTCTAGTTTTTTGCCACTTTTCATATATAATGTTTTTAACCAAAGTTTTAGTAAATAAGAAATAGAATGGCAACACCGCAGTGTGCTTTAAATAGAATCCAGTTATCTACAGAAAATTAAACTTGTTTTAAATCAAAAAAAAATTGTAGAAAATCTCCGAAATAGATAATAATATAAAAATATGTCATTATACAGGGTGTTTCAAAACAAATGCGAAACACTTCAGGGGGTGATTCCTTGTTCAAAATAAAGGGTAGTTTGCTTCATAAACGTTGGGTCAAAAGTCAACCATTAGGGAGATATCGCGGTACAAAGATGGCGGAAAAATAATGTTTTTATTTTTTATCTTGAAAACGAAAGAGATAGACTAATAAAATTTTATGGAAGCATTACTGTTATGAAAACACACTTTCTGATAATTTTTTCACTTTTTTTAAAATGAGTGGAAGGGGGTTGAAATAAACTACCCCTATCATTCTTGTTAACGAAATTTAAAGAAAAATCTTATCAAACACATGCAAACATTAATTTGGATAGTTTAGTTTGTTTAGATACTTTTTATCTCTTGTATTTTTGATAAAAACTCACCGATTTGAAATTAAAAATAAAATGTAAAGCATTACATGCCAGGACAAAAACATTTTCTGATAAAGAATCTAGTGGGCTGCTGTAATTTTTTTTAGGAAAACATCTAGTCGGCCGCTGTTACTTTTTAGGATGTTCCTAATATTATTTTATTTGACATTACTTTACTGCAATACGTTATTATCTAGATGATTATTATTATCGTTATTATCACTAGATTCTTAATCTAAAAATGTTTTTTGTCCTGACATGGAATGCTTTACATTTTATTTTTTAATTTCAAATCGGTGAGTTTTATCAAAGAAACACAAGAGATAAAAAAGTTTTTAAACAAACTAAACTATCCAAATTAAAGCATTTGCATGTGTTTTATAAAATTTTTCTTTAAATTTCGTTAACAAGAATTATAGGGGTAGTTTATTTCAACCCCTTCCACTCATTTTAAAAAATTGAAAAAATTACCAGAAAGCGTGTTTTCATAACAGTAATGCTTCCATAAAATTTCATTAGTCTATCTCTTTTCGTTTTCAAGATAAAAAATAAAAACATTATTTTTCCGCCATCTTTGTACCGCGATATCTCCCTAATGGTTGACTTTTGACCCAACGTTTATAAAGCAAACTACCCTTTATTTTGAACAAGGAATCACCCCCTAAAGTTTTTCGCATTTGTTTTGAAACACCCTGTATATGTATATTTTCCGCATTTCTTCCCATCAGAAGATTTTCAGATACAGAAGAATTGTTACCTACACGAAATGTGAAAACATTCTGTTTTCAAGCAAGTTTTTACTCGATGATCAATTTTTTTATTTTATTTTATTGGGAACTCTATTTTTCTAAATACATATCTGTGAAACTACGGCGAGTGCCACGACTATACTTTGCCTAGTTAATAGACCAGAACTATACAGCTACGTCAGTGGTCACGGGAGGCGAGAACAAGGTTGCAGAAAAAGAACAAAGGATTTGACAAGGAGTAAATCTTCTAGTTTCCTTATACTATGGTACTAACACCCCCCAATTATTTTACACCATTTTAATGACACCCTGTATATCACTGTAATCACAAAACTTCAATCTATTTCCGAATTGTATAGGCATTTTAAATTATGTATTTATTTTCGAGAAAATTTAATCCAAACATAAGGAATATCTTGTTGATGTTTGATCTTCAAATCTTAAAAATAAATAAGTTGTCTAAAAATGTGCTACAATACGGATACATTTATCTTTAATTTCCTTCTTCATTTGTGTAAAAATACCTAGCCAGTTTTATATAAGATTGAATTTAAGAAACAACAGATTCTGTGGGGAAAATGGGGGAACACCAAGACACTTCTTGACAGCTATTCATGCCATAAACTTTGGTACGACTGATATGGCAGATGAAGAACTAACCTCTGTAAAACCGTCTCAGATACTGTCTTTTTCAAAGCCCCCTGAGACTGCATGATGAGTTATAACCATAGGTTATAACTCAATAAAGGTTTACACAACAAGAAATAAAGAATAGTTTTGGTCTATTACTTTTTATTAAAGTTTATATAACATTTACACGATTATCGTTTCTTAAATAGACACCAAAAGTAAATACACTGTTAGATGTACAATACAATAAATACACGTATAGGTGTTAAATTCTTTTTACCACAATTTGCATTTGGTTGAAGGGTTCATTGGACTGTCCAATGGACAGCTGAAAGCTTCAGCAAAGTCCTCCATGTTAGATACAACTCCATTAACACGGATCTTTGCTCTTGGATGACAACTGCTGCTAGTATCGCAAGTTTGTTTCAGTAGATTCAGGTATTCTAATGATTCGTTGTTACACCACATCTAAGAAATTAAGAAAAATGAAGAAATATTATAATTCTAGAGAATATAAAGTTGAAAGTTTCTCGATCAGTTTTAAAACCAAAAACTCTTTTGTACGTTTTTTTTCTGTCTTTTTTTAATTTGTCTTGACTTACCGTTCCAAACCCAATAAAAAACATCTGATCCGTAGTAAACTGCTCTGATTTGAACTGAGTTTCTGAGTTCTTCGTTTTGGCCAGTTTCTTTTTGAGTGCCTTCAAGGCTGTTCTTGTACCTCCATTGTCTGCAAGATTTTCATTCAAACTGTTACTGCTGTCCATCTAAATCAACCAAAAAAAAAAGAAATTTTACGAAAACATTTTTTGAAGAAAAACTTGGAATTATACAGGGTATTCGCCTCGGTTGATTATACGAAAACAGAAAGATGTAGAAACAAATTATTTTATGAGTATATGTGGGGAGACAATATGCATACTAAAGTTAAATTTTTTCTTATGGAACACCCGGTATTTGATTTCATTTTTGAATTCTTGGAGATAAATCTATTGTCGATTTTGAAAATAGCTACTAACTGTCAGTAACAAATTGCCATGGCGACACAAGCCATCTTGATTGCCATTTTATTGAAAAATCGCTTTTTATTCATAATTTGAGCCAGATAGGTATAGAAAGAAGTTTTTATGTAAAATATATATTGAAAATAGACCAGCAATTTTTGATACTCCTGTATACATTTAAGTAGATACCACATCACAACCCATAAAAATTTTGTTTCTACATCTTTTCGTTTTC
>NW_022145618.1:26173-30858 GCF_002938485.1 Sitophilus oryzae | reverse complement strand
ACAACTTCGATCTGAGATGACCGTAAAAATTTGAATAATATAAATATTAAAAATTGTCGTGTTAATAAGGAGTTGTCGCATAAACAATATTTATATGTTTAAATGTTATATGTACTTATTATATATATAATGTTCACATACATTTGATACCAATTAAACTTTTAGTTACATAATCGAGGGCGCGATTTTTAAATTCATTGTTGCCAACCACGGACATTTTCCGTGCCGGGCTGACTAACTGGAATTTGAATTTCCCGCTGGGGATTCAGGTGGCAACTCTGCTGTAAAAAATGTCAAGTTGCCACATTTATTTATTTATTTTCTGACATTGTCATTGGTTTTGACACTTTGGTTTTGTATGTAATACAAAAGTTTTTGGTTTAAATAAATAGTATTATCGTGATAATTTAACCTTAAAAATGTTTACTAGCATACCTTGCAGTCGAACGTTGTTCTTTTTAGAACTTCTTTTAGTGCGAAGTGGTACAAGATAGCTTAATAGCCGTAAAAAACTCATAGCAACTTTATTAGAATATTTTGAACGCGAGAGCGGTAGTAATGGCCCTTTATGTCCCTTCAGTGCTGTTAAGAAGGTGAGTTTTGTTGATGTAATAATAACTGTTTATATATTTTTGCTTCCTAAAATATTTTGATTAAAAGAAAATATGTGAAAGTGGGCAACGCTGTGCCAGTCAAGCATAATCACGTGACTAAAAGTTTATTTGATGAATGAAATATTTTTAAGGGTGGTATATTTCGGCTCCAGAAACACTTCTATGAGGGTTTTTCGTAAAAAAAGATGTTGAAAATCGTGCATTTTCTTCTAAATTTTCCTGTATATTTTAAAAAACTTTTTAGAACTGCCTGTTCACCGCAAATTTCCGCACGGTATAATTTCTTTAATCTCTGTACCATGGATACGGCAAAGGGATGGAAATGCATAGAAAATCCGGTGGCTCTCAAAATTTAAAAAAAAATATATATACAGGGTGTTTCAAAACAAATGCGAAAAACTTCAGGGGGTGATTCCTTGTTCAAAATAAAGGGTAGTTTGCTTCATAAACGTTGGGTCAAAAGTCAACCATTAGGGAGATATCGCGGTACAAAGATGGCGGAAAAATAATGTTTTTATTTTTTAAAGAGGTCTGGTCAAAATTTTATGGAAGCATTGCCGCTATGAAAACAAATATACTTTCTGGTAATTTTTCATTTTAAATGAGGTTGAATAACCACTTATCATTCTGTTAACGAAATTTGTTAGTCACCTTAGCCAAATCACATGCAAAAATACTTGATGTTAGTTTAGAAACTTTTTATCTTCTGTATTTTTGATAGCTCACGGCTGGGTGGCCGTTGAGGCTCTAATACATGCCAGACAAAAACATTTCGATAAAGAATCTAGTGGGCTGCTGTAATTTTTTTAGGAATAAATCTAGTCGGCCGCTGTTACTTTTTAGGATGTTTCTAATATTATTTTATTTGACATTAATTTACTGCAATAGGTTATTATCTAGATGATTATTATTATCGTTATTATCACTAGATTCTCAATCTAAAAATGTTTTTTGTCCTGACATGTAATGCTTTACATTTTATTTTTTAATTTCAAATCGGTGAGTTTTATTAAAAAAACACAAGAGATAAAAAAGTTTCTAAACAAACTAAACTATCCAAATTAAAGCATTTGCATGTGTTTGATAAGATTTTTCTTTAAATTTCGTTAACAAAAATGATAGGGGTAGTTTATTTTCAACCCCTTCCACTCATTTTAAAAAAGTGAAAAAATTACCAGACAGGGTGTTTTCATAACAGTAATGCTTCCATAAAATTTCATTAGTCTATCTCTTTGTTTTCAAGATAAAAAATAAAAACATTATTTTTCCGCCATCTTTGTACCGCGATATCTCCCTAATGGTTGACTTTTGACCCAACGTTTATAAAGCAAACTACCCTTTATTTTGAACAAGGAATCACCCCCTAAAGTTTTTCGCATTTGTTTTGAAACACCCTGTATATTTTTATTTTAATTCTCAGACTTGAATAACTCGGTTATTTTGGACTTATTTGAAAAACGGCAAAGAGAAAATCTGTTTATTTTATCGAAATCTACCAGTCTTTAAAATATTTGCACTTATTTTTAAGACTCACCCTGTATATTATACATATATTGGCTTTTCAGGGTATGTCTTAAATAAGTGCAAATATTTTCTAAGCTGCTATACATCTTGATAAAAGAAATATAATACTTCTTTTGCCGTTTCTCCAATAACAGCGCTTTCAGATGGAGCGGATCGTCCGCGCGGATGTTTTTTCAAGATAGCTCATCCGGACGGAGCATACGCGACCCATGTGAAATTGTTCATTTAAACTCATGGAACTGGCGGACGGCAGGGCCGTCCTGAGGGGTGGAGCAGAGGAGCAGTTGCTTCAGGCGGCCAAATTTGAGGGCGGCCGTTTCGGTACAATTGTACTGAATTCGGTACATCTTGACCAAATTCGTACATTTTGGAAAAATGGTCATTTTCGGTACGAAATTTCCAACAGTATAAATGCAACTAGTAAAGTGCTTCAGAATGAGAAACTCGATATCACTGAGTCCACAAAAGCTCTAAAAGCTATCGACGACCATTTTAGTGAAATATTAGTGGATGCTGCAGAGCTGACAGAAGAGTTGGAAATTGAATCAGTTTTTACTAATGACATTAGAGCTCGTCCCAGAAAAAAAACTAGACAGTGTTTGTGTGAATCAGTGGATGAGCCAATTTTAGATCCACAGGAGAAGTTTAAAATCGATCATTTCTTTGTTGTCCTGGATACAATCCATGAGGCTCTCCAGGAAAGGTTGTGAAAAGCTCACTCGGACTATTTTTCGTTTTTATATGACTTCACAGTTCTCAGGAATATGAACGAGAGGAAATAACAAAGCATTGTATGGATCTTCATCTCTGTTTAACGGACGGAGACAAACATGATATTAATGCCCTAGAGCTTTGGGACGAGATATTAGCTCTAATTGCTCTAATACCACCAGATAATGCCGAAAACTTCAGTTGTCCAAAACAAACACTAAAATATTTAAAAATTCACGATCTGATTGGAAACTTTCCAAATATTTACATCTCCATAAGAATTTTATTAGCGCTGCCGGTTTCAGTGGCAACCGGAGAGAGAAGTTTTTCTAAATTCAAAATAATTGAGAATTATCTCAAATCAAGTATGACACAAGAACGATTAAGCGAACAGTCTAAACATCGACGATTTTATTTCAGATTTTGCCAAAAAATAGAAAGAAAACAGTTTTAGTTTTGTCCATGTTACGAATTTTGTTTCTCAGGATTATGTCTATGTATTTATTACGAATTTTGTTTTGTTAATAATTTATATTAGCTAGTTTTAGGTGTTAGTTTGGCTAATATACCTTATAATGTTTTTTTTATTCTTGTTAGGTACTATGTGATGCTCCTTTTAAATACAAAATTTAAATGCTACTTCTGAAAATCATGCAATATTTATTTCCTTTTTTACGGAAAGCGTTTGATAATATTTCTTCCCATCTGTGGCACAACTTTCATAATTTTTTTTTCACACCTGATTCTTCGGATCAAACTTCGCACTAATAAAAAAAGATTGTCTGTAGGGGGAGGGGGCGCATTTTTTCGGGCTTGCTACAGGCAGCCAACAGTCTAAGGACGGCCCTGCGGACGGTACGCGCGGACGCTCCGCTTCATCTGAAAACGCTGTAAGTCCAAAATAAAGAGTTATTTTGGACTAAATAATTCTTTTGCTTCTATTTTAAATCCAATTTTTTTTGTTTGTATCGGGTTTTCCTTCTTGTATTGCCATATTATCAAGATATTATATTTTTCTAACTGTATTTTTCAAAATAATTATTAAAAAAACACACAAAATTCGGTCAAAATAACCCAGCCTTAAAAATATTTGCACTTATTTAAGACTCACCCTGTATATTTGATGTAATAAAAAGTGTGTTTAAAAATTTGCGGAGGAATCCCTGTATTAAGTTTTTTTTTTCTAATAAAGTAGGACTTTAAATATGTATAAAAATAAAGCTTATTCTTGCGAAGAGTCTCTTTCTATAAGGTGTAAAAGATTACTTCCCTTATTTGATATAAGACCATAATCTACTCACCAAAATCCATTGTTCTTGTACTATTCGTCAGTCCACTACGGTCGACGATGGTTGAATTTTCAGCAGGACGTGCCTCGAAACTTCATGTCCACTTCCTTTCAGCTGTGCGTGTGCTTTGAACTTGAACTTGAAAAAGAACAATAAAAATATGTTAGATTTTTTAGCTTTCATTTTCTATTTGAATTCGAAGAAACTTACAAGAAAAACGAATTAACCAATAATAATAGTTATTTTTTATACAAGACGATAAAATGGTATTTTATCGTCGACCGAAAAGATTAATTCACGAGCGATGAAATCGCCAGTGAATTAATTTTGGGAGGCGATAATGCAATTTTATCGTCGTGTATAAAACAATATTTTTTTCTATAGCGAGTTACGTTTCAAAAAATATTCAGAAATTATTATTTCAAGGAATTTATTACGAGTAGAAAAAATATTGTGCTGCGTTGGCGTTGGTTTTTATGTAATTTGACAAATAAATAAAGCTGTCTCTTTAGTTGTCAGTTTTGAGTCAATATCATAGACAAACAAA
>NW_022145618.1:0-9509 GCF_002938485.1 Sitophilus oryzae | reverse complement strand
CCCGCTACGGCCACAGTTACATTCGTCTGTCTGTCTGTTTTTTAGATTTGGCGATGTGAAGGGGGAAATTGGGTAACAGGTAACTTCCGCCTGGTAAACCTGGCGCTGGGGACGAGTTGCGTGATTTCACCACTAAAACCCAACCTACACCTCTGTCCTCCCACCAGGAACGTTCTTTCCCCAGCGGCACTCTTTGTAAATAATACTTCGTCGGGGCGTTCTTATTTGGTGTTACCGCTGTCTATTCTTCGTAGGTGGTGCTAAGATCCTTGAGTATGGTCCCAGCATACTCCGCTACCTTGTTCCATGCCGATTGACTCTTCAGCATACAGTCCACTATATTTTCTGGGCTGATGGACAAGCCCAGATTTCTCTCGAGTTCCGTCCTGATCTCCTCGTATAGAGGGTATCGGAAGAACACGTGCTCCGCATCTTCGTCACCACGCGGCAATGGTGACAGTTCGGGGACTCCTCTTGAATCTGTGCAAGTATGTTCGAAAGCATCCATGCCCAATCAAGAGTTGGGTGATGTAGAATCCAACCTCCCGTGCACAATAATGGGTGATCCATTTGGTGACATCCGGGATTAGCCGATGTGTCCACCGACCTTTCGTCGAGCTGTCCCATCTCATTTGCCAGAGACGATGACTTTCAGGCCTCTCTTCTTCACGGAAGACCTGTCGCTGCTCGGCTTTCATCTTACGGTGTTGTCGCTGGCGTTCTTCCGCCAAGATGTCGATAGATAGGCATGATGCCACTACACTCACTGCATCCTGTGATACCATCCGGTATGCTGACGCCACCCTGATCGCTGAGAGTCGGTGGACTGATGTCATTGTCCTGCAATATGTTTTTAGTTCCAGCGACTCTGACCACACCGGTGCTCCGTATAGTAGGACGGAGGTAACTACTGTTGCAAGTAATCGTCTCCGGGATTGCCTGTGCCTCCGATATTGGGCATTATCCGTGAGAGTGCGCCCTAAACTGCTCCCGCCTTCTTACTGACGCTGGAGATATGCACCTTGTAGTTGAGCCTCTCATACAAGACCACTCCAAGGTACAGGATATGGGGTTGCGACGTGATATCATGGTCGCCTACTCTGATGGTGATGGTCTCCATTTTCCTCCGGCTACTCACTAGGAGTGCTTCAGTCTTATGCTCCACCAGCGACAGGTCTGCCGATTGCATCCACTATGTTATCCTCCTGATGGTGATGGAGAATGCAGCTTCCAGCTCCTCCAAGTATTTCGCCACAAGGACAACCGCCACGTCGTCCGCTAAACCCACGAGTGTTGTGTTGGCCGGAAATTCAAGGTGGAGCAGACCGTCGTACAACATTCCACAAGAGTGGCCTCAGGACAGAGCCCTGAGGTACCCCTCCCATGACCCCATGCACCGCTGCTCCCTGCTCCATCTCGTAAAGCAGAAGTCGATCGCTGAAATATGATCTGACCATCCTTCGTAGGTAGTAAGGTACACCCATGTGCTCGAGAGCCTCCCAAATGCAATCCCAGCGGGCTGAGTTGAACGCGTTCTTGATGTTCAAGGTGACGATGAGGTAGTACTTTTGAACTGCCTTTCCATCTCTTTCCCTGAGATGGCTATTTCCTATGATGTTGTCTGTTTGTCTCTCTGTCTGTCTGTCCGTCTGTAACACGATAATTCAAAAACCGCTGAACCGATTTTAACCAAATATGGCACAAAAATACTGTGGCACCCGAGAATCTGGCCATTAGTTTTTGGTGGGGGTGGGGGGTTGTTAACTATAATCTGTTTGTATACTTGAGTATTACAGATGTTTTCTTTAATATCGTTGGTTCTCTTATTGTTATTAATGTTTATTAAAACAAGCACTGTATCAGTCTTTAACGTTTTTTTTTTTTTTTTTTTGTATCTATTGCAGCGTAATATGACGTTGTTACGAACTATAGTCGCTAAAACCATCTCTGTCATATTAAAAATTACATCGAAAAGTAATGATTGCATTGCGTAGGATGTACATTATTTAATATCTAATCAGTTATTTGCCAATTTTTTTAATTCTTCTTCAAATAGTAACACTCTACCAAGAACTACATTGTTTTCGCTACAGGCTGCTGTCAGAGACTATTTTTAGTGATTTGCTGTCGATACATCTGCCGTAAACCGGCGATATTTTGCCAATCCATTCCAGAAATACCACTCTGGATTGGAATAATCGCAAATCGCAACAGAAATCAATTATTCGCGAGGCAAAACATCACGTACGGACTCTATTTTTGTGGTATCGTCGATCGAATATTTCTGCTATTTTGAATGAAAATGTCGGTATGTACTCATTCGGTGCACATGCATTACAAAAAGGGATCTTATTACGCGATACGCTGGAATAAGAATAGATTTAACGACATCCGAAGAACTGAGTTACGAAAACAGAGAGTGGAACAATGAAAACGGCCCCCTTATTGGTTATCATTATAATTCCATACATTTTGCTTCATATTTCCGTTTTAGATTTTGTTTAAAATTTATGAAATCAAACTTTATATTGATGGAAGATAGGATGATTTTTTTAAATGGTATATTATTGCATTTTTGGCTACCTTTCAGATCACTTCACATAATCTTAAGATATCAGTAAATATATTTCGAGAGTTGCAGAGAGATTAAAAAAATTAAAAATATATATTTTTCAGACTTTTAATAAAAATATTAAAAATACAAGAAATGTCCTGAAATCAAAACTATATTAGGTATTTACTTTAGATGGTTTATACTTAAATCAAGGAAAACCTTTGATTTTGCTAGCTCGGTCATAAGTTCTGAGGAACTTTTTCGAGTGTCTTAGACCGTTGGAGGACACCCATTCCAAGTTACGGATGGAGTCTTCCAGATTCTTCAGTTCCGCTTTCAGTTGGTTCCCGTTTGGAAAACAGAACGGTTCTGGTCCAGTTAGTGGAGTGTTCGATCCTTTTCTAGCTAGATCATTTGCTTTTTCATTGCCTTGGTGCCAGCCTAATTAGTTTGATATTAAGCTAGATAAAACAGTCAATAATATACAAACAGCGTACAAGTGACGCGTGCGGCATTATTATAGGTACAGTTTATGGTAGCATAGGTATAGAACGGACAACAGATGGACCACAAAAATTACAGCATAGTACCCAAAAGGAATTAAGACACCTAGAGGAAGACCGAACCTGAGATGGGACCATGAAATTAGGAACTACAAAGAGAGTAAGTGAAGGAGGCTACATCATAATTGGAAATGGTTGAAAAAGCTGAAAATGATGATGATAATATGGTAGCATCGAAGTGTACCTGGTCCAAGTACGCTTTGACAGTGTCATCCTGGCTTAAATGAATACTTGAGATTCACAATCCCAATGCTGTTTTAATATATCCATATCCATCAGCACTAGTATCGGAGAGAGGTCCATGGATTTGTATCCATCCGGACATACCCATCTCTACTTCCTAGTATATATCTCAAGTATAACAAAATATATCTCGATACTTCCAATATGCTTGCAGACGCTATAATATATGAAAGAATTATTATAATCCTATACATTAATTCATATATATTAATCTATCACTACTTCCTTCCATTCCATATCAGACAAAATGTGTTGTTAGTCGAAAACGTGGTATCATCATTGCCATAATTTTATTAATATTAATGCTATTTTTAATGCATTCCACCTCCAAATATGATCACTATAACGTCAAACTGAACTGTATTATTTATTGACAACTTCGATATTCAGTGTGTGTACTAGTAACCCAACTATGCATGCCGATGATTATGGTAGCTTTTATGGACAAAATAAACATTAGAATGTAGAATGTTTATTAGATAACTGAACATTTTGTGTGGCACATTTATTGTTGTTATTGATATTATTATTATAGTTGACCAAATTAAGTTAGTTTTGTTATACTTTAGCTTTAGACTGTAGCCCGAAACTTTGTCTAAATAAAAATAAGTAAAGACAATGGTCAATTCAAAAGTCCAAAATTATTTAAGTTTCAAGCTAAAGATAAGATGTACTGAACAGGCTGTGATGATACTACACTTTTATCGATGTTAAAGCATTAAAAAATGACCAGACGGGACTAAATAACTTTAGATATTTTTGATTAGCTCGGTTACGAGTTATCGCCCGATTTCTTTTTAAATATTTCTTCTTTCTTATGGCCCTGTATTTACTTATGAGCACCAGTCAAGGTAAAAGATAACTGTCAAATGAAGTTGTCATTTCAGAAATTTACCTATTTAGTGCTTTATTATTATTGAAAACTCATTCCTACATCGGAAATCTTAAAGATGTATTTATAAATACAAATTAATACGAATTAAAGTAAAATAAAGTAATCAATTACAAATTATAGTATTATTACAATATTCCAATAACTTATTAATTTAGGTACTATTAAATTGTTAGAACTTTAGGATTTAAGGAAATGTTCAAATATTCCTCCATCGACTGCTAGACAATAACCCAGGCGATCATAAAATTCTCTTCTTACATTCGCTAGTTGGTAAACTCAAATTCTATTGCATTCGGCAGAAATAGCATTTTTTAACTCGTCTAGATTTGGGTATTTTTTATCCTTGTATATCCTGTTTTTAAATGGCCCCAGAGAAAGAAATCATTTGGCGAAATATCAGGAGACCTTGCTGGCCAATTTACTGTATGAATTAGGCCACTATTGTCTAAATATTCCCGAACAGCCAGGGCACTATGTGCCGGGCAGCCATCCATTTGGTACCAAACTTCCTGACTTTCCCTAGCGGCATTATGTAAAGCAGGTAAATTTTCGAGTAGTTCCAAATAATATTCTGCATTTAAATTTCGCGTAAGAAATAATGGCCAGATAATATTGTGTCCGAATATCCCTGCCCAAACATTTACTTTCTGTGGATATTACGTCCTTGTTTCGACAAACCTGTGTTGGATTTCTTTGTTCCAATATCGATAATTTTGAACATTGGGTTCATTATTTAAGGTAAACGTGCATTTGTCAGTGAAACATATGTTTTTTAAAAATTCCCTATCCGTGTTTGCTCTTTCCATCATATCAAAACAAAACGCCTGCCGCCGTATTTCGTCCCCATCTCGTAGCTCTTGGTGCTTTTCATATTTGAAGGAATAGTATTTATGTCGTTCCGAAACTTTGTAGTGTGATCTATTCCTATTTCATCCCCAAGTTTCCTTTTGCTGATCTTTCCATCGTTCTCTTCCACGCAGAATAAAACTTCCAAGTCGATATCATTTCTTGCATCTTCTCTTTGTTCCTGCCTTGCTTCACATCTGCAGTTATTTATTAGGTCTCAAATCTCCGGATATTCCTTGCGATTGTAGATTTTCCAGGTATCGGTCTATTCGGATACAGAGCAGCAAACATGTCCGACACCTTTTGATAACTATTTCCTTGATAATACCATTTAATCATCAATACTTTTTCTTCGGTAGTGTAATTCATGGCTAATATTTTCGATGTAGGTATGAGTTTTTAATAATAATAATAAAGCACTAAATAGATAAATTTCTGAAATGACAACTTCATTTGACAGTTATCTTTTACCTTGTCTGGTGCTCATAAGTAAATACAGGAAAGGAGAAATATTTAAAAAGAAATCGGCGATAACTCGTAAACGGGCTAATCAAAAATATTTAAAGTTATTCTTTTGAATGTGGGTTTTAGTGATCTTCAATAAACCTAAATAGAATTATTCTCTAAAATAATTAGGGAAGCCAATAATTGACCCCATTAAAATTTACATGGGATTTCCTATGTCCAGCTCGACAATGCATCACCCGGTATATAAATAGAAAACATTTCATAATAATTTGAAGTCCGAAAATCTTGGATTTCAATATGCAACACACTGTATTTTATTTAAAAAAAATAAAAGAAAAAAATAACTTTGTATATAAATAATATTTGGCCATATAATTCCGGAAAAAGTCGAATTGCTTTGAAATTATCAAAACCTTTGGAGAGCGACCGTTGTAAGAATAGCGCCAAATAATATTTACATTGTCCTTAAGGGCACTTTCCAATCTAAACTTGTTTTTTTTATCTATGGCTTCACTGAGACATTGTTTCTTGTCTTGTCTTTGGCATTCTTAATTATTAGTTATTAATCCATCTAGAGCATTATGGAATTCTGGTATAGTACATAGATTAATCGCGTTATTCTCATAGTTATTCTTCTTCTTATCACGCCCTCTCCTGTTGAAGGTTGGCGATCCAAATGGCAATTGTGGTTCAACGCAGTAATCATCAATTCGAAGTTGGCCAAAGAATGATGCCTAAAGGAGCTGAACAAATTAGGCACAGAAAATACAGCTCTCCTCTCTGGGTGCCAGCTCCCCAAGGAATAGAAGGTGATGAAATAGCAAACGATCTAGCTAGAAAAGGAGCTGTCCTCTAACTGGACCAGAACAGTTCTGCCTCCCAAGTGCAAACCTAAAATAATTAGGGAAGCCAATAATTGACCCCATTAAAATTTACATGGGATTTCCTATGTCCCGCTCGACGATGCATCACCCGGTATATAAATAGAAAACATTTCATAATAATTTGAAGTCCGAAAATCTTGGATTTCAAAATCAACATTACCTTCATTACAGTCTCATTACTTATTAAAATGTGACTTATGTCATTCAATGTGGCAATTCAAAGATCTAAATCATCTTGTTGTGGTTCATTTTCAATCCACAGTTTTTCTGTCCTGCCAAATAGTCGTACTTAATAACAAAAAACGTGTTTTCGAAAATAGACTCCCGTGAGATATGATAAATCGTGTGCATTTTCCAATTCCGAAAATAACTATTGTGACATTATTTTTGCTTTTCGAGTAGAGTACAACGACACGGAACATTTAACGGTTCGGAATCTTTGTGTTCTCGATAGAACGCTGACGAAAATTGACAGTTCAAGACTGCAAGAAATATTTTTTTTTAAAATGATTGAACTGAAAATGTAGAGAAGTAAATTGAGAAATAAACCCAAGAAAACGGCATAAGATAACGAGAATTATCAAACATTTTAAACAATTAATTGTACAGGATGCCCTACTAAGAATGGCCCTCGGCTGTGTCTCAGTGAAAAAATATTACCCTTGCATCAATTACTTCATTGCCCAAGCATTCAAAATACACCGCAACTATATCATCTGATTTTTAAGGTATAATAGAGATATTTTGAAGAAGCAGTCAAATCATACAAAATGCTACTGAGACGATCAAAATTTTGATTTAATATCACTTTGACGTTTAAAGTATTAGTTCAAAAGTCACTGCCTTCATAAGCCTACGTTGGCTTCACTCATAGATAAAGGAAACAAGTTTAGATTGGAATGCTCGGCTTACCGCCAAAACTTAGAATTTTTTTGGTGCGCATACGTTGTAGGGCGCTTAGAACAACCGCAAACACGAACAGAAATAATTTTCTCTCAGAAAGTCAGAATCTTCAAAAATTTTTAAATCTTTCAAAATTTAAACCGCCCTCGTTGAAAAAATACCGAGAAGTGTTTAAAACGTCTATTTTCAAAGTAATTATTGCTCTCTTGTAAGTTTAATTTAAATTTTATTTACTCAAACCCGTTATAATTGTAAAAAAGTGGCATTAAAAACTTAAAAAGATGTATGAACTGTGAACTGTAAAGACCATCGTGGATCGCGGAATAACATCGGGTTCTAATGTTTCATAGGTATTTCATACATGTCCTTATATAAAATAAAGTTTCTTATATGCAACACACTGTATTTTATTTAAAAAAAAATTAAAAGAAAATAATAACTTTGTATAAATAATATTTGGCCATATAATTCCGGAAAAAGTCGAATTGCTTTGAAATTATCAAAAGCTTTGGAGAGCGACCGTTGGAAGAATAGTGCCAAATAATATTTACATTGTCCTTAAGGGCACTTTCCAATCTAAAGTTGTTTTTTTTATCTATGGCTTCACTGAGGCATTGTTTCTTGTTCACTGTCTTTGGCATTCTTAATTATTACTTATTAATCCATCTAGAGCATTATGGAATTCTGGTATAGTACATAGATTAATCGCGTCATTCTCATAGTTATTCTTCTTCTTATCACGCCCTCTCCTGTTGAAGGTTGGCGATCCAAATGGAAGATTTCCGCAGACGAGCGTTCAAACCATCTCTTCAAATCTTTTAGCCATGAGTTCTGGCGTCTTCCTACTGATCTTTTCCCTTGCACTTTGCCCTCTATTATGAGGCGCAGTATTTCGTATCTACCACCTCTCATCACAGTTATTACTATTCTGCTAATATCATTGGTTTGAAAAAAGATATCAAGATGCGATTTTCTCTCTGGATTTTTAAGCTTTTATTCCTATTTACTTTCAGCTAAAACGTACTGTTATATTTGAGAGCGATCAACTCAGTAATCATCAATTCGAAGTTGGCCAAAGAATGATGCCTAAAGGAGCTGAACAAATTAGGCACAAAAAATACAGCTCTCCTCTCTGGATGCCAGCTCCCCAAGGAATAGAAGGTGATGAAATAGCAAACGATCTAGCTAGAAAAGGAGCTGTCCTCTAACTGGACCAGAACCGTTCTGCCTCCCAAGTGCAAACCAACTTAAAGCGGACTCAAGAACTTGGAAGACCCCATCCGTAACCTGGAATGGGAATCCTCCATCGGTCTAAGACACTCGAAGAAATTTCTCAGGACTTACGACCGAGAAAAATCAAGGATTTTCCTTGATTGACTAAGAGTAATCTTTGTCAAAGCCCTGAGACTCTGATAAGTTTTAACTCAAAAAAGAGGGACACAATAGACCTATAAGGTCGCGGTGATTAACTTCTTCTAATATTAGAGCATTCTTCGTTAGACAAATATAGCGTCTTGTTAGTTTTTCTTTTCTGTTAAGCTGTTTTGCAAGACCGCTAACCCAGTTTTTCATAATTATCGTTAAGTGTAAACTTAATATCCGGCGGTTTAATGAAAATTTGTAAATGTTGTAAATGAAAAAATCTAAAAATAATTTTTCAGGCCAATTCATCCACCTCGCGTGTGAAAACAAACGCGAAAAAAGGAATGTCGGTCCTGTTTTAGAGGCTGTAGATCCGTACTGGATAAATCTATCCTAATATATAGAAAATCCATAAATGACTGATTCACTGATTAATCACGATCCTGCTCAAACCACTCAACGTAACAAGCTCAATTTTGGCATACAGGTTGATTCTAGGGTGTACGGGTTCGATAAGAAGGGATTTTTCGAAATTCCAGTTCCAAGGGGGTGAAACCACCCCTCAAATATTACAATATTTTTTATTTAAAAAACGGTCAAGTTTCCGAAAAAACGCATAAACACGTATATTTTATTTTGTTTTTTTACATATTTTAAGATTTTTAAAAATGTATACAGGGTGTTTCGAAAAATCTGGTCATTGATTAATCACGATCCTGCTTAAAGCGCTTGACGTAAAAAGCTGATTTTTGGAAAACGGATTGACTTTAGGGTGTAGACGTTCGATATGA
>NW_022145617.1:3028221-3075434 GCF_002938485.1 Sitophilus oryzae | reverse complement strand
GGCTCAAAACTATGAAAAAACTGTTTTGGATCATTGTGACGGAGTATATGGTGGACAGTTTTTATATAGACAATTTAAAATACTTAAGTGCTGATATAAAGAAGTTAAAATATCAAGGTGAGATTTTTTTTCTTGAAGAAATTATTTAAAAGTAATAAAACCATTGTTTATAGAGCATAGAGTGAATCATAATGATAAGTTCGATTGGATACGTTCAATAAAAAGAGGGCTTCTGTACAATCAAACAAAAAGTACACCTGAACATGATGTGAATATGCAATGGTAAAAGTGTTCAGAAATTGGAGGGAACTAAATTTTTAAGCTGTGCAGCTAACACTGGTGATTTTTAAATTATAACTAAATATGTAGGGTTTTATTTATCTATTTATATTTTAACTAGTTGAAGCCTGGCGCATCCGCCACGACATAAGGAAAAAAATACTTTTTATTTTTTTTTAATTAAATGAAAAACAAAAGATCCGGCGACGACAGTTTTTAGAAGAGCCAATTAGCTATCTTTTAGTAAAAAAAAACAATTTTCTAGAGCAAGTCGTTACTTCAGTAGAGACGACACAGATAAACATTAACATTTTATATAACATGTAGATTTTAGGCGGCATGTAAACATTATGTCATACATAACAAATAAAATCAAGAAAAGTACCACGCTATGATTTATGTAGGATGAAGGAAGATAATATCTTACTTTCTAGCAACTTTTATTGCTATTCTTATCTTCTCATAATATTTATATTTTATGTTCTTGTAGCGGGTTAATTGTAAATTGACTGCCCTGATATTCAGTAAGTCTTATCACCATCAAAATGTACATTATTACAATATTGTAATTAAAACACTTTATATTTACTTGCCTTTTAATTTAATAAATTTAAAAAATAATAAAATATGTCTATCTAATACACAATGTATGTTTCCTTCGAATCTTCCTGATATACAGGGTGTCTCAGATTCTAATCGGGAAAATTTAATAGACGATAGAAATTGCAAAAATAAAACAAAAAGTTCATATCTACTTGTAAGATTTAAAGCTTCCTTTTCGAGATACAGGGTACCATTAGAATACCAATTATAACATTAATTACCAATTAGAATTTTTTTTTCGCAAGAAGTAAGCAAGATAGACAATAAAGTCAGGAGACAAAAAAATAATATTTTTAATTACTAAATCCAAAAAAATCTCGAAAAGGAAGCTTTAAATCTTACAAGTTGATATGAACTTTTTGTTTTATTTTTGCAAGTTCTATCGTCTATTAAATTTTCCCGATTAACATCTGAGACACCCTATATAACACTCTTAAAAAAAATATTTTATGCTTATAAACATTATTGATCACATATATGTAGTACTTGATTTTATGTAAAAAGGCACTGCATTAGAGCCTTATTTTATCTATACAATGTATTTTATTAATAGACTTCTGAAATAACTTAACCATGAACGTATATGTATATACAGGGTGAGTCTTAAATAAGTACAATAATTTTTAGGGGTAGTGTATTTCGACCCCAGAAACACGATTATGAGTTTTTTTTAAATAATATTTTTTTTAGTTTTTAACTAAAAAACAATTTTTTTTTAATATGGTAACATAGGTAGTAGATTAAATTTATAAAAAAGAAAACCCAGAAAAGATCCAGCGGTTCTCAAAATTTAAGCCAAAAATATTTTTTTTGAAATTTTCAAAAGTAAAATAACTCCGGTTATTTTGGGTTATTTGAGAAACGGTAAGAGAAAAATATGCTTCTATTATCGAGATCTACCAGCCCTGAAAATATTTGCACTTATTTAAGACTTACCCTGTATAGTCTTCTACTATTTTCAGTGTTATTTATTAGAATGTATTTTTTGTTCGTTGTTACTTTATTGCTGGCTGTATTTATTTCGTTGATTTGTGTTTGTAGTTCTTCAGGAATATTGGCAATTAGGACTATGTTATCAGCAAATCTTAGATGGTTAAGATATTCTCCATCTAGTTTTAATTCCTTTGCTGGTTCAGTTCAGTTGACGGAAGATTTATGTTAGAGTTTCTGTAAACAACTTTGGGGATATCGCGTCTTCCTGTTGTACTCCTTTGTCAGCTGGGAACTCTGGGGTTGTTTTATTCACTATTAATTTTGCTTTGGCTTATTATTTTTATTTAAGTAATTACAATAAAATAGGGGTTAAAAAGACAGTTTTAAATTGAATGGTAAGGGTTTTGTCACAAAACCAACTAACGGAAAACGATGATTTAATATTGCCAGTACCATGTTAAAGATACAAAAAGTTATTACTGTATGCGTTATTATTTGGATCGTTTATCCTTTGTTATATTCATTTACAATTTAAAATGTGTTTGGGGCTTCTTAACTTGGGAGTATTCTCAACCAATTAAGTTGACTATTACAGTTGGAGATTGTTACTTAAACATTGTATAAAATAGACATCGTCGGTTTTCCCCCTTACCTTATATATCCTTGTTGTTTTTTTTATCTCTATTGTTATTTATCTTTCATTCTTTTATTGTTTCTCTTGATAATAAAAGAATAAAAAACGCTTTAATCTGACCTTGTAATTCCAATTTAATAGGAGCCTGTTGAATATTATATAAATGAGATAACAAACTATTTCAATTCATTCGTAACTTTGCTCAATTTATTAGATAACCTCTAAAGTAGGAGGCAGTAAATATTTCTTGTTGTTTCATTGCGAAACTAGTGTCGACCGAGCCCAATGCAAAACATCTTTGACAACTGCAGTTGTACTAGCAAAGGGCGAAAATGCGTTTGATTGTACGACACGCGTTTTAATTAAGCGTGAATTATATTTAACCGACGGGTAAATAAGTGGTTGTGAGTTAAGTAGAAAATAATCAAACACATGCCACCTTGTGCCAATGGCAAACTATTTTTGCAGATAAAACGTAATAACTGTGACGTAGGTCTAGAATTCCACAATTTTAAATTAGATATTCGCTTTAATGCGAGGTAAAGGTGAACAATCCAAAAATAACTGCTCGTGTTTATTGACGATTTCTGAAATCGCTGCATGTTTTATGTCGTCCTCTTTCTTTTCAGTATACGTTTCTCTTTTCAGGTACAATATAAAATGACCTGTTGATTGTTTTTATTTTTAATTTATGTGGCTATCGCTGTCTTTAACTATTAGTCTAGATATTAAATATTTATTTAAACCAATATTTTTGTTGTAATGTGAGTTTTGAAAAAATATAAATATTTTTTAATAATTTTATATTTTTTTCAGTTAGCATAAAGAGACCTGTACTTGTAGGTGTCGTAGAGAATATTAGCCAGATTTTTACTATTTAAGTGAATTTTTTAATTGTAATGATATTTGATAAATATATTTATAAATATATCGTTCACTAACCTAACTCTTTAAAGACCTCTTATTTTTTTATTTTTAGCCGACCATACCAATAGGTATTGTAGGGGGTTAAATATTTTAGAGGGGGTTAAATATTTAAAAAAATCGTAACTCCAAAATTACAGTTGCTAACGAAACGCGGTTTTCAATTTAAGATTAAGAATAATATTTGCAACAAAATTTGTAATAACATCAAAATCAGTCAAAGTCGCAGTTTTTTAGATAAAAAAATTGGAAAAATTCCTTTACTTTGAATCTAAAAGAACTGCCAATTTTTTTCATTGATATAGGATCTCGCATAGGTTACTCATTAAAAATAATTAGCATTATTTAAGTAGATATTTGAGTAGTGATTTATTTAAAAATCTAATCTTTTTTTAACTCTCGTATTTTGGTCTGCGGACTTGGCCTGCCGACTTAGTGCCGATTCGAACTTTACCCGATTATATATTCTCGTTTGGGATAAAATTCGACGTTTTATGGCAGTTTTTTTTATAAATAAATATTTATCGGAATAAAAACTGCCGGTTAGAAAAAAAAAACGTTACAAATCCGCCGACATTATCCTTCGTTCGTTTTTTATTGTGACAAGCTCGGCTTGCCAAAGATTTGGTCCGCCACACAAACACGAAGTTTTTATCCGCAGGCCAAATATTCTGGTGTATTCATATCTTTTTCTTAATTCTATATTAGATTAGCATTTTAAATTAAGAAAAACGTTTGATTTTTCATAATCCTGCAAAACATGATTCTCCTTTTTATATTTTTTACTGATATTAATTTGTAGCGAATTAAAATTTATATATTTAAGTGATAACTAAGAAAACACTAAACATTATTTATTATTTAAAACTTTTATGACAACAAACATTTTATAAGCTGGCTGAATGTCGTAATAGACAAGTGGCCAAAAATAGGAAAAAAAAATATAGTCACCCAAGTAGCATTTGGACGTTATCTAACATCAGGTATACGTCGCGTTCAATAAACCCGACGTCGGGTACCAACGTCGGTTCGACCGCCTGACGACCCTTATTTGCACCTAAATGGGGAATACAGATTCGGGTCGCCTCGACGTCGGTATCTGACCTAATAGGGAATGTAATTCTACCAATTACCAACGTCATATTATGTTGGATTTTAGTCACTTAAAATTCGTCGCTAAGCACTTACGTTACGTTTGGTTTCATATTCGCTACCAAGAATAGATAAAAACATAACCAAACTACCTAATTACAAATGGATTCATAATCACTCCTCGAATATAACTTACGTGCCTACCTAATTTCATATTATAATAATTCTGAATCATTAATCCAGACATCAGTTTTGTCAACGGAAGTCACTTTTTTGATATATCTGATTAAAATACTCCGGAAAACAACGAGCGCCTTCAAAAGTAGGTAATGAGTAGGATTTATGAAATAAAAATATCTATAAAAAAGTAACTTGCAAAATATATTTTTTATTTTCTAGCTGGTTTAATCATAAAATTGTACTGTGGTTCCCCCCAAACTCAACCTTCTCAATATTATTCTACTAGAAATCGGAATGTGAATATAAATTTTAAAAACAAAAAATGATTTTAAAATGGCTGACAATCGGATACCTGTTAAGAATGGCGGATTTCTGTGTCCGACTTAATATGAACTACCAATATACCAATTCCGACCGGGTCTCCAACATTAGTCGTCTCACTCGACCGAAGTCATCAAACCGGACGACCGGCAATCGTATTATGACGTATATAATTCCAACGTACGCCACGTAACCTCACTTTGCGTATCAGTGATTTGTGGATGTGTGCAACTATATTTTAGTTATTGTTTTCTCTTTAAAACAATGGGCAGCTACTTTTTTAAGATAGTATATACAAAATTTAAAAGAATTGGAACCAGTACCTCACATGTGGGAGGAGGATGGGGTCTGCTGGTTTCCTAAGCTAAAAAATGAAATTAAGTTGCACCAGTGTAATGCAGTATCTCTTCCGGATAAAAAGCATTCGTGGGTGGAGGGAAGACATCACTACTACTATTATTATTTTGCAAAAGCCTCGACCTCTTTCTGTAAAATGTAGATGAATGTCTAAATGTCTTTTTAGTGTTTTTTTAGGCATAATAAAAAAAATTAAGTTTGTTTACAAAAACTTTTTATTAGGTTATGTTCATGATGTTTATTAGGCCGCAAATGCTACTTAATGGGTTGTATTTACGGACGTAAATAGAGATACGTAAATTAGGTTAAATATATGAACATAAAATACAACAAAATATAATTGGACGTTACTTTAGGGATTATCAGTGAGACGTATCCTATTCGGACAACGTGGTAGACGTCGGGCTAGTTCAGGATATATGTACGTCGTGCAAGCCAACGTGGGAACGACGTTGGGAAATTAATAAAAATGGTACGTTGTTATTTTGTACGTCGACAGATCGTTGGATTTACCGACTCGGATCCAACGACGTCGCTTTTAATAGGAAAGCGACGTCAACGGTCGTATTACCAGCACCCGACCTAAATTTGCACAAAGTCTGACGTCGCTTCAGGTCAGATTTAGTTCGAAGTCAGATAGATGCTACTTGGGCATGCAAACAATCCTATATGTTGAAAAAAGGCGTTCGTCCCATTAACCCTTGAAATAGCAATCGATGACAATTTTGGTCAGATTGACCCTAGACGATATTTATTAAATTTTGACTTGAAAACTCTTTAGAAATTGATGGTTTAATATTGAAAAAAAGTTTCAAGCCACACAAAAATATCTGTAAAGTATAACTTTTACTACAAGTTTTGATTTACACCGTTTCTGCTCGACTTACTTCTTACTTTTTATACAATATGTTTGCCGATGGATATCATCATCATCATCATTCTCATTTTCAGCTTATTCAACCGTTTCCAATTACGGTGTAGCCTCCCTTACCTACTTTTTTCATAATTGTGCCCATTGTCTACTGTTGGCTATGCGGGCCCAAGTTATCCCTGCTAATTTCCTAATATTATGGTTCCAGATCAGGTTTGGTCTTCCTCTTTGCTCTCTTAATTCCTCGTGGGTACAATGCTGTAATTTTTGTTGTTCATCTGTTATCCGTTTTACTTGCCAGGTGTCCTCCCCATTGCCATTTGAGGGATTTGATTCTGTGGATGACATCTATTACCTGGGTCTTTTGTAGTATCCAATCTATTCTTTTACGGTCTCTCTTGGTCATTCCCAGCATATTTAGTTCCATTGAAAGTTGTGCGACTTGCACTTTTCCTATGATGTCCGTATAGTGTCCAGGTTTCGCATGTCATGACTGGTGTTTCGCATAGGTCATGACTGGTAGGACACATTGATCGAATGTTTTCTTCTTTAGAGAGAGTGGCATTCTAGATTTGAATATGATTGAGTTTTTTTCCATTAGTACTCCATGCTAACTTAATTCTTCTGTTGATTTCTGTTAGTAGAGATCCCGAGCTGTGTATTAGTTGTCCGAAACATATATATGCTTCAACTATTTCCAGTGTTGTGTTATTTATTAGAATGACTTTTCTTTCCACTAGTGTGTTGTACATTACTTTAGTTTATGCTAAATTCATGTTGGGACCCACTTCATTGCTGGCTGTATTTAGTTCTTTAATTTGTGCTTGTAGTTCTTCAGGATTATTGGCAATTAGGACTACGTCCTTAGCGAAAAATGTTGCTGTAAACAGTTTTGGGGATATCGCGTCTCCCTGTCGTACTTGTTTGTCAGTTGGGTTTTGATGTACAATACAAGAAGATAAAAGGATCAAATATTTCATTTTGGAGACAATTATAAAAATAATTGTTTTTTAAAAAATAGGATTATTGGTAAACCCCATACATCAGAAAGCAGGTGTCGCATATATCATCCACTAGGAATTAATTATTTAAAAGATTCTTATTTTGACAGTTTGTAATAATATTTTAAAAGAGTGCATTTTTCATTTGGTTTTGTGTTTTATATTCTTTAATAGTTTCCTAGTTAAAGAAGTTTCCTAGTTTTTTTAATTCTGTTTAAAAAAATATATTTATAGGTACTTTTCAGTAGTGTTATTCGTTTTATTCAGTCATAGAAAATAATATTAAAAAACGTTAGTAAAATTTTCTTTGGTCATGGTCACTTGCTATTTGAAATAGAATACCACCCACTAGTTTTTAAATTATAAATAGATATATGAATTTTTAGAAATTTTAGAGTTTAGATTTTTGAAAGAGATTTACTTATTTTCGTGCATTTTTTGATTTGTGTTAGTACACTGGACATGCTGGTTGTCTTATCTCTAACTAGGGCAGGTGTCCCATGGGGTTTCCATTTAGTTTACCATTAATTTCATTACCATTTAATTACCATTACGATTTTTCCAAAAATAATATTTTTATTTATTATATTTACCTTGAACGAGTCTCGCATCAGATATCTGCTATCAGGGATTCGCTATTACATGATTATTTTAAAAGCGTTTTGGTTATTCAAAAATACTCTGTTGTAATTCTTGCTGGATTTTCTTTATTCCAGTCCCATATTACGTCTTAGGCTAAAAACATAGTGGAGCGACGAGGATAGCGGCGAGCAAGCAGCGCGATACCGCGTCGAGCAAGCCTCGAGGTGCTAAAACATAGTAGAGCGGCGAGGAATAGCGAGATACTTGTGCAAATTTATTATTTTCATATCTTATTGATAATTTAAAATGCTAACAGTGGCTAACATTCTGGGCAGTAATGTCGCAAACATTTGGTTAAATGAAATTTTCAAAAATCCGAGAAAGTATTGCAAGTTACTACAATCTTTACGAAAATTTGTTGAAAAAAAAAAAAAGTTAAACTTAAAACTAAAATGTACCCGTTATGGTGATTAGGACCTTTCTGATCCCATAAAATCTTTCTTACAAATACTAAATCTATTAATTTTTGAGAATCTATCCGACATCGCGTCCAAAACAAACTTGTGAAAACAAGTACGTGTGAACATAGTAAAGCGATCTGCTCGAGCGGTTAGATCGAGCGGCGAGATCAATTGAAATAATTTTGTTTTCGTCGCTCTGTCGCGCTGTAGAAAACGATAGATTCTCAAGAATTAATAGATTTAGTGTTTGTCAGAGAGATTTTATGTGACCAAAAAGATAGTAATCGCCATAATCGGTACATTTTAGATAAGTTATGATATGAAGTGGCAACAAATTTTCGTAAAGATTGTAGTAACTTGCAATACTTTCTCGGATTTTTGAAAATTTCATTTAACCAAATGTTTGCGACATTACTGCCCAGAATTTTAGCCACTGTTAACATTTTAAATTATTAATAAGCAAATAAAAATAATAAATTTGCAACTACCTAGCTATTCCTCGCCGCTCTAGTATGTTTCAGCACCTCGAGGCTTGCTCGACGCGGTATCGCGCTGCTTGCTCGCCGCTATCCTCGTCGCTCCACTATGTTCTTCGCTTTGCGCGTCTTGGGAGTAGCAGGAAGTTAATGTGTAAAAGTAAAGACTAATTCGCAATACACCAAAACACTTTATTTTAAACACCGGATGGGCGTTTCGCTAACCAGGTTAGTATCATCAGCAGATGATTTAAACTAAATTAATATCTACGTAAATACGAATTTTTTAAATGAAGATAAATGTGTGGGATTATGGTTTAACTCTCATGGACCATTTTCAAGAATATTTTGGCCGGTGAACGTTTCTTACGCTTTATAGAAAAAAGTTTTCATGACATGTTAGAAGATTTAAATTTAGAGACTTGCACATCAATAAAGTGGTTCCATCATGATTTTCATTATGACGCTCCCCTCATAATGAAATAAATATTAAACATTATTTATATCATTACGCAAACTCAGGTATAGGAAGAACTGGGCCAATTGCAAAGGTCTTCTCTCGGTTTCCTATCCTATCCATTTTAGATTTTTTTATACGGTATGGTTAACAACAAGGTTTACAAGATAACTTATGAATCAAGAGAGGCACTCTAAGAAGCGGTACGGGAAAAGTTAAAATTTTTTTTAATAATGTCAACCGCCGGCGCCTTTTTCTGAGCGAAAAAACGTGAAATTGGCCAAGAAATATATAAGAATTGGCTATAACTCTATAATTTTTCGAAAAAAAAAACATTTTATAACTTATATCGCTTGAATGCTTTATATATTGTGATTTTTATGAAATTATGGCCAACTATGGTTTCCATTTAAAAAAAACATATGTTTGTGTCATATGTTAAAAATAACAGGCTTTAGAGAAAAAGGGAGAACACAATCTCATTAAGGATGTGATTATTTACTTTAACTTTCACCTGAAAACTTTTTGTCTAAAATATATTATAATGGAATTAGGGAGCATTAATAAAATAGCCGAAATTTCTTTTTTTCGAAATATCTAGTAAGCCTTATTTAAAAATCCGAAAGGCGCATATATTTTACTTCACAAAACGGCAATTATTACCCCATTTAACCGACTCTCTAGCTCCAAGAGTTTCCGAGATACCCTTAGGGAACATTGTAGAAAACTCACCCTGTATTCCTGTATACCCTATATAATGTATATTTTTTCTTTGTGACAGATGCATTATATATCATAACTCAAATTTTATTATGCTGTAGGATGTTATGTCTGCCTGAAAACTGTTATTACTATTTTTTGAGGATGCTAAAACACCTCGTAAAACATTTGCCAATAATCTAGATTTATTTTTTTATCACAGGCTTAAAATAAATTGTGCCTGTCAGAATGGTTAGCATCAAAATTAATATAAAGTTATTTTGATGAAAAAAAATTGGAGAAATGAAAAAAACTCACTGACAGAATGTTAATTTTCTAGTGACATCAATGAATGCTGCTAATAACGAAACATGCTATTTTGAAGATTTTACACGGTCTTTAAAATATAATAAGTTATGAAACATATTAATTTTTCTACAACATAATACAATATAAGTCTCATTTTGGTTTTGTAATTTATTCAAAAATAATGAATTCTCTTTTCGAAATCTATTTATTGCTTATAGGTATTTATTTTATTGAAATGTGTTATTTTAACTTAATAGTAATTACTTATTGAATATTAATTAGTTTATGCGTAATATTGTCGGAGTAGGTTCACTTTAAGTGTAAACTATAAGCGTAATGATTGAAATAATTCTAAATTTTAAAACACAATTTAAAACTGGAATAATATTTATTTACGTGTTTAAATAAAAATGGTTAACCTTATATCTACTGTTACCCTTCTGCAATTATTCTTTTTATCCTTCTTAAAATAATAAATATTATTTGATTTAATTTTTTTGTTTTAAATATTAATACTTTGTATATTTTTTCATACACATAAAAATAATTTTCTAGAAACTGTATAATGTAAATATAACTTTATAATAACATTCCTTAGCAGTACCTTGCTTAATTTTTTAAAGAATTTATATATTTTGTTCATAATCGTGCAAACTATGATTCTCATTTTTCTATTCGTTACTATTACTTCTTTGTAGTGAATTAAACTTTATTTATTTAAATGGGAAATAAGAAAACAACAAATATTATTTATTATTTGAAAATTTTATGACAACAAACAATATAGATATTCAAACAATCATATATGATGAAAAAAGGTGTCCTTTGATCTTTGAAATAACAATCAATGATCTTTTTGGCCGGATTGACCATTAGACGACATTCATTAAATTTTAACTTGAAAAATCGTTACAAATTAATGTTTAATATAGAAAAAAATTGAAGTTTCTAGACACCGAAAGGTATCTGCAAAGTATAATTTTTACTACAAATTTTTATTTACGCCATTTCTATTAGATGTACTTCTTCTTTTTTTTATAAATATGTATTATAAACATAATCTTCAACAGTTTTTAGGCAACTTATCATCGTTACTTTTGTTAACAAATTTTATTTCATAAAAAATAGGTTTCATTCTATTACTTTTTTGGGACTTAGACTATTGTTTGATTGATTCCTGGGTTAGTTTTTAATCATTATTAAAGCAGATTTTTTTTGATTTATACAGTTGCTTTTATAAAACCAAACCGGCTCGAAAGAATCGAATTAAAATGTATTCTTACACTTTTTATTATTTTTTAATGAGTTAAGTTCTAGATTTATTTTACAACTTCTTTAGCATTAGTGCTAAAATGGGTGCGTATCATTTTTTGGTTAATTTGTTAAATTCTATGTTGACATATTCCGGGAACTACCGATCTAAATTCATTAGCCAACAGCCTGCGGATCCGGCCTTTGGATGTAATCTTTGTGTTTGTGGACCAAGACCAAGTCTATAGCAGGTCAAGCCTTTGGCGGACTAAGCCTGTCAGAGGCCAAGTTTGCGGAGTTGACCTTTGTCGATTTGTCGAAAAAACGAACGAACCCATACACCTATGCACCAGGAAATTAGTACGTGGACTTGACCTGTCACGTACCAAAACTTTCGTATTTTGGTTTGCGGACTTGGCTTGCTTATTTTTGTTTGGGACAAAATTCGATGTTTTACAGCAGTTTTTATATAAATAAATGTTTGTTAGAATAAAAACTGCCTATTTTCGCTTAGAGGCAAAAGCGTTACAAGTCCGCGGACTTATCCTTCGATCGTTTTTTTAGATTAATTCTCATCAGAACTCTGCGGATTTGGCTTGTGACAGGCTTGGTCCCGGTTTCCTACATACTTGATCTGCCACACAAACACAATTTTTTCCATTCCGGAGACCAAGTCCGCAAGCCAAATTTTCTGGTGCATGGGGGGCTAATTGTATTTATGTGTCACATATTTATAACTATACAGGGTGCTACAAATTCGGGGTACGAACATTGGTATCTCGATAATCGTAGTAGATACGAAGATGGTTAAAGGCAAAGTTGCGCTTTGGGATGTTTACCAAGATGTCGTCAAAAAAGTTTCAAGGATTGCTTACCTTTTGAAAAAAAAAATGGATTTTTTTGAAAATCTATTTTATTTTTTCCTATCGTTACTCGTTAATTTTTTTTTAAATACGGACCTGCACTTTTAATTTCAGATTTTGAACGAAATCGATCGCCGAAATCAAATACAAGAACTCTAAATCAAATACAATAAAATAATATAAAATAAATAATATAATATAAACAATCAAATAATTTCTCTGAAAGCTGTAGAGCAGTATAATGGCCAGGGAGGTTAATTAGAGGTAAATTACTTGACGTCATTTGTAAAAGTGAAATCAATACATCTCAACATTTACAACAAAGAGTACAAAATGCATTCGGAAGTCTAAGAAGAAGATCTGTTCAAAGAGCTATAAATAAAATTGAACGAAAAATAAATTTGCGCAATAGGGAGGGTGGCAACCCTTTCGAACATGTAGAGCCGTAAAAACTAGTTTGTAGAAGTTAATTTATTTATAATAACTACGATTAATATGATGCATATTATTAGATCGTACACTGAGATTTCAAATTCACAATAAAAAAAAATTAAAAATATTATCTTTAAATTGCTAACCTGGATATTATTTATTTGAATCTTTCAATTGGCCCGATTTTTCTAATTCAGTGTTAATTAGCGCTGATCAATATTGTTGCGATGAATATAATCAGATTAAATAATTTAAAAAACCATCAGAGTCGGACTTAAAATTAATAATTTAAATAATAATTAATTAGTTTTGTTGTTGTTAAGATACCCAAAACAAAAAAAAAATATAAAGTGTGGCATATCATTGTAATTGGGAGACCGAGTTCTTTCAAAACCTGAAATAAAAAACGCAGGTCCGTATTTAAAAAAAGTTGGTCTTTCTATCTCACAAATTATCAGCTAATTTGAAAAATCTAAAAATACTATCAGAGAATTTTTGATTTTCTCAAAAGTAACGAAAGGAAAAAATAAAATTGATTTTCCAAACCAAACCAAACCAAACCATCTTCGTATCTATTACGCTTTCCGGGATACCAATGCTCGTACCTCGAATTTGTAACACCCTGTATATTATATTTATTTAACAACTCATAGATAAAGACATGTCTCTATAGCGATTTTAGTTCTAATCAAAATAAGTAAAATGCATCTGAGCGTTTACTCAATGATCATTGTGATGGCGGAATGAGTTTTTAAGACGCTGAAACTGAATGATTTTGTTGCCGTTTACCAGCAGGTTGACGTGTTTATTTTTGAATCTTTCGATTTGTTAGGTGCAAACAAAACGACTAGAAAACACGGGGTACCTGAAATAGAACATGCAAATAAAAGATTTACTGGCTCCTTTCAGCGATAGACGATTTAAAAGCGATTATCCGCCGTGGGCGTTTGTGCCTGAGGTTCACCGATATCATTATCGGAAAGCCGGAAAGTCTGAAGTTTTGAAATTTCTATGATAATTTTATATTTATGTTTTATTGTTTGTCTACAAAGCACATATTGTCAACTGTTTTATCTTTGAACTTTGATGTTCCATTTGATTTACGAGTAAATCGCGCTTAAAAAAGTTTTAACACTTTTTCGAATTTTTGTTGTTATAAACATTAAATTACACAAAAATATAAGTCAATACTTTAACATTCCTAAATTGTCAGAGTCAAGATAATTTATTAAAAAATAAATTACTGTTGAAAAAGAAACTTATAGTAGTGTCCTTTGATGCTACAGGGTTTATTACATCCCCTGAAAATATTGTTATAGTAGATTTGCTCTAATAATTTGCTCCTAAAATGCTTAGTTTCGGAGATAAAGGGTGTAGAAATTTCATTATTATTTCGATTTTTACGAAATAATATCTGAAGTAACGACAATATTTGGATGAAAAATGGTGTCTAGGTGTTTTTTGACATGAGAAATTTGATGTTGATGTCAATATGACTCCTACCTGTAGAGGGCGCCACCTACATGTGTTTTAACTGTTCTGTAGAGTAATAACTTTTCGTCCGTACCTGTATACTGATTAAAAAAATATACATTTCCATGACTTTTTACGTAAAAAATGTCTCTTGGTAAAAATCGCTACGAGTAACCGTTCTCAAGATATTTAAAATGGAAATAGTCAATACATGTCATTATTGACAAAAAATAAGCACACGTTGAATAGACTTATTTGACTGAAATAATAAATTTTTAATTTTCTAAATTAATGATAAATTTTTCTGCGAAAAAATGATGATAAAACAGTTTCTGTTGAACTTTTGGCACAAAAAGATTTCAAATTTAAGATTTCAGTCTACTAACTATTTATTGAACATTCAAATATCTCGAGAACCATTACTCGTAGCGATTTTTACCAACAGACCTTTTTTATGTTAAAAAAGTTGTTGATGTATATTTTTTTACTCAGTAGTTTTATACAGGTATGGACGAAAAGTTATTACTCTTCAAACCAGTTAAAGCATATGTAGGTGGCGCCCTCTACAAGTAGGAGTAATATTGACATGAAAATCAAATTTCTCATGCAAAAAACTCCCAGACACCAATTTTCATCCAAATATTAACGTTACTTCTTAAGTTATTTGGAAAAAATCGAAATAAAAATGAAATTTCTACACCCTGAATCTCCGAAACTAAGCATTTTAGGACATACGTTTATACGAACTTTTCTACTTGTTTTAATCTGCAGAATATGCTGCCGAAGTTTCCGGAATACAGTTTGGACCACCCTGTATAATTACAAATTTTATATTCAAATTTTTGGGGGGTTTTTATATTCAAAAGTTTGGGATCCCGTTTGATCCCTCACTCGCAGGCCTTGGACACGTTACGACACTTCTGTATTAATGTAAAGGCGGCTACAGACGGCATGGCAAGCCTTGGCCAGTGTCCGCTCGTTTCAATGTTGGCGTATCGTGTGTATGCAAACCATATGGCAAAGCAAAGGCAAGGTTGGCACTGGCCAGGGTTCGCCTATGAAGCGGTATTTTCGACACACATCAAAGGGACTTGTTGAAACTCGCCAGTGGGCTTGATCGCCGTACACACGACATGTTAGTCCAAGAAAGCTTGAGTTTAAATGACAATAAAATTCTAATTCGTTTGAATATTTCTTGTTGTCAACTATTGTTTTTTTTAAAGCAGAATTGACTGAAAACTGGTGCAATGAAAGAAACCATTATGGAATTCCTTAATTTATATGAAAAGTACTCCATTATTTGGGATCCGCAACATGTTCACCATAAAAACAGAAATTTGGTTTCCGATACGTAGGCTGCAATTGCCGATGAAATGTCCGTTACATGTACACTCGGAGTTCATCATCGGAGTATAACTCCATTTCTTGTGTTATTTGTACCCTTGTACAACGCTCGCCTCCACTTGCCTCGAAAAGACAGGCAAAGGTAAAACATGTAGTGTGTAAGGTCATCGGTGCGCGAATATTAAGCAAAGACCAACGCTTCTACAAACGTTTGCTGAAACGCTGGCCATGGCTTGCCATGCCGTCTGTAGCCGGCTTAAGGTAAACTACCCAATTACTGACCGCTTAAGCAGATGATGCAAGTTTATTTAGATAGAGTTTTTTCCGGAGCTGTTTAAAGTTCAGCTTGTATGTTTTTAGAGTACTTTGTAGTACTGTCTTTCAAAAAAATATGCAATATTGCTATAATTTTGGATTAGTAAAATAAAAAAGTAATTTGAACCAATTATTGGCCATTGAAAAGTTTAAGATACCTAATTAGTGACCATAAGTGAACCCAATTAGTGCCCGGACGCAGTTAAAGTGACTATGCAAATAATACTAGCTTATTACTACACTAGTGGATATAAGACAATAAACTTTTAATTAAACCTTTATTTTTTAATCCGTTTTTTTAAGTCTATAATTTTTCTATTATTATATTTGGTGATAATAATCAGGAGAAAATTAATAATATACAATTTTTTCCATATAAGCATAAAACTAATAAAAAAATAAATAATGAAATTTTTATTTGTGACCTCACTATTAATATTAAAAATAATATTATACATTAACATATTATCGGCTCACTATTATTTTACAGTTTTGAGTATTGAGTATTTGAGGTAAATATATTTTTTTAAATACTGAAGATAGCAGTTTCTAAAGATGTGTATTCGAATTTATGATTGACCAAGTAATAGGTAAAGTCCTATAGATCGCATTATCGACGAAAGACAACCTAAATAATGACTGATGTTGTGCCTTAATAGTGACCGCATATTTGTTTTAAAAATAAATGTATATAACTAAATATTTTTACGGTCATTATTTGGCTCATGTGTAGTATACTGTATTATTAGTTTATTTTTCTATAGAAGTTTTCACCTCTTTAAAAGGAGTCAAAATAAAAGTAATTGCAAATACTCTTGCAATAAACCAGTTACTTACCGGTAGATCACTTATTGGATTTTGTGGGGTTAAATCGATCCAAATACTGACCACAAATTATTTTATATAAACTATATAAAATGTTTAATAAAAAGTGTAGAAACATCAAAAATACACTCTTATTAATGTCTAGAAACTAAAATATAGAAGTAATAAGCTTACCCTAATTGTATTTTCTTCTGAACTATCCAGAGTACGATCTTAACAACTTCGACACCTACAAGCAGGACCGATTTCCAGCGCTCCTATGTTTCATATTAAAAAGCAGCTGATTTAATAAAATTAGATATAAAAATTATGTGGAAAATAAATGCCTTAATTATGTATACATGAGATAGAGATATTGAACTGTTTATGAATGTTATAATATTCTTATTTAAACAATATACCGCCAAATCGCGTAATAATTGGCGATCGGTCACTAATTTGCCACTTTACCTTATAACAAATCTTCCTCTCATGCTTTCTTTGCGTTAAAGCACTTCCAGCTCTTTGCAAAGTTCCCAATCTCGCATGATGTTGGCTTCTGCTGCTTCCTCTAGTCCCGCCAAAAAAACGTCTCCCTAAAGTTTTTTATAGCGTCGGTTTTCCAGTGCCGGATAATGGCACAGCAGGTGTTCTATGGTTTCTTCTTCCTCTTTGCATTCTTTGCAGTAGTCTACGTTAGATATCCTCCATCTCACCAGGTTTACAATTATTCTAGGTTTTTTTTTAGGTTGGTTAAAAAGGTAGTTGTTTTGTCTTTTTGCTACCACTGTCCACAGATTAACTACCTCTTTAATATGGATGAACTATTTGATTATTTTTAATGTTACAATAAATGCAACGACTGTGTAATTTGAATGTCAAGACTTAAAAATAATATTGCGAGATATTACTAATCTATTAGGTATAGTATAGTATTATCCTACCGAATGTTTTTTTAAATGTGGCTCCTATGTGCCTATGTGTGGCTCCTGTTTGCCCCTTTGGCCCCCTTTTTTAAATGTGGCACTCCTATAACTTTTTTATTTTTTCAGATAAAATAAAAAGCGGGATTTGGTATGTAAATATTATGACTTAAATCAGGATTAATTGACGTATTTAATTAGTGTCGGTGACTTCCTGTTTCACCGGAATTGACCGAACCTTTTGATTTTTCAATGGTATATTATAGCTGGGTATTAATATTTGATAGAAAATGATATTCTGAATAGAATGACCTACCATAGTCAACTTTTGACATTTGCATTTAAACAAATAGTATTTTAAATCTTAATCTAGAGTGTCATGGCTTTGTTAAAACTACTAATTTCTAATCAATGCCTTGGAAATGTAGATTTGAGCGTCTAATGTCCTTTGTCAATTTTCTTTCTTGGCCGGCTAAAAGATGCTCAAATCGTATTTTTAATCATAACTCAATTTTTTTAAAGAACGAAGGTGAATAATTAGCATATTTGGAAAAAAACATTTTTTACGAATAATTTGGTACCACATACTTGGTATTTCGAGTTAAATTGTCGTTATGAACGCATTCTAGTTGAAATTTACAATACTATTTTTTAAGGGAAAATGTCAAAAGTTGGCATATGATATGTCATTCTATTCAAAATGTCATTTTCTATCAATAAAGTAAATAATAGAGGATTTCGGTCATTTTCGGCGAAACAGGAAGTAACTGAAGGTAATTGAAAACTTGTCGATTCTGATTTATGTCATATAGGAATACATCGAGTTTCGTTTTTTTATCTGAAAACATAAAAATTATAGGGCTTTATTAAAATTAACTATATACCTTTTATAATACTGTCCCTAATCATTTTTATTACCAATGACATTATCAATAAATAAATGTGGAAACCACTTCTTGAAAATTGATAATATTTATTTGATAGTAAATTATTTGTTCTTGCAATATCAATAATTTGTAGCTGTCTTGCAATGGCGTTGGCTGAAGATCCTGAGGGATATTTTGATACTCCCAGTTCTACTATTAAAAGTTATAGCAAAATTTTCTATGTAAGTAGATATATCATACCTATATTTTTATAGCTTGCAATCTACATGAAATTTTACTACTTAACTACGTATCGTTAGCATATACACATAAATATGCTAATTTTTCGTTTTGTTATAAAATTCTATTTTGATAAAGACTGTCATGATAATAAAAAATATATAACTATATTGGATAGAAAGGAATAAGTAAATAACTTTCTAAAAGTAAAATTTATAGGTTATTCAATTAAGTATCCCGGAAACTCTCTACGTCACTTATACATATAACTGTCTAAACTTCTCAGACGTCTAGAGTTGTAATTATGAACTTTAGGAAATGGATTTATTTGAACAGCCCCATATTTTAGAATTTAAAAAGTTGGTAGGGCGTTAATACGATGAGGTTCCCCATGTAGATGTAATTTTCGTTATAAACTCTTTTGGAGCAAAAAATGAACATGTTGTGTTTGTGCATTTAGCGTTCATTTACTTCGAAGAAAGAACGAAGAAGAAATGCAAGAAAATACAAAAATGCACAATGCATTTTTGCGTACCTCAATTATTATTAAAAATTGTATAAATCACCTTAAAAACATCATTAAAAATTTAAAAATTAAGATTTAAGAATTTATTCAATTTACATACACATTTCTTAGTTTGCTTCATTTTGTTGCAATTAAATTTATTTATTTATCTTAAATTATTTTTAAATTTTTTAGCTTTAGATATATTTCTACATGATTTTCTGACAAAAATTTTGTAACATGAGAAATATCGTGAGAAATTTTATCGTGATTTTGTAAAATTACAATAATTATATTTTAAAGCTTTTTTAAATTATTTTCTATGCTTAACTAACAATTTTGAAAACTATACTCAAGAAATTATTTTTTTTTATAACTGCAAATAGTGTTGTGAAAATTTAAAAGCTTAATTAATAATGTATTTCAAAAAAGGAAATAAATAGATACTAGATAAAAATGCGAATGGAAACAACCAGTGACTCAATAATAAAACTATATACCGGGTGCGTCTCAAATGTCACCACTATAACTTTTTATTTTTCAGATAAAACAACGATATTTGGCTTGTTAGTATGACACAAATTAAGGGATTGATTGACGCATTCAATTGTTTCGGTCATTTTTTACTTTATTCGATAGAAAATGACACTCTGAATCGAATGACATATCATATGTCAACTTTTGACATTTTGGCATATGGTTTATTTGAAATTGTAAAATGCGGTTCATAACGACAATTTCGCAAAATACCAAAGTGTATGGTATCAAATTATTCGTAAAATGCTTTTTCCAAATATACTAATGAGCCACCATGTTCCATTTGAAAAAATTGAAATGTGATTAAAAATACGATTTGGGCATCTTTTAACCGACCAGGACAAGACACTAAACACATTAGACGATAAAATCTATTTTCCAATGCTCCTTGATTAAGTAGTGTTTTAGCACAGCCATGGTACCCTAGATTGAAATTTAAAATAGAATTTGTTTTGGTGACTATGTCAAAATTGACATATGATATGTCATTCGATTCAGAATGTCATTTTCTATTGAATAAAAAGTAAAAAAAATACCGAGGGGTGCTATTTAAAAATCAAAGTTGTAGTCATTTCCGATGAAACCGGAAGTGACCGAAAACAATGAATACGATCAATCAATCGCAATTTATGTCATACATACACTAACATACCAATCTCGTTGTTTTATCTGAAAAAAATAAAGTTATAGGGGTGAGCCACTTTTGAGACGCACCTGGTATATAAATTATTAATGTCATAAAATTCACCAATTTATGTTGACTATAATTATTAACTGAATTATGATATATTTTTAAAAAAGCTTTCGATAAGGTAAAATATTTTTAAGAAGTTTTTTTTTTTTATTAGATATTATAAAAAAAAAATAAACGAACTATTTTAAACGACACATGCTGTAATAACATATCATTAATGGTGCATTAACCTCTAACAACTTCATTAGATACAAAAATAGCTATTTTTATTTAGTAGTGCAACTAATAATTTGTCCCAATGTTTGGAAATAGAAGATATTGTTGAACTATTAATATGTTTTCTTAGTGCATGCACCAGTATTTTGATAATAAGTAGCTTATTAAAGCCGTTTGAATGAGAAAAAAATCGGCGTCAAGTTGGCTTGGAAATGAAGATCGATGACATTTCCCATTTAACATTGCATATTAAAGACAACCTTCTGGCTTTTCAATATCTTAGTCTATATTCATGTCTTCCTATTGGACTTCCGTGATCTTTTACTTGCCCTTTCTCGAATAAAGGTTTTACCAAATAGGAAAAACATAGAATTTCTATTTCATAACATGCCACCAAACAAATATGTAAACTATTCGTTTATATATGCCTTATAAAGTAAAATAGATAATAGTTTATTAGTTTTAATCAACAGCTGTTTAAAAAAATACACCGAAGGATGTAGAACTGGTTTAAAAGGGGTCAAAATTCAAAAGGTTTACTAATACCTACTATAAATAATGAGATAATTGAATTAACAAAAGAAATAAAAGAAAATCAATAAAAAAAAAAAAAAAAAAAAAAAAAAAAAAAGAAAATAGGAAAAAATACAAAATTCTAAACTTAAACTTCCAACAAATTAATCCTCAGTATCAAGGTAAAATTCATCCACTGAATAAAGCGCTTTACTTATTAAGTAGGTACCACAGACTAACTCAGTTACTGCAATAATTACTTTCTTACTACTGTTTTTAATGTTTATTGAAAGCAAGTGAATAGTTTCGGGAAGACTGTTATATAGAGAGAGAGGATTTCTTAACATTAAGTTAAGTTAAGATGTTGTTCTTAATAAATGTTTTCCTAATACATGTTTACTTTTCCAATAAATATCCTGTATCTTAACGTTGGCTGCACATACTCGTATGCATGATACACAATAATTATAGCTACTTCCGTTCCAATATTTTCCTCAATTATTTGATGAGCCTGTGCCTATAGAAACAATTTTATATCATATTCATTTATATCATTTTATTTCACACTACTTTTGCAAAAAAAATAAATTTATGTATACAGGGTGGGCTGAATTGTAATCAGGAAACTTCGTAATGCATGTCCTAAAATGTTTCGTTTCGAAGATATAGATAGGATTTAGAAGTTTCATTTTATTTAGTTTTTCCAAAATATTTCTGAACAACGTATATCTTGATGAAAATTGATTGTCTGTATTTTTTACACGAGACATTCTGTTTCTATGCTATGTAGACTCCTACTGGTAATGGCGTCACCTACATGTTTAACTGTTTTGAAGAATAATAACTTTTCGTCGTACCTGTAATACACTATTGAGAGAAAGAAATATACATCTCCTCCAATTTTTACGCAAAAAGGTAAAAATCAATTTTGGTAACCGTTCTCAAGATATTTGGAATCGAAATAATTAATACATGACATCATTGACAAAAATAAACATGTTGGCTAGATAGTCATTCGACTGAAATAATTTGGTTTTGTATCTTTCCCCTTACGTTTTGGTCAATTTTTTTCCCTATATTAATTTGTAGTTAATGTTCCCTGATAAAATCAGGGAACTACCCGTTATGCAATGCAAATGTAAATATAGTTAATCCAAGAAAAGGTTTTGGAAATAACCTCAGAATATTACCGTCACTTTTCTGTTTATTTCTATATTTAAAAAAAAAACTAGTGATGGCAAAAACCGATTGAACAATAATCGAGTACTCGAGTATCAAGCGTTTTTAATAATCGAGCGATCACTAGAGCGAAATATCGCTCGTATTTAAAAAACTCTGGTTTTCTGTCCGTCGCTTTTCGCTTGTTGTACTTGTAACGCCAAGCAATAAGTTGCATGCGCAGGCACACATATTTTTTCGGTGCTGAATGGCAAGTATCAAGCGACGAGCGACGAGTAATTCGCTTGATTTATTTTAGTTTAAAGCATTGTTGAGGTTGTAAAATTGTTATTCTAAATTTGTCACTCAGATACCAACGGATAGCGTCGTATAAATTTGCTACCTGCAATGTATGTAGGAAAATCGCTCGGCTTTTTATCGAGTATTTCACATTAAAATCCGGGTATTTAGAATAAATAATAAACTATTTTACATATAGGTCCTAAGACAGGGGAGCCCGCGAAGGTTGGAGCCGGATGGCAATCGCCACCTTGACTATATGGCCAGTTCGACCGAATCCCCTCCCCTATAAATAAATTCAAACTTACAACCTGATCGGGTAGTTTTCATCAAATATCGACTGGTTCAAGTTATTTGAAAAATAAAAAATATATATATAATATAGTAATTATAGTATCAGTACACAGCACCTATCAGATACTATGCACAGCAGTATCTTAGAAGCGAAGCATTTGGGACACCATTTATTCGAACTTTATTACTTATTTTATCTACCCAGGATATATTGCCGAAGTCTTCCGGTTACTTCCAGACCACCCTGTATACTGAGAAAAATAAACATTTTCATCGGACAAATATTGTTTCTTTCTTGAAAAAGTTTCATTTGCATTAAATTACTTAAATTCTATTTATTCAAATAATTTCTATGTAGAACGTGCCGTTAGCAAAAATTCATTAAAAAAATTTTAAGACGCACAAGGGTATTGCATCAAGACCAAGACCAGGCGAGTCTTGGTCTTGATCCTGCAATTGTTCATCCCCTCACTATTTAACGCGTGCGCTTCACAGTCTCGACCGTTATATTTATACGCAGCTCAAGATTTTGGTATTTACGAGAAGTATCGTTGCTCGTAAGCTATAAACATATGGTTTAGACATGAGGCGTGCGTGCGTAGGTCAGGGCCTCGTTTCCTCGCGCTTCGGCGGCCGGCCGGCGCTTGCGGGAAGGCCGTTGGCCAGCGAGACTCGCGGCTCTATAAATAATCGCCGCATCTCGCGGAATGTCCAAGTATAGCGCGTTGGAGGAGAGCCAGCGCCCGCCCCGCCTTGCCAAATTAATAAAGAATAAAAAAGCCGTGCATATCGTTAATTAATAGGCGCAAAATTGAGTTGCGCAAATCGTTTAGAAGTCATGTCAATACATTTGATGGTCCTTTGCAATAGAGATAGGTAGATCCGGATGAATATACATCCACGGACCTCCCTCCGGTGCCGGTACTGATGGATGCAGATCCTATTTAATATCGACCTCTATCCGTGGAACTGCATTGCTGATAGCTAACCGGCCACGTCGTCGGGAGATAACGCAAACAAGCGCGATGCAGCGAAATAAATCAGTATTGCTGCTGCTGAGTTGTATTTACTGTTTTTAAGTTTACTTTTGTGGGAATCGTAATCGTATTCTATTATTTTGTATTTGAAATTTGTGTTGTGTACTGTTGTTACTTTATTGGCAAATTCAAGTATAATATATTATGATCCTACAGGGTTCGTCATCGGAGATGGGAAACAGCGCAGCCAAAAAGTGCGCAAGTTTATCTCTGATAATGAAGAGAATTAGGATAAAGGGATATGCAGACGTTGGCAATTCAGCAAGTCATATTGATCGTTGGCAAAGACTTGCAGATGATCCTGACATTATGGAATTTACTCTGAAGAAGCTAACGAAATGGGCAAAAAGGAATGGTTTGGGCACCAACCCGGACAAAACCGAACTCATTCTGTTTACAAGAAAATACAAGATACCCAAGTTCATGCTGACAAAGCTGGAAGGGAAGATACTTGTACTTGCTAAGGAAACAAAATATTTAGGAATCATTCTGGACTCGGAGCTTTCCTGGAAAAGGAACACATAGGAAAGGATGTAAAAAGAGATAATGATTCTATAGCCATGTAAAAAACTATTTGGAAGGAGATGGGGTCTGCAACGGTACATTATACACGGGATGTACACTGCTATAGTTTGACCAATCATCACTTATGGAACACTAGTATGGTGGGAAGCGGTATTTAAAGAGACTAATAGAAAAGGCCTCACAAAAGTACAGCAATTAGCAGCTCTAGGTATAACTGAAGCAAGGAACAACACAGCGTAAACTGCGCTAGAAGCAATTCTGAATTTGCAATCAATCGGCTTGCTCATGAAGGATCTGGCCGCTAAGGGTGCCCGATTAAAGGAATCCAATATGTGAAACCAGACTTGGTCTGACTGTGAAATCGACTACGGTCACTCGAGGATATTGCCAGTGATAGGGAAAATCATGGTGAACATGGGTCCACATCTGCTAGACCAGACTATATGCTCACCCAATATGATTATAGAGAATAGATAAGGATTCGCATCCCGACAAGAGAAGAATGGGAAAGCAATCGAGTAATGAACACTCAAGAGATTGCAGTCTACACAGATGCTTCCGCAACTTCAGAAGGCACAGGTATAGGCATCTTCTCAGAGGAACTAGACATCCGACGATCTTTAAGGCTATCGGATGGCTGTAATGTTCTACACGCAGAGGTTTACGCCATAAAGGAAGCGGCTAGTTGTATACGAGAGAAAATTGCTGATAGACCAATAGGGGATATCGTTAATAACTTATTTTAGAGCACTTTCTTAGGACTAGACTAGCTGTTAAAATTTTAGAATGTTGTCTTTTCCGCTGTGATGTTCTTTCTTAAAATACTGACGCTGGACATAAGTCTTGAAAAAGTATTTGTGTTTTCTTTTTATGGTTTTATCTAGACCAGTTTGATATTGAGATTTGAACATCTGTGTTACCTACGATACCGGTTTTTATATGACATTTACTTACATTTGGGTTGCCATATTGTCATAAGTAAATACGACATCGACAGCGAGGATAGAAAAAGAAAAGAAAAAATAATCTTTTTAACCCGTTTTTCTCAATAACAAAGGGCCGTCTTCATCGCTCTTTTCAACGTCCGGTTTTTCGGAAGTAATGTTTGCGGTATTTGGAATGAAATGTTGTCAATGATTTTATGTGAATGAACGTTTACTTACCTGGGAAGCATTGTAACAGGAAACAGTGGCGCAGATGCGGATATTGTCAGCAGAATGAGAAAGGTGTAGCGAGCCTTTCGCCAACTAAAATCAATTTGGACGTCCCGTCAACTCTCCACACACTGACAAAACTAGGAATATTCAATTCTAATGGCATACCGTTACTGTATGGCTGTGAGACATGGAGAGTGACAAAAGTATCATCAACCACCCACAGATCTTTATCAGGTGAATTCGTAGATTCTTAGTAAAACAATACGTAACCACGGAATTATTAGATGTTCTAAAAAGTTACAAATCAAAGTTGTGTTTAACGGAACACCCTATATTAATATACAATTAAAAAAAAAAAAAATGAGTTTTATTAAAGAAGCATAATACCTAAAATCTAAGAATTTTGACATATTTCACATTTTGTGAAAATGAAGAGTAAATTTTAAATTTCGATAACAGGTACCTAAATTTTAGTTGGCCTTGTATAGCGTGATATTTAATTACAGTAACCACTGTATGTTAAACCAAATTGAAATTTGTCCCGAAACGTTGTATGGTGTGAGACAACATTATGACATTAGTCATATTTAAAGAAAAGCCTTTGTTTTAAAATGGAACACTCCAGTATATTTTTTTCCGGTGTTCAATGGGGATTTTGATATATCTTTCAACATATATGCTGCTGCCTACCCATCAGACAATTATTAGAATTTTCCCAATTATTTTAATTTTTATTATTTTGCTTCAGTAAATCTTTATTATTTGAAAACATTTTGAGGCTGTGTGATATACCTTTTGTTAATTTAACAAAAATTAAAGATTGTAGAGTAAAATACTTAAGGGTAATAAAAAGATACACGTTTAAAACATATTTCAGAAATAAAACTAGATATAACGTATAATTATGCTATATATAACGTATAATTATATAATTATGACGTATAATTATGCCACAAAAATTAGCTAGATGAAATCAAATGCTCAAATGTTTCCTTTCCTCTTAACTGCATAAAATGATTGTCTTTCAAAAGGATATTTTCATTTAAACGCATATGCGGAGTCTTAACAAAGCAGCTACAATACTTTCCCTCATGTTGTCGATACTAGTTGATCGAGTTTTGTAAGCACTCTCTTTAACATATCCCCACAAAAAAAACCAGACTAGATAAAATCATGAGTATCCTATTAATTGGTGAATGCACACTGCATTCACCAAATAATAGAATCATATCAATTCTTTCTAATGTAGGATAAGTTTGCATTTTCGGTAAATTTCTAAGAAATGTTTTTGTTTTAACTGACACAAAATGATAGCTAGTTGTTGGACTAATTAGACAGCTGTATTGAAGCAGGTAATGTCAGACCATATCACAGCCACCTAGATTTTATGAAATAATAAAGATCTACTCAGATCAAATCATGCAAATAAAAATATCTAGGAAAATCTTTGTTTGAGGGTAGGCCACGAATAGCTGAAGAGACATGAATCCTCAATTGAATATCGGAATATATATATACTGGGTGTTCCATTTAAAATAAGAGAGTAACATGCTTTTAAAATGACCAATGGTCATTATTAATTTTGTCTCACCCTGTATAATTTGTTGGATCAAGTTTTAATTTTAGATTTCTAGCACAATAGTTAATTTAACTACGTATTAGGCTATACCGGGTAAATTCTCATTTAGGTAACTTCTTTTTATTGTAATTTAAAATTTATCTTTATTTCTAGAAATGTTAAATATGTCAAAACTTTACATTTTAGTCATATATTTCTCTTTATAAAACTCAATTTATTTTTCGCCCAGAATCCGAAAATGAATTAATATATAGGGTGTTCCATTACAAAAAACAACTTTGATATGTAAGTTTTTTGGGGACATCCTGTAGAACTTCCTATGCTTTTAAAGAATGCTCTGAATTAACCTTCATATGCTCGTTAAAATTTCATTTCAATACAAACTGCCGTTCTCCTTGCAGCCTCCACGGCGTGTGGGAGGCGCCACCCTGTATTCACCTATGTCAATTGTCAATATTGTTGACACATTGACGGTTATTTTTAAAATGAATATTCTTGTGTACTCCTTCCAGCTATTTCATACTCTCGAGCTAGCTTGTAATAAGAATCATACGCTGTTGGCGATTATGCAAACCATAACTATAAGCATTTAATCATGTAAATGCTCTATATTTAAAATAACGCGACATCCGTGCTAGCGTGAGATATAAATATGCGACACTGATGAGCATGGATGAATCTTCATGTTTATGTGCGGTATTTTAATTTTTCATTTTGTTGATAGTTTATACTTCCCAGAAAATTGTGAATCCAGTATCCAGTATATCACGTAGTCGCTTTTACGGATATGTTTCATGGTTTCATTTAAATGTTATTTAAGTGAACTACGATTTAATCATCATCGAAGTAATGCTTTATAATACTGATTGCCGTATGCACTTAGTATACTATGGTGTTAGTGTTAGTATTCAGTTTATCCTCGGATTGTCTTTACAAGAGGAAAAACTTTTAATACTGACATTTTGAGGGAAAATATATTCTTCATATTTTTTTTTGTTCAAAGTGGTTAATCCTTTATACAGCGCACTTCATTCGCCTCCGTTGATTATACAAAAACGGAAAGATGTAGAACAAACGTTTTTATGGGCTTATGTAGAAAGGCAATGTATAATTTAAAATTATTTTCAAATGTACAGGGTGTGTCAGAACTAAAATCCATACCAAAGTTATATTTTTCTTATGGACACCCGCTATTTTATTTCGTTTTTGGATTCTTGGGCATAAAATAAGGCATTTATTATAAGGGTTTAATATGTTTAAATCTTTCGGTTTTTGAGATATTTAAAGATATTTAAATATGCATGCTATAATAAAAAATATTGTCAACACTCTGTACATTGCTTTTCAGAATTAATTTGTGCTGACTTTGGAGCCAGAGAAATAAACTTACAAAAAATTTTTATTGTTTCTTTAAATATATACAGGGTACTCTCAAAATTGCTGGTCTATTTTAAATATGTATTTTACATAAAAAACTTTATTTCAAATACAACACTATGTATTTTAAAATAAGGCGAAGCAGATTTAAATGCTCTTGCAAACTATATTAGGGTTTCATACCTATGTGGCTCAGATTTGAATAAAAAGCGATTTTTCAATAAAATGGCAATCAAGACGATGGCTGTGTCACTCATGGTACTTCTAGTGACAGCTATTTTCAAAAACTGACATTAGTTTATGTATTTTATTTAAATTTATAACAGCTTACTTTATTTAATTTACCTACAATAGTTTAATAAGTAAGTATTTATTATTTTATCAAGAAAATAAAGCAGTGAAATTCTTTTGATTTATATTACAATGACTTACGATGAAAAGAACTAATTAAGGCAAATTCAGTTTATTCACTTCCATTGACAGGTTTCTGCCTAATATGTTTTTCATATACCACCATCAGCTCTGCGAAATACGAAAAGTAGTTTTTCAAAGGAACGCTTGTCAAGAAAAAATTTTATTTGGATATCTGAGCATAAACCCTTCAGACTAACAAGTAATTATCCTCACAGATTAAAATCAGTAACATATCCATTCCTTCTGCCAGCAGATGTTTTACCCATTTTTTCTTGATAAAATAATAAATACTTACTTTTTAACCTTATTGTAGGTAAATTAAATAAAAAACAATTTTTTTTTGTTATAAATTTAAATAAAGTCCATAATGTCGATTTTGAAAATAGCTACAGTTACTAGAAACTTCGTTATATGATACCACACCTCATTACAATTTTATTGAAAAATTGCTTTTTATTCAAAATTTGAGCCAGATAGGTATAGGAAACCCCTAATATATTTTTGAAAGAGCATTGAAATCTGCTTCAACTTATTTAAAAAATACATAGTGTTGCGTTTGAAATAACAAAGTTTTTATGTAAAATAAATATTTAAAATAGACCGGCAATTTTCGATTGCATACATTTAGGGAAATAATCAAATTTTTAGTAAAGTTTATTTCTCTGGCTTGAAAGTCAAGGCAAGAATCAATTCTGAAAAGTAATGTACAATGTGTTGACAAACTTTTTTATTATAGTGCATGGTTTAAATATCTTTAAATATCTCAAAAATCAAAGCTTTTAAAGATATTAAACTTTTTATAATAAATGCCTTATTTTATGTCCAAGAATCCAAAAATGAAATAAAATATTGTGTTCCAAAGAAAAATATATAACTTTGGTATGGATCTTGTTCTGACACACTCCTGTACATTTCCCAAAATAATTTAAATGATGTACATTGCCTTCCCCACATATACCCATAAAATATTTTGTTTCTACATCTTTCCGTTTTCGTATAATTCAACTGAGGCGAATGAGGTGCGCCAATTTCTGTATACTTTTCCAAATTTCCATATCCTTTAGAAAAATTAAAAAATACGAAAATATGGTTGAATATAAAAAAATTAAAAAAAAAAAAAAAAAAACAACTTTGATTTTTAAATGGCACCCTCGGTATTTTTTTTACTTTATTCGATAGAAGCCACACTTTGAATAAAATGACATGCCAATATCACTTATAACTTTTGACATTTTCGCATATGGTTCATTTGAAATTGTAATTAATGCCAATTTGGCACGAAATACAATGATGCTTATGAGCCACTTCTTGCTCCATTTGAAAAATTAAGTTCTGATTAGAAATACGATTTGGACATAGGATAAGATACTAAAAACCTTAGGCTAAGAACATAGTGGAGCGACGAGGATAGCGGCGAGCAAGCAGCGCGACATCGCGTCCAAAACAAACCTGTGAAGTCAAGTACGTGAGAACATAGTGTGCCGATCTGCTCGGGAGCGGTTAGACTTGAGCGGTTAGATCGATCTGGGCCACTTGTTTTGCCGTTTGTCGCGCTGTAGAAAATTATAGATTCTCAAAACTTAACAGATTTAGTATTTTTAAGAGAGATTTCATGGGATCAGAAACAGTAATCACCATAAACCGTACATTTTAGATAAGTTATGAGATGAAGTGGGCAACAAATTTTTAAAGGTTGTAAAGATGCCACTTTCTCGCTTTTGAAAACTTCTCATTTAACCAAATGTTTGCGACATTACTACCTAGAATTTTAGCCACTGTTAAACATTCTAAATTATCAATAACCAAATGAAAATAAATTTGGTATTCTATTCCTAGCTATTCCTCGCCGCTCTACTATGTTTCAGCACCTCGAGGCTTGCTCGACGCGGTATCGCGCTGCTTGCTCGCCGCTATCCTCGTCGCTCCACTATGTTCTTAGCCTTAGACGATCAAAACTATTTTTCGAAGGCTCCTTAACTAAAAATTAACACAGCTATGGTATTCTAGATTGAAATTTAAAATACGATTATTATCTAAGTGAAGATGTCAAAAGTTGACATATGGTATATCATTCTATTCAAAGTGTCATTTTTTATCGAATAAAGTAAAAAAATACGGAGGGGAGGGTGCCATTTAAAAATCGAAAGTTGTAGTCATTTCCAGTGAAACAGGAACTAACCGAAAAGAATTGAATACGTCAATCAATTCTAATTTATGTCGCATACTAACATACCAAATCTCCTTTATTTATCTAAAAAATAACAATAGGGGTGAGCCACTTTGAAACGCACCCGGTATATAATAATAATTTCTAATTTTATAAAATCGTTCTAATAATATCTACTAAAAATAAGTTTAGAATTAACTGCCTGAGTAGAAAAATTATTATATTTATGTATAGGAGAGAGACAATGAAAATGTTGTAAAGCTAGCTAATATTATGTTGGTTATCTAATCTATGCAAAATATTTTCCGACAACACATATTTCAAACGTAATTCAAACGAAAATATGTCGAATAATTTATTTTCTGTTGAAATTTAAGATATTTCGTTGCTTATGTATTTTCATACTATTAAATAGCGTCAATTTTAAGCAGGTTTATTGGTATCATATTTCATATCACAACTATAAAATATGTATATATTATATGCAATATTTCCTTAAAATTCAGATATTTTTGATGAAAATATAGTGCAAAATATATAGTGGTATTTTTTTCTAATTTTTATTTATATCTCCCGGGTGCGTCTGGAAATTTGCAATTTCCCCCCCCCCATCTGTCACGAAATTGAATTTTAACATTGAAAATGTTTCTGTTATCCTATATAAGGGAGCCCAAATCGAATTAAAATGCTACATTTGCCACACCATGACGTCATATATACAAGGGTATAGGAAATCTCGGCGCAGCGGCGGTAGTCGGCCAGCGCGCGCATAAACCATCGCTAATTGTTTACTGATATATCTTTATTAGTTTAAAAGCAAAAAAGATGGGGTTTGCTTTGATACCTTGTCAAGACATAAGCGAAATTTTTAAATTTCTTTTTTTTCATTTAGGCCTCCGTTTTTCGTTAAATGAAAGTTATATTAAAAAAATCTATTTTTAAACCAAATTCTCGCATGATTGAAATGATTATTCATGTTTAAAGTTTTTTTTGGTCATAAGCGCTAATGGAAATGTTTTTTCGTAAATAATTATAAAAATTACCCTATGAAGACTTTATTGTGTACTGGATCAAAAAATAAGTATTTGTTTTCTATATACGGTGGTATTAATATATCGATTTTTGATGATAGTGTCCTTTTACCCGGTCTAATTTTGTACTACTTCGGAATAAGGGTCCCCATATCATGTACTGTACTCCATCCCTGAAAAATTCAGCTTGACACCGAAGTGAGAGGTAACGTCAAAATAAGCTTTTAATCTACCTACATCATAGGTGGGTGTAGGTACTCTAGGTATATTCTACCTAGACAGAAGCTGAACTAGCTGACAGTAGTACTTAATTTGTTATCCGATAAGTAGTTGTCATTATATAAGTTTAATCATCTTATACCTCCTATAACGGTAGGTTTTTGGATTTTTCCTGATTGGTTTGTTAAACAAAAATATACTGGCATATAAATGTCTGTTACAGGTTAATTCGTTAAAGAAATATGTTACACACATATTATTTTAATAATATATATGCTATCTATATTATTGATGTTATAACACATACATATGTATTGAATGTAATTATTTTAACCAATGCATAGTTTTGTTTTTTAAATCTCACAAATAAGAAATGTTTTATAGTTTTTATTATAAAAAAAGTGATTATATTGTTCTATTTTACACCCCTTGCACTGTTTTCTGTAAGGGGTGTAACCAGGAGAATATTTCGTAACCTCTACGATATAAGAGGGCACAAAGTGTTTTATTACTTAATGCTTAAATTTAATAATATATTTGTACATAAAATAAAAATATACTAGAAGGTCAATTAATTTAATATTGACGTAATTACTAAATAAGTACAAGATTTTTTTTCTAATTATTTTAGTGTATTTTTAGTCACCTAATTATAAAGGAGAGATATCCAACCACTGCATTATTTTTACTCACAAATAAATGTTTATGGTTTTTATTATAAACAACGATTAATTTATTATACACCCTTTAACCCAAACACTCCAAGGAGGATATTTTGTGACCCCTTATTTAAAGTGGACAAGCTTTATTAGTCAATGTTTTAATTACCTAGCGTCTTTAATAAAAATCTAATGTAATTTTTCATAAAATGATCTGACATGAAAGCAAATTTTACTAAAAACTTTTGATTACCTACAAGGAGTAAACCGCTGACAAATGTCTGTATACTAATGCCAAAGTAATGCCAAAAATACAAATTAAATACCAAAATTTCACATATAATGCCCCACTAATGCCAAGCTGATTCGAATATAATACCGTGCCGCATACTACGAATAATATGTAACATTTGTTTCACGCATTAACCCAAAATACTGGCAGGTACGTGCACAGATTTTTCCTAGGTAACTTAAAAGTCGTTAAAAAAGTCTAATTGTATTTAAAGAAGATATAATTCCAACAAATTGCATTTATATGCCAATAATGCAATAAGTAATACCATTAAAATTTAGCGTTTATAACTTGTGTAACATATTTCTTTAACGAATTAACCTGTACAATACTGGTAGGTACGCGCACAGATTTTTTCGCTAGGTAACTTATTAAGTCGTTAAACAGGCCTATAAAAACTATAACAACATAGGTAACTAATATTTATAATTTAATTCGAGTTTTAACTTTCAACAATAAATGTTTTACTGGTGTATTTCTAAAGTGTTCATTATTGTGCAGATATTCTCAAGTTATGCGAAGTAATAAGTACTGTTTCCGGTGAGACCGCGTATATGTCACTGGATTCTGGTTAGTATAAAGACTTTTTCTATAAAGAGTTTTTTTATATTTTCCTTTCAAAAATAAGACTAATTTCTTCTTATTCTTTAAATATTACAGTGTTTCTTTTCCTAAAATGTTATAGGTACTTAATTTCGCTTAAAATTAAAAAATCAATAAATGGAGGAAAATATACGTTATTGAATAAATTTATATAAATCACTTACCATAACAAAAGTAAAACATGGTATGGCGGAAGATATTCAGGTGGCATTTCACACATTTATCTATTAAAATCGAGATTAAAATAATAAACTTGCGTAACATGTTATACACGAGAAAGGTTCAGAATCGATTAATACGCAATACGCTACGCAGTCAACTTATGCGCGGATGAGCGTCTTCAAGACTCTTCCATGTCAAACATGCGCGGATGAGCGTCTTCAAGACTCTTCCTTCGGCCAGGGTCACGACGCCGCCGAAGAGAAATCGGCCTACATTTGGCTAAACAGGCTGGACACGGTGGAGTACGATATTGGCGAGTCTGAATATTTATAAAAAATTTGCAAAGTAAAAATATATTGGAAAATAATTAATCCATACATATATAAAGCTCAAAGGGTTTTTTGTTGCATCCATCCCACCGAAACCGCTTTACCAATCTTGATGATTCTTTTTTTAAATGAAAGGTATATATGTGTAGATTTGTTATGAAGTATTTTTATAGTGCTTAATGGCTATTTCTTTGTGTAAACGACTAAATACTAAACATACCTGAAAAACACCTACACAATACCTCCAGAAATAAATTATTGTCATTGTCAGTGGTGTGTCAGTTAGATTATATATTACGTTTTTAGATATTTTAGAGTGAGTTCATGCCGTCAGTTTTTACATAAATAAATATTAGCACAAAGATTCGTTTAAACGACATTAGTGAATTAGCTACACAAAGTGATTTTAGAAATTCATCCTTTAGAGAGTAAAATGATCTCGGAACAGTTTGTTGTATGAAAATTCCTTACTATTTGGTCTAGAAGAATGAAATCCTACAAAAAGAATTAGAAGAAATTTTTAAATTCATCAACCAAATGGGTAAAGTTTAAAATTTATATAAAACTTGGTAATTCTGATTATACACATAAAAATGGGCAAAAAGGTAAAGCGAATTTATGAAATTTATACCCTTAGGAAGTAGAATAGGGAACAGTTTATGTATGAAAATGCAATATTATAACATTATAAACCAGACAGTATAAAATTTTATACAAGGGTTTATTTAGTGACATCATAACGAAATATATCTTCCTCAATTATCCTTCAAAGAATAAAAATAACCTATAAAGAGAGTATTAGTGCTCTTAATAAATAAAAAGATGAAAAATAAAATTCATGCTCACTAGCTCTATAAAGAAGTAAAAAATCATTTAAATCAATGCATTAACGATTCGAGGGGTAACGCGAACGTAGTCGCGAGAAAAGCTAGTAATTTATTAAATTATTTTTATTTAACTCATTAATTTTCATTGAAAGGAATTTTTGTAATTCGCCACTATATTAGTTAAAAAACTAAGAAACTCATATCAAATTTAAGTTTTGCGATTTTGACTTATACTTTTATACAAAATCTGAACACATTTTAAAAGAAAAAAAAGTTTTGATAATATTTGTGTAGATTGACTACAAGTTGTATAACATAAATTTCTACGACTGGTCTACCTAGTGGTTTGGCAGCATCGCCTGTGGTGCAAACGTGGGCCTGTTAATCTGTGACGTGACGCACAACAGCCAAGAAAAACAGAATCGTGGCTAAGAATCAATTTAAAAAAGTCTCAGATACAGTAGTAGGTATAAAAAGTTTTAGGTTTAAATGGGTTTGCCTTTAACAGTTAAAAAATTATATCGTAAAGTGTAACTTTCCGTAAGAATTCTTTTTTGCTTGCTTGTTTTACGGATAGGTACGATCGCATAATTATTATTATTGATAATGTTTTATTTAATTTTAACATTACTACTTTTCAGTGAATCTTTAAATCTGTTGTTTTTTGTTAAGTTCGTTATTTAAACATACATATGTATGTAATACACCCATATTAACACTAATCATATTTTTACTGTTTTATTCATCATTTTCAATGCCCCCCGGTTGCACCTTTGTAAAGGACTGTGAATTTTTGTAGACTGGTTGGTTTTGCATTGTTTTGTATCAGCAGTTTCGATGCACTGACAAAGAATATTTGAATTAGAAGACAGGTGAAATGTCCCATTTGTGTCAGGCATGAGTCATATTTCGAAAACAATAGATCTCAGCGACGTGAAAAACTGCACGGAACTTAGATTTCACCTTTCGATAATTTATAGCTTTTATAGAAGAACATTTATGAAACTAAAGATTCTACACACAGATTTGTCTTAGCCCTCTTACTTCCTGAAATACCTGGCAAATTTAAAAATTTTGCATTTTCGACAAACCCCATATCTCGGTTATACTATACTTATCGAAAAGGTGAAGTCTGGTTCCGTACAGTTTTCCACGTCGCTGAGATATCATCATTTTCAACTATGACTCATACTCTATGTTTTTAAATGGGACAATTCACACACAATGGGACAAATTTCAAATATTCAAACCCTTATAACTTTTGTCAGAAAAGTGTGCAAAATTCGAAAGTAGTTGTGCAAAATTGTGCAAATTTAGCCGATTCGTTTGATAGAAACAAAAGTCAATTTCGTAGCATATGGGGGAATTGCAAATTTTCAAGCCCCCATAACTTTCGTCTGGAAGGTGTGGAAAATTCTAAAATAGGTGTGCAAAATTGTGTAAAATTAGCCGATTCGTTTGATATAAACAAAATTCAATTTCGTAGTAGATGGGGGGAAATTAAATTAAACCTCATAACTTTGGTCAGGAAAGTGTGCAAAATTCTAAAACAGGTGTGCAAAAATTGCAAAATTAGCCCATTCGTTTGATATAAACAAATTTCAATTTAGTCACAGATGGGGGAAATTTCAAATTTCCAACCCCTTATAACTTTCGTCAGGAGGGTGTGCAAAATTTAAAAAAATATGTGTGCAAAATTGTGCAAAATTAGCAGAATCCATGTACATAGAAATGAATCAATTTCGTAACATATGGGGGGAACGGTCAAGTTTGTCCCCCGTTTGAAAACGGCTGTAGTTTCTCTTAGGTAAGTGAGCAAAATATCATTTATGGTGTGCAAAATTGTGCAAAATGTGTGCAAAATAGTGGTATATTTCTTTTTGAATTTCCTCTAGTACGGGGGGCAAACTTGACCGACCTGCTTTTTAAAGGGCACCCTTGGTATTTTTCTACTTTATTCGATAGAAAATGATACTCTGAGTAGAATGACATATAATTGCTACAGAGGCCCGACACAGAATTGCCGAACCCTGTATATAAAATAACCACGTGGAAATCATTTAAAAACTGGCAACTTTAAAATTGCAATTGCGACAGATTTGTGACTGATTCCAAACTAGTTTCATTCGGGTCGAGGGTGTGCTAATTTGCGATTTTAAAAGATTTTTTGATTCAAATTTCGACAGTTCCAGAAATTTGAAGAAAATATATGCTGCGCAGATAAATCGTCGCGACACTGCGAAAACCTCAAAAAAACTTCAATTTTTTCAATAAAATAAAAAAAAAAAAAAAAAAAAAAAAAAAAAAAAAATTTTGTTACATGTGAAAGTCTATTCATACTTTCTAGCGGCTTAAATCAAACTCTTCTAAATAAGTAGTTATGCTATCTCTTACTGTTCTTACTCCTGAAATTATTTTGAAGTTTCTATAATGTTTGTTAGCAATTATTATTGAAGTTTAAATGTAAATTTATTATTTAGTATATTGTTGCTAAATGTATTAGTTATAGTTTTTATGTAATATTTTTATAGCCATTTGCATTTTTAATTGAAATAAGTTTTTTTTTCAAATTTAGTTAAGTGGGTTTATGTTATTTGATGTAAATTTTAAGTTACCTATATTTTTCAGTTTTTTTTCTTACGTTTGTGTTCATGTTAATTTTGGAAAACCATCCTTTGCTTTCTGATTGATTTCTTTCTGATAAACTGCATCGTTATTGAACAAAAAAAAAAAAAAAAAAAAAAAAAAAAAAAACCGGGAAATCCAAGTTCCTATATAAGCTACCGAAATTCTCGGTTCCGAAAAACTGCTCCGGTTTCGGAAACCCTAGTGTGTTTATTAGTTAAATATTGCATGCTGCACAAGATCATAAAGCCCATATCTCAATGAATAATTTGACAAATATTGAGATATTGGGTTTATGCTGTTGTGTACCATGAAATATTTAATATCGCAGCGGCGAAATGTCCCACAGCTCTCTTAATCTTAGACTATTGCTTAATGAAGGAAATACAAATTTATGTGTAGTTTAGGATCTTTCTGTGGTATCTATTCATATACTCATATTATTGAGATCCTTGCCAATTTTTCCTTGTCCTTGTATTTTGTATTGTGGAAAGATTTGGCAACGGGCTAATGATTTGTCCTCCTGAACACGAAGCTGCGGCTACCGTCTCGCCGACACCCCCACTTTAGTTTTAAGATGACCTTGGCTCTAAGCCTACTCAGCCAAAATAACTGTTTTCGGGCGAAGCGCGCACAAGTGTTTGTTTTCATTAAAAAGCTTTTTGTATATTCGCGGTATTTTTACTCCAGATAGACGCTTTCTTCATTAATAAAGCAATAAAAATCTATTTTCGTCTGGGAACCGACTTATAGATATTTTATTAACTCTCGATGGTTGTTCCCGGCACAGATTATTATCTGTGGTGCCGGTTTAAATAACTTTATATTTTTATTTAATAGAATTATATTATCAAAGAATTATACCGGTAAGCTTCAAACGTGGCTCACACCCTATAATCAACTTTTTTATTCTTTCAGATAATTAAACGAAATTAGGTATGTTAGTATGTGACATAAATTAGGATCGATTGATTGACGTATTAAATTAATTTAGTTCACTTTCTGTTTCATCGGAAATAACTACAACTTTTTTTTTTTTTTTTTTTTTTTTTTTTTTTTAAATTTATTTTTCATTCTTTTTTAGTGGTGAAACTTGAAACATACAAGTTTTTAGTCTAGAAATGAAAAATGAACAATGAACCCGCCACAAAGGTACCTATAGGCATTATTGACATATACTTTTGAATATATTATGATTATGACAACATCAACTCGTGTATTCCCATCCCCACGAAAGGGTTGGTGATTATTCAGTACTTTTGTGGGTAGTCTATTTAAGCGTTGATTGAAAGAATTGGGAAGATACGCAACCTAATGGGCGAATTCGTGACAAGGCCGATTTGATTTCCCCTTACATATCAAGTGCTGTACGATCTACGATGACAACAACATAAATACTTATTTTCTCTACTAATTCGGCTCTGTCGACTGAAAGCAGAACTATACGGTCTGCTACAGTACGCATTTATACATTCCGTACTTGCGCACTTACGGAATGTACCTGGTAGTTATGCTTGCAGCAGAAAGTAACGCCTGGCTATAGCTAATCTTGCAAGAGACCATCGCTTCGTGAACGAGAGGTCCGTGGATCAAATCTCACGCCGGACTCTCACACGGATAACTTTTTTATTTTTTTTTACAACTATTTTTATTTGTTAAAAAAATCTGTAAATATTTAATAGTAATCACGATACGGATTGCGTTGGTTTCACTCTTTTTGGTGGGGTTAGACTGATTATTTGGTGGAGTTAGTTGCGTTGGTTAAGATGTTTATTTGGTGGAGTTGATTGCGTTGGTTAGGTTAACTATTTGGTGGGGTTGGTTTGGTTTTGGTTGGAATGATCTATAACAAAACGTTAATAGTAATGTCTAAGGTACACCCATACAAGTGCGCATGGTACTGTCTTACATTCCATACTCGCGTATGGCACTCGGAGTTTAATTGGTTTAAAATTCAAATATGACCAATGGGATTGTGCTGGTACCGTATACATGTACGGAATGTATAAATGCCTACGGTACAGTATTCTTTATCCACTGCACTATAAACCACTATCAGCGCGCAGCGGCGCACGGTGGAAAGACCCAATATAAAATGTTGGACATTGACTTAAAAACAAAATTTTAAATTAAATAATTTTTGTAGAAGATTTTAATTACTTAAAGTCCAGACCGTTATATTTTATCCAACTCAAAAAAATATTTTTAATTATATGTTGAAAAATTTCAAATGAAGAGTCTCGACTTAATTAAGGTATTTATTTCTTGTGACACAACCTAGTTTTATAAAAAGTGGCAAAGACATTAATAATTTTTTTAACCATACATATTAATGCAAACGATTGTTTTTACTTTAAAATAAAAGACATATATAGTCACAAAAGTTTGGGAGAACAATTGTATATAAGAGACACATAAACATTTTTTTGCTACTAAATACTATATTTAGTAGCAAAAAAATGTGTATGTAGAAAAATAAAAATATGGCCAAAGTTGGCCAAGACTTTATATATGTCACAAGGTAGATTAAGCCTTTCTAATAACGAAACTAATTTAACATCTTGCCCCAGCTTGCCCTCCTCTAAAAATTTCCATTTAATATAATACTAATACATGCTATACTAAAATCAAAAACCTTTTCAATTCCAATAAATTAATTTAAAATTTTTAGAGTCAAATTATCTTTTTTATTAATAAATTTTTTATAAATTTATTAATATTTAATTATTAATTGGATAAATACAAAATGACGCTTAAATCAAAAACAGATACAGGGTGCTACAAATATACGGAAAACTTATAAACTATTGGAAAACGAAAGAGGGTTAAAGTGCAGTGTTGAGCTTTTTTGTTTGTAATAAAAGTATTCTAGTGCGTTGATTTACCGTTATATTCTTTGCTTATAATAAAGTTGTAAATTGTACAGGGTGTCCCACTAAGAATAGCTCTCGGCTATATCTCGGAAAGTATTAGCCGTGAGGCCTGCGGAAAAAAATATTCATAACTAAAGAGGCCATGAGAAATTGCTGGAAATTATTTTCAAGTTTGTAGAATGGCCGCTAGAGGGCGCAAGTGCTATAAAAAATAAGAAAATAGAACACAATTTTGCCTAGATAAGGGGTACTATAAATAATAGCTTCATAATCTTCAGTAAATTCTGAATATTTTTTTAGAACCATTTTCCCTCATCTGCTAAAATAAAGTCGTGGGGGAAGGTTAGATCTGTTTTTATTTAAATATTAATAACTCCGGACGGGATGGACGGAATCCAACTAACGAGGGCTCGTTTAAAAGAGCGTTTCTCTCTATATAAATGCGATGGTATATGTAATTTTAGCTGATAGTAAAGAGTAATGAAAGCTTAAAAAGTCAGTGAAAACCGCATCTTGATAACTTCATTCAAACCGAAGATATTAGCAAAATTATATTAAATAGGAAAATATAAGCCCTAAATTACCATTTTTATAACACGGTATCAGTAGTCCTAGATTTCAGTGGTAAAATCTAAAGCTATTTCTTTTTAAAAGGATCAAAACTAAAACATTCCACGACAGTTTGGCAATGTTTATAAGCATTTAAAAATTCTTTTTTTCAAAACGTACTATAAAAAAAAGATTTTTCCAAAACATACTATATTTTTAGGTCACCCTGCAGATGGTTTGTAATGAATAATAATGTCAACCACTTTCTTTCATTAAAATTGTTCTGTTTATACATTATTACGGTATATAAAAATCATTTTTTCGTCTTTTGGATTAAAAGTGTTGAGAAGAAAACCTCATGTCCAACCGCTCTCATAAGCTCGTTCCACTGTGCGGCGCGGCGCAGAACTAAACTGAATCTCGAAATTCTCGGACAGGCTGACGGTAACGCCAGCTACATCTCGGACAGGTTTTGTGCTACGAAATCGCCCATAAGGTTGTGTATCTTCTTGTTTCTTCAATCAACGGTTAAAGTTTTTTGTTTAACTTAACTCACCCTAGGAATTATTCATGTTATCATGTTGTATAGCTGTATTATGAAATCTGATGCCTTTCCTACATTGTCATGCTTGCCAATACTGACTCTTTTTTCAAAAATATTTGGTTAGAAGGTATATCCTATTTGGTCTTTCACAAGAAAAAAAATATCTATTAGATTTTGTATGTGAAGTCTATTTTTCTAGTTTTCATGCTAGAAGTGACGTTAATGACTTTCTTTTCTTTTCTGCAGGGCACAATGGTCAAGCCGTTTAGTGCTCTGACTATACAGGTTGTTCCAGAAATAAGTGCAAGTATTTTAAGAGGTCTCTCTCTTTATCGTTTTTCAAATAAGTCCAAAATAACGGAGTTATTTTAATTTGAAAATTTCCAAAAAAAATGATTTTTTGCTAAAATTTTGAGAACCACTAGATCTTTTCCGGGTTTTGTTTCTTCTAAATTTAATCTAATACCTATGTTGCCATATTATCAAGAAATTATATTTTTTAACTAAAAACTAAAAAAAATTCCAAAAATTTTTTAAAAAAATTTCAAATTTTCAAAAAAAAATTTTCGCGAAAAAAACCTCATTGGCGTGTTTCTGGGGTTGAACTATACTACCAGTTAAAATACTTGCACTTATTTCTGGGACACCCTGTATAATAGCGTATTGCGAAGATAACCTGGTTAACTCGGCCAGTGGCGTAGCTATCAAAGGGTATAGTTCGGTGCAAAGAACCGGGGCCCCGCAGAGCTTTTCAAAAAATATTTAATAAAAAATATACATTATTTTGGTTTTGTTCTTTACCCAGGGGCCCCAAAAATATCTTGCACTGAGGCCCCCAGTTGTCAAGTTACGCCACTAACCCCGGCATCATACTCGAAAAAGGTTTATTTGAAGTTGTCTCCCTTTAGCCGGGTGTTCATGGGTCGATTTGGAACGATATGAATCGGCCACCGTCGATCGGCAAAACTAGATCAACTTTCTACTTTAGTGGAATGAAATTACTTCATTGTTTCATAAAGAGTTTCATTAAAGAAGCATATGCCGAAAATCTAAGGATTTTGATATATGTCCCATTTTGTGAAAATAAAGAACAAATTTAAAATTTCAATAACAGTTACCTAAATTGTAATTTACCCTGTACCTATGTATAGCCTTACCTACGTATAGCCTTACCTACGTATAGCCTGATATTTAGTTAAAATAACCATTGTATGTTAAATCCTTGTTAAACCAAAATAAAATTAGGCCTGGAGAGTTATATAGGGTGTGACAAAATTAATATTCAACGTTGGTCACTTTTAAAAGCAAGTTACTTCTTTATTTTAAATGGAACACCCACTATATTATTCCGATATTCAATGGAGAAGTCATATATCTACAAAATACTATTATGGTTGCCTACCACTCAGACAACAATTTTTCTAGATATTTTTATTTTTATGATTTTGCTCACTAGATATTTATTAATTATTAATTGATAAAATCTAGGTGGCTGTGAAGGAAGTAAAAAAAAAATACTGAATGGTAATAAAAAGATACACGTTTAAAACATATTTTAATTATTACAGAATTAAAACTAGATATAAACGTATAATTATGTATCAAAAATTAGCTAGATGAAATCAAATACTCAAAATGCTTCCTTTCTTGTTCACTGCATAAAGTAATTCTCTTTTCAAAAGATCTTTTCATGTTAAAAAGTTGTTTAGTTAAAAAGAGTATTTTGAAGTAGTATTATGAATATTTGAATTATGAATTCCGGATTGAATGTCGGAATAATATACTGAGTGTTCCATTTAGAATAAAGAGTAACTTGCTTTTAAAGGTGACCAATGTTCAATATTAATTTTGTTTTACCCTGTATAACTTTTTGGGTCAAGTTTTAATTTGATTTAAAGTAAAATGGCCATTTTAACTATATAGTAAGCTATATCGGGTAAATTCCAATTTAGGTAGATTTCATTGAAATTTAAAAATTGTTCTTCATTTTTAGAAAATGTTAAATTTGTCAAAAACATTATATTTTAGTCATATACCGTATAATCGAATAAAAACGGCGTCAACGATGGCTATGAAATGAAGATCGCTGTCATTTAATTTGTATGTAAAATTATATGGGAAATGTCATCGATCGTCATTTCCAAGCCAACTGGACGCCGTTTTTTTTTGATCATATGGTACTTCTTTAACAAAACTCACCTTTATTTTTCTCCTAGAATCCGAAAATCAATTAATATATAGGGTGTTCCATTGCAAAAAACACAACTTAGATGTGTAACTTTTTTTCTGGACACCCTGTAGAATTCTCTATATTTAAAAAAATGCTCTAGATTAACCTACATATGCTCACAAAATTTAATTTCAGTACAAATAAGTGTCGTCCTTGGAGCCTCCGCGTCGTATGAGAGGCGCCACCCTTGTATGTACGATAGAGAACCTTGTCCTTATTTTTTCTTCTTAAATTAGAGGGCTGGCGTCGGCTTGTCTAAGGTCCTTCTAGACCGTAATTTGTTGAAAACATGGGCCGATATAAAAATATGAATAGAAGATTTGTATAAATCAGATCGTAACGATCTAGATAAATTTGTTATCTTTTCAATCCTTTTCATAAAACAAAATCTTTCTCTTTGAAAGCTTTGAACTATTAGAATAAACAACATGCACAACCTTCATGCACAAATAATGTCTTATTATTTTTCAGTAATAGGCGAATCATATAGTGTTTTGTTGGAAAAGAGATATATGTAACTAGCTATAACCAACCTTGCTCTTTTATCGGAATACTTCTGGGATTTTCTGTTTTTCTCTCAAAAATATGTTGACAGAGAATTTCTATAAAAAATTTTTTTAATAAAAAGATATAGAACGGATAGGCGAAGTTCAATAGGATTGAGTTTCCCTTTCTTATTTCTTGAACAAAAATATTGCTTTGAATGTATGTATGTCAAATATATTATTTTTTTTTTGGAATCAAGAAAGATGCTGAGCTACTTAATGAATAAAATTATTCCTAAAAAGAAATCAGTTTTAATTTTAGTTTTCCGTTGATTAGAATAATCAATTCCACAGTTCGATGACTCTTACTTTCTAAATGATTTCAAATTTAATTATTTCAGTTACTTATTACTTATATCTGTTACGGCTAAAATGGATACTTGGTTAGTTTTCAAACTAGCCAGCTATTTCGCAAACAAACAGCAAAACCACCACTTCAAACTGATACTTAACCAACAAAATAACAGCGCTTTTTGCAAAATAGCTGGCTAGTTTGAAAACTAGCCAAGTATCCATTTTAGCCGTAAAATATCTATACTATCTATAGAGTAACTGAAATCTTTATTAGCGTCAGCGATGGCTATGAAATGAAGATCGCTGTCATTTTATATGTAAATTTATATGGGAAATGTCATGGATCGTCATTTCCCAGCCAACTGGACGCGGTTTTTTTTCGATCATACGGTTATACAATATTGTCATTTCATATGTAAAATTATATGGGGAATATCATCGATGTTCATTTCCAAGCCAACTTTTTTTCGATCATACGGTATATAAAAAAGCGGGTTTCCATTTGAAAAAAATGATTTATGATAATTTTTTAATCTCTCAATTCCATGACAGCTACGGACAAAATTATATGACATTCATACAATTTAATTTTTGAAATAGATAGCTACATGTCTTCTCTTTATGTCACAGTATGGTGATCACACTGATCACTAAATTTGACGTTTAGGCTATACAATTTTTTTTGACAGTCAGTTTTTTCCTCCAAAAATTTTAAATATTTGTTTTCTCAAAAACCGTTAATGTTAGGTATACAGGGTGCTACAAATTCGAGGTACGAGCATTAGTATCTCGGTAACTGTAATAGATACGAACATGGTTAAATTGGGGCAAAGTTGCGCTTTAAGATGTTCACCAAGATGCCATCAAAAATGTTTTGGAAATTTCAAGGATTGCTGAGTTTTTTGGAAAAAACGGATTTTTTTGAAAATAAATTTTATTTTTTCCTGTCGTTATTTTTTAGAAAATCAAAAAACTAATTGCACATTCTCATATCCACTTTATTAGGGCTATCTGATGGTATTTTTAGATTTTCAAATTAGCTTATAATTTGTGAGATACAAAAACCAACTTAATTTTTTTAAATACGGACCTGCATTTTTTATTTCAGGTTTTGAAAGACCTCAATTTCCTGAGTACAATGATATGCTACACTTGATACTTTTTTTTGTTTTCGGTAAAACCAAAGGGTAAAACAATAAAAAAAACTATTTAATTGTTATTTAAAATAATTTCAAATCCGACTCTGGTTTTTTAATTTATTTAATCTGATTATATTCAGCACAAAAATATTGATCAGCGCTAATTAACATTGAATAAACAAAATCAATAAAAATTGTTTTGGACATTTGAAATCAATACATTTCAACATTAAGGGTACAAAAACAATTAACGAGTAATAAAAAACAATTAAAGGGTACCTTAGACAAGGAAAGAGAGGGGACAGCGAACACGCATATTCTCCCGTGATCGGTTAGTGAGGCCAAAATTCGATCGGCGGCCATACTTTGGTGACAAGATTTCTAGGTGACACCGAGCGAATTTTTATGTTTTTTGTGACAACTGTTTTGTTTTAAATTTATAAACTGTGTTGTTTAGTATGGTGAGATGTTTAGAGTATGGCTGCAAAGGCCGAAGCGAGAAAAAAGTGGCTGGAATTACATTTCACAGGTAAAAATCGATACGCAGCTTTTGTTATGTGGTCATAAAATGTACATTTTTTCATTATAGCAGTAAAAATATGTAAAATGCTTTTAATATGTTTTGTACACACCACATCCAAACCAAACTATTTTTAATAATTCCAAGTAGTATTTTTCAATATCCTGTATTATAATTAATGTTTGAAACTCTAAATAATGCTACTCATCATGGATTTCTCCAGTGGCGTAGGGAATTATAATCAGAGAAATACAATTTCCGCAATAAACATTTTTTTATATATTTTACATGTAGAAAAATGTATAAAGTATAAAGTATTGTTATCAAATATGTAAAATAATTGTAAACTATAAAAAAAATTAAAAATTCTAGTGATAAAAAATCTATGTTGTTAAAAATCTGTATGTTGTTATGTTGTCAGTTGTTATATAAAACTTAAATTTACCTGCCAAGATTTGCTGGGGGTGGACAAACTTGTGGTGAGCTACTTGTTACTACATATATTTTTTTAAATATTCTTTCAAAAAATTTGCTAATTTAGGTGTATAATAATAGTCTCAGTGAGTAATTAATACAAATTTAAAAATAAATAAACAATACGTAACTAGG
>NW_022145617.1:3002965-3027778 GCF_002938485.1 Sitophilus oryzae | reverse complement strand
CAGACGAGACTTTGGCTCAAAAATGAACGATAAATTAGTTTACGTTTTAATAAATTATTTTGTACCGTCTCGGTACAACAATTTCTGATGCTACGCCTTTGGAGAATTTCGCGTGGTGACAACTTGCGTCACTTTCAGCTGCCGTGTACCTGTCCCCTCTCTACGTCATTATTCCTTGTCTAAGAAGGGTATCAAAATGCATTCGGAAGTATAAGAAGTAAATCTGTTCAAAGAGCTTTAAATAAGACTGAACGAAAAAATAAATTGTGCATTATGGAGGGTGCGTTATGCAGAGCATGAGAAACGTGTGTTAGAAGTTGATTTATTTATAAATAACTACGATTAATATTATGCATATTATTAGATGGTACACTGGGATTGTCAAATTCACAAATAATTTTTTTTTTGTTTAAGAATTTATTAATATCTTTACAATGTTGACCTGGATATTAATTATATTTGAAATTTTTTTTTTTTTTTTTTTTTTATTTTTTATTAAATGTTAATTAGCGCTGATCAATATTTGTTGTGCTGAAAATATTAAGTCAGATCAAAGAATAAATATAAATAAACTTTTTTTTTTTTTTTTATTATTTTTAAAATAACAATTTAAATAGTTTTTTTTTTTTTTTTTTTTTTTTTTTTTTTTACAAAAAAAGTATCAATGTGGTATATCATTGTACTCAGGAGACCTAAAGTCTTTCAAAATTCTGAAAATAAAAAAAAAAATGCAGGTCCGTATTTAAGAAAAATTAAAAAAAAAAAAAATTATCTCACAAATTATCAGCTAATTTGAAAATCTAAAAAAATTAAACCGGGGTTTTTCAGATAGCCCTAATAAAGTGGTTATGAGAATGATCAATTGGTTTTTTGATTCTTCGAAAAAGCAACCGACAATGCAAAAAATAAAATTAATTTTAAAAAAATCCGTTTTTTCCAAAAAACTCCGCAATCCTTGAAATTTTTAAAACTTTTTTGATGGCATCTTGGTGAACATGCCAAGGAGCAACTTTGCCCTAATTTAACCATCTTCGTATCTATTACGGTTCCGAGGTATTACGGTATGCTCGTACCTCGAATTTGTAGCACGCTGTAGAGTGTTTGTTATCAGAATTTATATAATTTTACAGATAATTTAAGTATGCAATAAAAAATGGGGATACCCATTTAAAATAAGAAAGTGGTTGTCAACTTCCGGTATTTCCGGAAGTGCCGCCATATTGAAAATATTTTTAATTGATAGATCTCATTGTGAAACAATGATGTGCAAAAAATCTCCGATCTAGATCTTTTAGTTCCCTAGAAACTTCTAATGCACGCTCAGTTTGGGACACCCTGTATATCTAATGAAGAATACATTTTCATACGGTATTATAACAAACATGTTTGTACAAAAATATATAGTTTTTTGGTATACTTGGCACTTACCGTTTTTGATATACAGTATACAGGGTGTTACAAATTTGTGGTACGAAAAAGGGTATCTCGGAAACCGTAATAGATACGAACATGGTTAAATTCTTAGATTAAGAATAACTTAAATTGGGGCAAGTTTGCGCCTTAGGATGTTTATCAAGATGCCATCAAAAAAGTTTCAATAATTTCAAGGCCCAAGGCAACTTTGCTCCAATTTAACCATGTTTGTATTTAATATGGTTCTGGAGATACCAATGCTCGAATTTATGGCACACTGTATAGGTGGTTGAACTCTTCCCGAATCATTTTCAGTGTCTCACACAATTTACAATTTTTCTGTTCTATTAAAATAATGCAAAAGCATTTTTCAATGTAATTTTACGCGAGGATGCCGATTTCCTACCTGATTTATTTTAAAACGTCAATTTTGACAGATACGACGCCATCTTCAATTTTTTAAATGGAAACCCTCATATATTTTAATATCGTCCGGTAGACCATTTTTAGATAATTTCAAAAATACATGTTTATTGTTTAGTATACCTCGCACTTAGCGTTCTCGATATACAGGGAGCTGGATAATGAAATCTTCCAGAATCATTTTGTGTGTCTCACTCAAATTAAAATTTTCTTTTTTTCTATTTAAAGATAGTAAAAAAATGTCAATGTAATTTTACGCGCGGATGCTGATTTTCTATTTGACATATTTTTTTAAAACGTCAAAAAAACGTTTTTTAAATAGAAACCACGTATTTTGGTATCCTCCGGCAATCTTTTCCTGAATTCAATAAAATGTTTAATTTTGGTTGTGTTTTCATTCCTATTGTATTTTTAATTATCACTAAACTGAATGGCATTTATATCCAAATATATAAAAAAATAGAGGATCTCTTGGTATTAAGCCCTGTATACTGTATATATTGTATATAGAAAAAGCGGCAAATACAAAGTGTAATAAACTATATATTTTTGAAATTATCTAAATTTTTTCTACCGGATGATGCTAAAATATGTGCGGGTTTCCCTTTAAGAAAATTCAAGATGGTGTCATATCTGTCAAAATTTACGTTTTAGCAGTTTTAGCAAGTTTTCATATAGAAAATCTGCATCGTCCTTCGCGGAAAATCACATTAATTTATCTTTAAGCAGGGAACAGGAAAATTGATTATAAATTGAGTGAGACATTTGCATATTTATATTTTAAAACAAAATTAATCACTTAGTTTTATTACAGGAATAATACTTTTGCGATTTTTTTAATTTTAATTATATATATTAAAAACTAATTAATTTTTCAGTCTGAATAAACAAATATTCTGGTCTGTACATGTAAACGTAGTCCAATAAAAATAGAAAAGGATGGCCTTCTTTGTATGTCTGCCGGTGACACAGATGAAAGATGTCTCTATCTTTTTCTTTATACTTATGCTTATGAATTGTTTATTGATCTACTAAGTTGTCAATTAGCAGAACAAGATATTGTTTTTCACATTTTGTCGGGTTTGAATTTCACAAAGTTTTAAACGTTTTACGAAGGTGTGGACGATATTCAATTATTTTAACAAAGAAATAGAATAGGTACGGTTAGCCTTTCAAAACAGAAGTTCATAAAAAGTGATTGTTCTATTGTTGAGTTTATAGGTTAATGTCGAACAACGCCCTACAAGAACGGTATAGTGCTTAATTTCGGTGTTTTTTTATGTTACAGACGTCGTCGACGACCAAAACCACAACTATGACAACCCCAGCCAAACTATATGGCAAAGACCTAAGTGTATATGATGATGTAGATGAGAGACCCCTCTTAGATAAGTTAACCTCGAGGAAATAAATATATTAGCCAAAGAAGTGGACCCCGATGTAAGTCTACTAGAATTACGGTTGTTTTTTTTGAATATGAATTATTGAAATATTTTAGGATTCATTTCTACCCCCTTCGCAAAGAACAAGTTACGATTGTGATAAGGAACCCACTGGACCATTAAATAGGAAACAATTAATTGAACATATTAATAGGCAAGCGATAGAAACGCCAGATAGACCAGAATTAAAACCATACGAAGCAGGTGTTGTTCGAGGCAAAAAAGTAATATATTTTAGGAAATTTAAAAGTAAATGGATTTTTATAGTAGTACAATTTTTTAGTGGATTCCACCTCCTCCGCCAAAGAAAGAAATAGAAGCAGACGAAAAGATAGCAGTGGATTTAGGTGACGAGTATGAACATGCATTATCTGGTGCAACTCAGGAAGAAATAATTGATTTGGCAGGTCAGTTCTACTTTTCTTTTTAGATGGTTTTATATGCATCTGTCATTTATAATCATATGTAGTCAAAGTATTAGCTGTAGTGTTTAAAACAAACTAATAAAACTGCATAGAAAATGACAAGACGATGCATTACAGATGCATGTAAACCTAACCAAATTACTACATTTGCAGTCAGATATTTTCACTTTTTACCATAGTATTGCAGTTGAAATTTAAAAAATTACATTGACAGTGAAAAAAATACAACTATTTTTGGTTTTATAGGTATTATAGTAATGTCAATTTTAATATAAATAGTCTATTTGGTCATCATATTTACATGATAATAATTCAGCAATACATCGGCATCACGCGCCGGTAAATAATATAAAAATTATATTAAATAGGTAAGCAATTTTTTTGTCATAAGTAACATTCTCATATTTTTTTTATCTTATTTTATCTAAAAAATATGTAAGTATACTTAGATATCTATTTTTATCTAATGCTTTCTCTTGCTAGCTACATAATTAAATCCAGTCATATTTTTATTTCAAGTGGAACATTTGTTGAAACTAATTTCAATTACTATTCATAGTAACAACAGTAACTGACACACTTGTTTATTTAGCTATTTAGATAGTTGTGTTTATTTTATTTGTTAGAAGTAGATGTATTTCTACAATTTACATAAAAAATATGAACAGTTCTATTATGGATAATATAAAAATAAGGATGAAGTAATTAAGTTTGTGTGATTCATCTGTTCAATGTTTTTAATTAAAATTAAATATTGCTAGTAGTCGTTAGGCAACCAAATATACGTAAGCCTACTATGCCGATATATTTTGATTAACCGGAATCCGAACGAAAAAAGTAGGTAATTTTTTGCAGTCTTTTAGTTGTAAGAGAAATTAAATTCTTTACAACTTTTGAATAAGTAATTTTGTAAAAAATATTATTTACATATTCCTGTTAATTAACATAAAGTCTCAAATATTATGATAATAACTAATGAATGTGGCTTTCCCAATTTCTCGATCATTTGTAATAAAAATAAGGGGCTTATTTAAATGGCAAATTTTTAGAGGACTTAATTCTTGACACCTTTTGTGTAAGGAATTTTTTTGTACGATAGCTTACGATCTGGAAAGCGCTAAACTTTGTAGTGCGGCAGAAACGAGTTTTATAGCTGCGGTCTGTGGTATACCGGGTGCGTCTCAAAAGTGGCTCACTATATTAGTATATATAACTTTTTTATTTTTTCAGATAAAAAAACGCCATTTTTTATATCATAGGATTAATTGACGTATTCAATTCTTTTGGTCACTTCCTGTTTTACCGGAAATGACTTTTGATTTTTAAATGGAACTCTCAGTATTTTTTTACTTTATTCCATAGAAAATAACACTCTGAATAGAATGACATATCATATGTCAACTTTTCACATTTTCATATATGGTTTATTTGAAATTATAACTAGCGGTTCGTAACGAAAATTTGACTCGAAATACCAAGTGTGTGGTATCAAATTATTTGTAAAAAAATGCTTTTTCCAAATATGCTAACGAGCCACCCTCGTTCCATTTGAAAAAATTGAGATATGAGTAAAAATACGATTTGAGCATTTTCTAACTTGTCAGGATAAGACATTAAAACATTAGACGATCAAATCTATTTTTCCAAGGCTCCTTGATTAAGAATTAGTGTTTTTAACATAGTCATGGCATTCTAGATTGAAATTTAAAATACTATTTTTTAATCCAAAATGTCTAAAGTTGACATATTGTTCTATTCAGAATGTCATTTACTATCGAATAAAGTAAAAAAATACCGAGGGGGCAATTTAAAAATCAAAAGTTGTAGTCATTTACGGTGAAACAGGAAGTGACCAAAAACAATTGAATACGTCTATCAATCCTAATTTATGTCATATAATTAGTATATCAAATATCGTTTTTTATCTGAAAAAAAAATAAAAAAAGTTATGGGGGTGAGCCACTTTTGAAACGCACCCGGTATAAATGAGGTTTAAATCTCTTCCGCTGCACTACAATGTGTAGCGCGTTCCCAGTCGGGAGCTGTACGAAAATATTCATTAAACAAAAATTGAGGAGAATTAAGTTTTTTTATTATTTTGCCATTTAAGTATGCCGTTTATTTTTATTAAAAATATTCATATACAGGGTGAGTTTTCTGCGATGTTCTCTATGGGTATCTCGGAAACTACTGGAGATAGAGAGTCGGTTAAATAGGGAAACAATTGCATTTTTATGTATGTTTTAGGTCATAAATATGCGCCTTTCAATTTTTTGAAAAATTTATGGCTTACTAGATATTTCGATAAAACCAAATTTCGGGCATTTTAAAAAAGGTCCGTTATAATCTATTCTAGACAAAAAGTTTTCAGATAAAAGTTGTAGATAATCACATCCTTACTGAGATTGTGTTCTCCGTTTTTTTTTCTAAAGCCTGTCATTTTTGACATATGACAGAAATATATGTTTTCTAAATGTAAACCATAGTTGGCCATGACTTCATAAAAGCGCCATTTTTAAAGTTTTTTTTTTTTTTTTTTTTTTTTTTTTTTTTGCAAAATTACTGAGTTATAGCTAATTCTTATCTTTCTTGAATTTCACTTTAGTATGGTATTCTTATTCTTTATGATTTATAACTTATTGATATTTACTCTATAGGCTTTTTTTATTTATAACTTATTGGTGTATTTATGGTATTCTTTATTATTATCTTATGATATTAACTAAAAAGACGACTACTACTTTATTAAACGATTCTTTACAATTAGCATTACAATCAACTAAACTTAAAAAACTAATATCATTACACACACTTTAAGTTATTTTAGAAAATGCCCAAAAAATCATCCAGTGTTTTGAGTCCATAAATGCATCGTTTTAAAACTGAATTACAGTTTACAGCTTTTCACACAGAACTGTTAAAACAGAAAATTTAAAATGGATAGGTCAAGTGGATCGAGGTGGCCTCAATTGGTCCACCTCTTCCCATTCTGAGTTTTATATAATTATGATATAAATCATTTTTAACATCTTTCATTATGAGGGGGGTGTCATAATGAAGTCATATTGGAACCACTTTATTGATGTGCGAGTCTCTAAATTTTACTTTTCTAGCATGTCAATACTGTTCTTGAAAATTCATATTTACAATTTTTTTTATTTATAAAGTTTGGATGTGACAGTTTGACATCTTTGAGAGCAACGACGATTAAATTTGTTTCCATGGCTAAGTGAAATGTTTAAAAATGATGGCTATAACCAAGAAATTATAATATTCTTTGCTATAACTCTAATCTTTCGAAAAGAACATATAGCTTATATCGCTGAAAAGTTTAAAATGGCGCTTTTTATGGCGCTTTATTTTATTTATATACTATGGTTTTTATTTATTATTAAAAAATATAAACACATTCTTTAAGGGGATGTGATTATCGAATGTGATACCACAAGATGTTTCGGGATTACCGAACAATACTTTACGCGACACGAAATGCGTTATCCGCCGGTTCGCATTGAGTGTCAGGCGAAAGTATTAGGTAATCCCTAAACATCGAGTTGTATTCAAAAGATTATATAACAAACGAAATAAAGCATATATTCTTTTTTGCCATTTTGTAATATGAATTGACGGGATATTTTGTAGAACTGACAGAAATGACTTCTGAATTAATATTTCAAAATGACAATTACAATATGGCTACCAAGCGATAATCACTTAAATTATTATCACTTATTAATCGTCCTTCTATAGGAAAAATATACATAGAGCAGTATTATCTATAGAATTAAGGGCCATTTATAAAGGCGTATACATATGTTTATGACTCCACAAAACTGTAATTCTTTTCCCATTTGACCGTCTCTCTAGCCCCAGTAGTTTCCGAGATACCCCCCTCTACAGATATAGTAGCATTTTACAAAAAAAATAGGTTTCTTTTTAATATCCACTTATAAATATTAAATTTACTATGTAAATGATTAATTTTTCAATATGATACACATATATACATAGCCTAAAAACTCATTAATATCAAAGTCAAGACATATCAACCAACATATCATAAGGGACATATGATATGTCAGTCACTATTCACAGTGTCATTTTCTATCGAATAAAGTAAAAACATTTTTTTTTTTTTTTTTTTAAAAATTAAAAGTTCTAGTTATTTCCGGCGAAACCGAAGTGACCGAAAACAATTGAATATTAGAAAAAAAAAATTATAGGGTGAGCCACTTCTCGAGACGCACCCGGTATAGGCCATTAGGTAATTGCGTGTTTTAGTTTTAAGTTATACTTTTATTATTAATATTAAGATACATTTCGAAAAATAAATTTAAAGACGGTAATTTATTTATAATTAGATGCACTTATATCAGTTTTCATGTTGAATTCGTGTAACTCGTTGAATAAGCTTTTCTAAAGCCGAGAGCTTTGCTAGACGTTTGTTATGTTTCCGCCCCGTATTTTCCGATTTTTTCTTCTGCAGTTCGGTGCGAATGACCAATTCCCTTTGCACTGTTTGTAATAGATCTTCCAGACGTAGCAAATGTTCTAACTCGATCCTTTTGAACTCTCTCAACTGTTGCATTTTCTCTTTAAGAAGCATCAAATTGCGAAGATAAACCGTAGCAATAAGAGGAAAGTATTTTAAAAGTTTAAATCGCTGCATTGCGCTATTGCGCTATTCATTTGATAAATCAGGATGGTTGCTTTCGAGAGAACATGTTAGAAATTCGATAGATAAGCCAGTATTGCGATTTATTTTTATTTATTATTTAAAACCTCTAGTTATAGAGTACCTGGATTAGAATAAATATTTGGAACTATAAGCATACACTATAAAATTAACATTATGCATAGTAGCATATAACATATGATCGAAAAGAAACGGCACAAGACTGCTGGGAAGACAATCAATGATAATTTTGGCTAGGTCAAGCCCTAGAGGTCATTTACATTGCCCGTTCTCTGTTATTTTTAATTACTTTTTAAGATTGTAATTTATTTTTATATTGAGTAAAAACGATTTTACATATATAGGGTTGTTCAACACATACGACACGGAGTATTGTAGCTAAACGATTAAATTTTTGCAAATTGTAAGTTTTAGGTTTTTTGAAGGACTATTAGAGCTACAATTTAAAAATATTATCAGATACAGAGGTCCTAAATAAATAAAAAATATCAAAGTTGTATTTTTTTAAACGGAACACCGTGTATATTATTTATGAAGTTTCTACGATTAAAATAAAGCAAATTTGATTCAGGTTTACTGCATTTTAATCTTACTGTTACATATTTACTTTAAAGTTGTATAAAAAATATCAAAAAAAATAATAATTTTAATGGTTCATTTCTCTAGGCGCATTTGAGTTTTTAAAACCCAATATGGTACTGAAGTTTATTTATTGATCAGTTATTGTGTTGCAATAATAAAAATAATACTACCTTATACAGAGAGTCTAAAAATTTATTTTAAATAAGTATTAGCTATAAACGGCAATAACTTGTTTAATTTAAATGGAACACCCTGTATATTTTATGAGAATCAGAAGCACAATTTAATTGTCTATCAAATTGTATTATACCATTTTTTTACCTATCTCTTCAAGTTTTCATAGAAAATGCATTTTCTTATAATTTAGACATGATTTATCAGTATACCCATGGAATATTGACATTTTAGATTATTTTTAAAGATATAACAAAATTTTAACAATAATAATAATAGCTCCCGTATACTTATAGCGTTTTAACGCCTTGGGAGTAACAAGGTACAGCTTACCATGCTGGAGCCGTTCGGTATACAAGGAAGGTAATGTGGCTAGCACTACGTTTCAACCGCCTATTACCTCAGGATTGTGAATCCCAAGTACTCATTTAAGACTGAGTCGACCTAGGTACCCAAACTATTTTTATTTTGATAAAAATAGTCGGCTGATGAAATGCCGGGTGTAGGATTCGAACCCACAACCTTGAGATTGGTAGACGAGAGCCTGTACCTCTTCGCCACCGGGCACTAACAAAATTTTCAAAATTTTAATATATTTTTTTTTAAATATTTTAAATATTTGTTAAAGAGGACCAATTAACATGATTCCAGTATTCAAACTACATTAATTGACTGTTTGCGTTGATTAATAATAATTGCTCCAAATAAACTGAATTTTTTATGTGTATTAGACAGTGTAGTAGTAATACCTTAAAAATTTTATTTCATTTTTTTAACGAATGCTTATTAGCCGTATGGTAGGCTATTAAGATCGGAAAAAAAAGGTTTTTTAATTTCACTCAAAATGAGTTATTTGGGTCACGAATGACCTAAATACAAAATATTTTCATGGTGTCTGTCTGTAACACGATAACTCAAAAACCGCTAAACCGATTTTAACCAAATTTGGCACAAAAATACTGTGGCACCCGAGAATCTGGCTAGTAGTTTTTGGTGGCGGTGGGGGGTTGTTAAGGGGGTATGGGAGGGGGTTAAAAATTTAAAAAAATTGTAACTCCAAAATTACAGTAGCTAGCGAAACGCGGTTTTCAATTTAAGATTAGGAATAATATTTGCAACAAAATTTGTAATAACATCAAAATCAGTCAAAGTCGCAGTTTTTGAGATAAAATAAAAATTGGAAAAATTCCTTTACTTTGAAACTAAAAGAACTGCCTACCAACTTTTTATTAACCTACTTTAGTATCGGCGGCTATACGCACGCGCCTCCAGGCGCCAATTTTTTTTTATAACAGAGACATTTATATTCATAATTTATTATTATATTGATTTTTGATTCAAATCCACATTTATTTAGAATAATTTATTAACTAACACAATTAAGTATGCAATTAATTAATAATTTAGCTATAATTAGATGCACTTATATCAGTTTTCATGTTGAATTCGTGTAACTCGTTGAATAAGCTTTTCTAAAGCCGAGAGCTTTGCTAGACGTTTGTTATGTTTCCGTTCCCGTATTTATCCGGATTTTTCTTCTTGCAGTTCGGTGCGAATGACCAATTCCCTTTGCACTGTTTGTAATAGATCTTCCAGACGTAGCAAATGTTCTAACTCGATCCTTTTGAACTCTCTCAACTGTTGCATTTTCTCTTTAAGAAACATCAAATTGCGAAGATAAACCGTAGCAATAAGAGGAAAGTATTTTAAAAGTTTAAATCGCTGCATTGCGCTATTGCGCTATTCATTTGATAAATCAGGATGGTTGCTTTCGAGAGAACATGTTAGAAATTCGATAGATAAGCCAGTATCGCGATTTATTTTGCTTATTATTTTAAAACTCTAGTTATACAGAGTACCTGGATTAGAATAAATATTTGGAACTATAAGCATACACTATAAAATTAACATTATGCATAGTAGCATATAACATATGACCGAAAAGAAACGGCGTCAAAGACTGCTGGGGGAAGACAATCAATGATAATTTTGGCTAGGTCAAGCCCTAGAGGTCATTTACATTGCCCGTTCTCTTCGTTATTTTTTAATTACTTTTTTAAGATTGTAATTAAGTCATTAGTTGTTAAGTTTTATGTTAATTTTTAGTAAATGACGTCTAGAGATTGACCTCGCCAAAAAAATAGAAGTTCAAGTTGAGTCACAAGTTATAGTAGACAATCGATTGGTTAAACAAGTTGGGTAATATTTGTCTCCGCATCGTCAATTCAGTGTAAATTTACATGGCAATAAATACTTTGATTTCAAATATTTCTTAGAAATTAGTGTACAGGGTGGTCGAAATTAGTCTGTTTTAACAGAGAAAACCTATTTCCCGACTAGAAAGAGCAAAACCGACATAGATGTATGAGCTCTCAAGCTGTTCTTTTAGCCAGAAATAAAAAAAATATTTTTTTTTAAATGGAAATCATAGTTGGTTATGAACTTAAAAAACGCTGGCCTTTAACCCTTTCCAACGACATAAAGTTATGGGTACCTGTTTCTAAAAATGAGAAATATTAGATGTTTTAACTTTATATCGAAACAGGCTTTGATTTTGTGTTGATCTATTTACCTAATTATTTTTTATCACAGTTAATTCTTAGTCATTAAGACATTTGAAAAGGTAAATTAACAATTTATATTAGTATTACCAATCACAATTAAAACGCCAGGTTTACAGCTGAACTATAAAATGGAGAATTTAGAGAGAATTGGAGTGGAACAAGAAGCCCCATATCTTGGCTTGCTAGGTACTGTGATTTAAGTCCTTTGGACTTTTTATGGGGGAAATTAAAAGACTAATACCTACATAAGAAGGCGAAATAAAAAATTTGTGGGCAATTTTCAAAATTGTCGAACATTCAAAAAGACCGCGTATCTCAGTTGGAAGTGAAAATATCGACAGGCTGTTTATGCCATTAAGGCCCCCCTCCTAAAATCTATAAGTTAGGTTAAATATTAGGCTTTTAGGTTAAAAATCGCGCTCTAAAAAGTATATTCCACATTACTTTTTATTTGCACCCCCCCTAAAATAAATTCCTGTATCCGTCCATGATCGTAACTTTTTAACGCAAATGTCTTGAAAACCGTTCACCGTTTCGAACTAAATGAAGAGCAGCTTTTTATGCCATTTGTTGAAATTACTGTATCTATAAGAATAAAGGAAGTACCACCAGTAGTACTTTCTACCCTAATAAAAAGTACTCTATACAATCGCCATTCGCTTTGGTATTAAAATGTATGTAATAATACCAAATTTCAGGAAAAACAGTTTACCAATGTTCATAAAAATAATACAAAATATATTATTTTTAATTAACCTTTCGCGGGCTGTAACTCCTTCGGGAAGCATTTTAGGGCATATGTTTATAGGAACTTTTTGTTTTATTTTTATCTGTAGAATCACCAATCGAAGTTAGATACACTATTTTTTGACACCCTGTATATAAATACAAAATTTTAGTTTTATCCTTCGATCAATATATCTTTTCAATTGCAGCTATTTTGGGCTTCCATTCAATGATGAACCAAGAACAGTATCACGCCTCGTTACTCAACAAAGGCCAACCAGTCGGTTTAGGATGGGATGGCATCACGAAGGCGTCGAAACCTAAGATATTTCCCATGGACCCGCCTAACAATACTGACGTTGAAGATTCAATTAGGCGAGTACAGAACGACGATCCAAAATACATTGATCTCAATTGGAATAATATTAAAGTAAGTTTGACTGAGAAGAATAATAGGGTGTTTTGGAAGGTATAATTATCCGCGAGTGTATATACAGGTAGAGAAATAATTATAAGATACATCAAATTGTTTTACTAATACATCAAACTAGAATGGTTACCTGTTAACTTAACTTGAAAAATGAGCGTTTATTAGCCAAAAGGTGATGTGCAAAATCTGCCCATAAACAGCACAGTCAGCCGTCGAACAATCATAGCATTTACACGAATTTCGACTTTCAACGTCAAGAGACTATACATAAATAACACCTAGATCAATAATTGTCGAGCACCGTACCATCCTTTTCTCGAAGGTATTAGCAGCACTTTTGACTACCTTGTAACTTTGTTGTGAATAAAGCAAGGATATTAATTTTTACTAAACATGACGATGCTATAGCTGGCTAGATTGCCAAAATATCTAGTAATTATACTTCATAGTTTATGAATTATCGCTTGTCAAATTTCTTTCAAAAAGAGTCTAAGGTACTTCTAGAAGTGTCACAAACTTCAAATTTTGAATTTTAGGCAGCATTAACCTGATGCTGGGCCCGAATTCTGGAACTTCGACATAAAAACGTTACAAAAGCGATTCAAGCGGTAAGCGAAAGTATTCGATTAGCGGAACGCCAAGCAGTCGATTTTGGTATTCTCGTGCGAATCGTTTTCTGGATACGCGTTAAGCACATTCCAGCATAAGCAGCATCGCAATTTCTCAGGCTACTAATCATTTACCAATAGTCAATTTATTTGAACTATATTATTGAATTATTATTATTGAACCTATTTTTCTATGGATATGTCATTATTCTTATTATACGAGGGAAATGTTAAAGACACTTCTCAGCATGTTTTAAACAGTATTTATAGCTGCCAAGTCGTTCATTATCAATTACTTATTAAGGAATTTATAGAAGAAGAAATTGAGAGCAAGACTAAAACTAAAGAGAACGCACAATTTTTTATATTTTTACTGACTTCGACAAGCAAAACAATCCTTTAAGGTAGCCATTTTTAAATCGCTTACTGCAATGGGTAAAGGCACTAAGCGGATCAAATGAGAATACCCAAATCGGTAGATAAGTGCGCGCTAACGAAAATTAACGTCATATGCGCTAAGCGTCTAAAAGCGCTTAGTGTTTTCTAAGTTACAGAATTTGGGCACTTGAAGGAAAAAATGAAAAATCTTGAAATATAGTTATGGATTAAAAGTTAGCTGTCTAGATGCTGACTGACTTTTTGGCGATGGTAATAGGAGAACCAATGAGGGATTGTTTTAAAAATTTGTATTTTTACATAAAGGCACCTGCTTAGTCTATCTAAAGTATTATCAGTAAACACTTACTTTTATACTATAAAAGTTGGTTAATTAACTTTAATCTTTATTTTTTTAAACCAGTACCTTTTGACCTTATCTCTCTATATTACTAAAAGCTGTTATTAGTTACCTATCGTGTGATGTCTTTATTTTGCAACTTCTTCAGTTTTTAGTATCATATATGTACGATATGGTATACAAACTTTATTGATGGCTAATCCCACTCTCTGGGTCTACACTTGCTTTTCTCTCGATTTTTCCTCCACTTAACTTTTAAAAACACCCAACACACGTAATAACGCAAACCAAAATGAAAAAGCAATATCTCAAATATTTATCATTTTCCAGAACGCTGGTTATTTGACATAATATGACACAAACAATATCCTTTAGTTTGACAAGAGTTCAAAAAGCGTTGACGAAGTTTCAAAAATCTTAAGTCGAGTTCATACGCATCTGCATCAGTGCGTCGTTTATCGTCCCGTCACTCCAATCATATCGAGATATGATCTGTCATAAAACAACAAGAGACGACGTAGAACGGATTTATATACTAAGTGCTGGCAAAGGTTAGTCTTGGGTCGAGATTTCCGTATGTAAGAAGAGTACAATGCGTTTATAATGTACTGAACAAAGAGAGAACAGTAAACACGTTGCCAAACGTACGAAATAAACCGAGAAACTGTGCACATCGCTAAGAGATAGCCTAAGAGCTGACGACATATTTAGAGAACATATTTTAGGCAAGCTAGAATAACTAAAAATGTATAGTTTATTAACTGGTGAACCCAGAATCCTAAGTCTCGCTGGGGAGTTGGGGGTATTTCGCTACTGCGCAACCCATAACATTTGCAAAAAAATAAATCCAAAAAACATTCTTTAGGCAACTTGAAATTTGTTTATTCTTAAATTTTAGCATCTATTTAACCTAGAAATAAGTGTGCCAGACTTTTTTTTCGGGTTTAAAGTGTAACCCGACCATTCCAAATATGTTTAATTATTATACCGTATGATCGAAAAAAAACGGCGTCCAGTTGGCTGGGAAATGACGATCGATGATATTTCCCATATAAATTTACATATAAAATGACAACGATCTTCATTTCATAGCCATCGCTGACGCCGTTTTTATTCGATCATACGGTACCTGGAAAACATACTTTAGGCATTCTAAAATTTTTACAGCGTGTTTATTAGATGATATTAAAAAATATGTGTTAATTGCCAGACGAATTCAATGGGATTTAATACTTGCCAGACGCGAATAAAGATTTTAAATGAGCGCGATAAGAAAGTCTTATGAGTATCTATAAGCGCGAGAAAGATAGTTTATTGAGACCCGGTCGGCAGCCGATGCGGCTGACGTAAAAACTAAAAAAAACTAACTAATATTGAATAAATAAAAAGAAACATTTTTTAATAAAAATGTATGATTGAAATCCTTTCAATAAGAATACTTATTATACTTACTTTACTAATATGTCACAAAAGTATAATTATTATTATACTTTTGTGACATATTATATTATTATTAATTTTTGCGACCTGATTGACAATATAAAAAAGTCATTTTAACGCCTAAGAATAAAAGTAAAGCACTTTTACTTACTTTTGAATCTATTTAGTAAGATTAACAATGGTACTTTAATAAAATTCCAGAATACTTATTTTTTTAGCACTGTATATGGTACCCTTTTGTCGGGATTACGTTTTCTGCTAAAACCGCTTCTTTTTTACAAACTACACAACTTAAATGTTTTTTATCCATTGTGATTTAGTAGTTAGTAGCGAAATTAGTAGTTACTAAAATATTTATTTGCAGTAATTATTCTAAACTATTTACACTATGCACGTCAACATTTAATTTATAAATACATATTCGTACAGGGTAACTTAATTCCAACAAAATAATCTCTGAATTAAAAGCCTGCAAATAATTGAAACCGAAAAAAAATTGTTTTTATGAAAATTTGAAGTACTCCAAAATACTGTTACGTCAGCCGCATCGGCTGCCGACGGGTCTCAATAAACTATCTTTCTCGCGCTTATAGATACTCATAAGACTTTTTTGTCGCGCTCATTTAAAATCTTTATTCGCGTCTGGCAAGTATTAAATCCCATTGAATTCGTCTGGCAATTAACACATATTTTTTAATATCATTTAATAATCACGCTGTAAAAATTTTAGTATGCTTAAAGTATGTTTTCCAGGTATAATAATTAAACATATTTGGAATGGTCTGGTTACACTTTAAACCCGAAAAAAAAGTCTGGCATACTTATTTCTAGGTTAAATAGATGCTAAAATTTAAGAATAAACAAATTTCAAGTTACATAAAGAATGTTTTTTGGATTTATTTTTTTGCAAATGTTAAGGGTTCCGCAGTAGCGAAATACCCCCAACCCCCCAGCCAGACTTCTGGGTTCACAAGTTATTAAACTTTTTTTTTTTTTGTTATTCTAACTTGCCTAAAATATGTTCTCTAAATATGTCGCCAGCTCTCCGGCTAAGACGTGGAAGGGGATATAGCAGATTTGTTGCAGTTGACCGGTCAACCCAATCAGTACCTCTGTCATGCCTCTGTCAGTACTTAAAGTTCTAGGGAAAGGTACACATCATGCGTTCAGCTTCACGATTTAATTACGTCTCGTGATACTTTATTTGTTTATTTATTAAAGAGTCGTTGTAATTTTCCTTATAGCTTGATTTTTTTTAAGTGCAAGCTAGAAACACTTGCATTTTTGGTAAAAATAAGTGGAATTGAGTTGGTGTTCGATAGTGGTCGTGCTATTAAAACTCTGAATTCAAAAATCGATATCTCGAAATCTAATAGAAATTAATGATTGTAGTTTTTTCAAAAACTTTCTTAATATTTCTCAATAAAAAATTACACGATTGCTGAAAATTGCTATGCTCAAGTAAATAGATGGGTTGTTTACAATTTTTGAATGAAAAAAAAACAACCTTATCGAATTTTTCTTATGTAAACATATTGTAAAATATCCGATCTTGAAAATAAAAAAAAGTTTCAATATCTAAAATGGTTCTTCAGTTATAGCTTGTTATGCGTTAAAAAGTTGAGTTTTTAAATTATCGCGATTACTGACACGTTTCCTCGTTATAAAAAAATGACACCTTAACGATATCCTTATAATTCCATTTCAGATGCTCAGAAACATGTCTAATTATTTTATCTAGTTATCTTTTCCCAAAAAAGTCTTTTAAAAATAAGCTGTTTGCGATCGTAATTTTACTTTACTTGATAGGGAAAGTCGTACCGGCAACGCCGCAACAGCACACCGTCGCATCTCGCTCACTCCGACTTACGAGAGAAAAATCACTGGGTCGCTTTGATAATATGGAAAATGCCATATGAAATATAAAAGGCTGTACTTAAACTGCCGTTAAACGGTAGCTTACTAAAATGCCGTTAATAGGTATGGCATCGTTGATGTGACGCACTTGACGGGCTTTATGAAATATAGGAATTTTATAAGGACTAACTAACGCTATCCACCCCACCAAGTAACCAACGCAACTAACCTCGACACTGATAAAAAAAAAATATAAAAAGCAAATATAAATTAGTAAAAACCAACCAACCCCACCAAATAACCAACTAACCAATGAATTAACACCCTCCAAATAACCACGCTAACCAACCCGTCAAATAACTAAACTAATCCAAAAAGAGTGAAATCAATGCAATAAAATCACGCTATAAGCAAAAAAAATATAAAAATGTCTTGGTCGGCGTGAGATTTGAACCACGGACCATTCGCTCACTAAGCGATAGCCTCAGCCACGGAGCCACAGGTGCTCTTGCAAAATGCTTATAGATAGGCATTACTTTCCGCCGACATGAATGACGTCACAATATCTATTAACGGCATTTTAGTAGGCTACCGTTTAACGGCTGTTTACTACCGTTTAACGGCTGTAAGTACGTCGAATATAAAACCGCGTATAAAAAATACTCTAAATACAAAAATGTTTATTTTTTAATTCTCCATCTATTGAAAAAATAATATACAGGGTGTTCCATTTATTGCAGGTATCCATTTTTTTATATTTTAGAAAGTTTGGCGTAGAATTTTGAACATCCTGTATGCCTATTTACGATTACCATATTTATAGCAACGTGCAGACCATCTAAAGTAAATACCTAGTATAGTTTTGATTTCAAGGCAGTTCTTGTATTTTTAATAATTTTTTAAGAGTGGCTGTAAAATATATATTTTTAATTTATTTATTAATATCTCTGAAATTATCGAAAAAGAAGCCAAAAATGCGATAATATACAGGGCCTTTCGTTGAAAAAAAAATCATCTCGAGCCACTCACATTTTTTTGAGCTACCCTATAGAAGTTAAAATATTTTCCTGAAATATATCCTAGTACATACTTGCTAGTACAAGATTTGCAAGTTTGATTAAACAAAATTCCCAAGTTTTTTATTCTAGCAGCTACAGATTCCTGACGCGACGTGCTATTGCCGGACCCTGTAGAATTGTAAATATAGAGCTGCATTTTACTTAAATATTGCTGTAATTAGCAATATAGGCGCCTCTAAATAAATAGTTAAATTTAAGAGATGTATGTAGACATCAGTTGTAGCACATTTGACCGTATGCACCGTTTTAAGTTTAGCGGACTTAGCTTTAAGCGCGCCTAGTAAGTTAAGAAGGTTTAAATTTTACAGCGTATGTATCGTCTGAATAAGTTACAAGCACACAGCTTAGCCTGCGTATAGATTTGGCTACATTGTAAATATTTAGAATTTTTAAAATAAAAGTACAGCTGTCAGGCTCCATCATACGTTACGAAAATCTCAATGTTTTTATTAAAAGTGTATTTTCCACGACAGATGTAACTTTGTGAATCACATAAAAATTGTTGTTACATTAATTTTGAAAGTAGCCAACCTGTAAAAAAAAGAGATTAACATTTTTCTTGTGTACAATATTTTTGGTTTAAATATACAGATTTAATTTTTACAAAAGGCAATGTGCAAGAACAATTAACCTAATAGGATTGCTCATTCAGCCAAAAGTGTCCGCCAGGTGCATGCGAAAACTACTCGCTTTGTGACGTCATTGTAGCTCTTGTCATGGTTATTGTTATTAGTCCTTATCCGGCAACCAATAATACACACAAGTGCATTATTGGTTACCGAATGCAAAACGTTAATTATTTAGTTTATTTATTTAAACACCTTATATGTATGCAGTATAGAAAATTAACTGTATAAATCGTATTAAATATTCGAATAATGCATTTTTAAGAACAGCAGGTCCCAGCATAACCTTTTGCAAGCATTATTTTTAGAGTACTTCCATATTTTGCTTTAAAATAATTAATAAACAAAATCGTGGGCACTTAGTATGCACTTTGTCACAATCCACAACACAAGATGAACGTATTTATACACTCTATAGCTCTAAAAACTTTAAAGACACCATTTTCACATTTAAAATTGACAAAATAATTAACTCAAAATTTCTCAGCTGTTATTTTTATAAGTTTACCATAGGCAACTAATAATACACACTATCATGACAAGGCCACGAAGGCTTTGACAAGAACTACAATGACGTCACAACTGTCAGCTGAAGCGCGGGAAGAGGCGAACGTACGTCTTATGAGATGATCAACTATTAGTTTATACGTTTTGGGCAATGTGCACTTTGTATGCAAAAGTCCTTTTAGCTTTTTGTATTGTGACAAAACTTCTGTTTTGTCTAATTAGACATGATAATTTAATTCGCTGAATATTTTGAGAAATAGTATTGAGGCAGGTGAATAATGTGATACTTTTTATACAGGTTGTTTCAAAAAACATGTGCCATTTCTCTCGTGGGGATATTCCTCACTTATAAATTAGATAATACAGGGGGATAAAGTCTTAATTTTTTTTCGGTTTATTATAATTTTCTTCCAAGAGCTTTTAGTGATTCAAATGAAATTTTGAGGGTAAAAGCTAGTATAAGTGCGACATAATATTTTAATACTAAAAAGGCCATATGGGTTAACATAAAAACATGGGTTAACTTAAAAAAATCATGTACGTCACTGACCTTTTTTTTTCTTGTTAGCAAAATGGTGTAGACTGTTTAAGGCCGAATAAAAGATGTAGCTTGATATTTTGTCCATTTACATCTCCTTGATGAGATCTCATATCACCTCACCAGTGAGGGAGGAGGTTCAAAAAAATTTCAAAAACACCTCAAGTAATAGACGCCCCTTTATATACCAAAGTTTAACGCGATGATAATGAGATCACCTTATTAATCTTATTTATTTGTTTTACAGAATATCTCTGACGAGAAGTTCAATACGCTCTTCGAAGGTCTTGAACAAAATACTCACCTAGAAACGTTATCGTTATCAAACACCAGTCTAACTGACCGGGGGGCCGAGCGACTGGCGCAAGCTCTCGAAAAGAATAGCCAGTTGAGGGTTGTGAATGTAGAGAGTAACAATATTACGCCGCTGGGTGTTGTGCGGTTGATCAAGTCCCTGTTGAAACAAAACAGTGTGGAGGAATTCAGGGCGACCAACCAGGTAAGGAAATGCGAGTTTTGTTCTATTTCTAACCTTATTTGTCATATTTAAGAGTTGTATATTTATGTGTATAGTCTGTCCAACGACAAGATCCTTGACAGTGATAGATGTGTCTGTCATTTCAATTTCAAAGTAGTTTATTTTATTTTACAAAGAAATAAGTTGGTACAACTGGAACGCATAGTAGGAAATGTATAATATTTAAAATTTGACTTCAAAAAACATTGTGAAAAAAAACTCTACAAAACTGAAAAAATGTAATCGAGTTATTTCATTAAAAAACGGTGTGTGTTAATACAAAACAAACAAGAACAAAACACCACATACCAAAAAAATATAAAAAAAAACTATTTATTACTTTCAAGCTTCAAGAAACTTCCCCCGCATTTATTATTATATTTATCAATATATCTTATGTACAAATACAAATTTGTAATATTCCACAGGAATAAATAAAACAACATAAATAAAACAAACTATTTTATTAATAATAACACTTACCAAATTTTATACCTTAAAGGTTGATTAAGTAACTTTATTTTTTTTAAACCAGTACCTTTTGACATTATTTCTCTGCAGTACTAAAATCCATTATTTACCTATCGTGTGATGTCGATATTTTACAGCTACTCCAGAAGTATATGTTTAGTACGATCCTTGTAGCGTATACGAGATGCAATTTATCTACGATGAGATGGTATACAAATTTTATTAATGGTATCTTTATGGACTTTCTGCCAAAAGTGGTATTAACTATAAACTGTGCTCTGGCTCACAGTTAATTTCCCCGATTTTCTCCTCCAATTTGACTTCGAAGAATACCTGCACACGTAATAACACGAATCAAAATGCATAATCTTCCAAAACGCAGATATTTGACATAAGTTGATACAAATTATAACCTATAATTTGGCAAGACTTTGACAAGCCTCAAAATTCTAAAGGCGAGTTCATACGCATCGGCGTCCGTTTGTCGTCCATCGTTCCGTCAAACCAATAAAATTGAAATATGATCTGTCATTTTTGAAATAAACCAATAAAACAACAAGAGACGACGCATGACGGATTTATATTTAAACCCATCCATAGTTAACTTTAAAAATATTAGAAACTTTTTTTAGTAAAATAAATAGATTGGTATGGGACGTCATCTGGTTTTCTTCTGTCATCGTCTGTCGAAATCATACCTGAGAAAAAAAAAACAGAGTATATCTATAGAATGTTCACCGTCACGTCATATATTGTCGTACTCTCTCTTTGACTTGACAACCAGATAAAAGAGATTGGTGCTGTCATTGTGGCATTTCCTACATTGCTGCACTTTGTTTTTAGTAATTGTCATTGTCATTTGATTTGGGGTTATATTTATTGGCGGAAATCGAGAAATGTCAAAATTAAAATTTGATTTTCGCTGTAAAACCAAATTCAAATTTTTTTATTGCAAAAATGCCTCAAAGATTTAACTAAAATGAATAATTCTCTCATTGCTAAACTTATAAATTATTTTTCTCCAGAAAGAGACTTTGGCAGAACAATCTTTCTCGTGGACGGTATATGAAGTAAGTACAATGCAAAGGTGTAATATTTCTATGTAAAATACAGATTGATAGCGTTTTTAAATAATATAGCGAATTGCTGATGCTTTAGGAATAGGCATTTCAGCAGTCCAAAGGATTGGAATTAAAAGGATCGTAGCTGATGAAGGGTTCAAGAAAAAATGAATAAATGTCAAAAAAAAGGCTCGCTTAATCATTACTATAGGAACGTAGTTAAAACATTTTCTAAACAATATGACCTGATCTCAGACACAACCTAAAATTGATATTTGACAAATAATGATGACGTAACGGTGAATGATGGCTGAACAGTCTTTATAATAGAGAGCTTTAGATTAGATATAAATTTTTGAGGTGCCTTTGACCTATACAGCGACTATTACAGATCTATTCGGTACATTTCTGAACTTTATTTCGTTCCCCTATTTATGACGAGTCGAGTTATTTTCCTATGCCTTGAAAAATTTTTAAGGTGAAGTAAAACACGCCATTTGAGTAAAATAAGTGGAATTGAGTTGATTTTCAACAGTGGTCAGCTATTAGAACTCCAAATCAAAAGTCAATATGCGAATCTGTTAGAAATAATGATTGTGTTTTTTCAAAACCTGGAAAAATAAGAGCAAAAAATATAACTTTAAAAAAAACACAAAAAAATATTAATTAAATAAAAGAAGTTAACGATTGCTGAAAATTGTTATTCACTAAAAGTAAATGGATAGGGACGTTTAAAATTTTTGAATGGAAAAAACAACGATTATCGATTTTCTTACTATTAACTATTATAAAGATCCGATCTTCAAATAAAAAAAAAAGTTTTAAATTAAAGTGCGTCTCTAGTATGATCGTGTTATTGTTAAATGTTGAGGTTAAATTATCGCGATTACTGACGTATTCTCGTATTATTAAAAAATGGAAGACCCTTAATGAATCTATTCTTTATATTCCATTTACAGCTCGAAAAGAATCTTATGATTTCATCTAGTTATATTTCGAAAAAAAAGTAAATTTTTTTTTTTTTTTTTTTTTTTTTTTATTTTACTTACTTGATAGGGAAAGATCGTACCGGCAACGCCGCACAGTGGAACGAGCTTATGAGAGCGGTTGGACATGAGGGTTTCTTCTCAACACTTGTAACAAAAGGACGAAAAAAATGATTTTTATATACCGTAATAAATGGTATAACAGAACAGCAAGTTTAAATTTTAATGAGAAGAAGCATTGTGACTCCATTTAATCAACCATATCTACAGGGTGAACTAAATTATAGATATGTTTTGAAAAATCTATATTTTTTTTTTTTTTTTTTTTGTATATTAAAATTTTTGTGAAATTTTAGTTTTGATTCTTTTAAAAAAATATCTTTAGTTACCACTGAAATCTAGGACTACTGATACCGTATTATAAAAATATGACGCTATATATTATGTGCTATATTTAGTGTATTAGGTACACTGTTAGTATTTTCCATTTATATAATTATTGGCTGAATATCTTCGTTATGAAGAGAGTATCAAGATGCGGGTTTTACTGATTTTTTAAGCTTTCGTTACTCTTTACTATCAGCTATTACATTCATCGTCATTTAATTTTTTTGAAAAAATTTTTTTTTATATTTTTGTTAAATTGTAGACAGCGCTCCAGCCTGCATTCTAACGTTCAAAGTACTAATGTTTTGGTATAATAATAGAGTAAGAAACGCTCATTTAAACGAGCCCCAGTTGAGTTGGATTCTGTCCAATTTCAGTTCCGTAGTTATTTAAATATTTAAATAAAAACAGGATCTACCTTCCCCCACACTTTATTTGGTAGGTACGAGTATATGGTTCTACATAATATTCAGATTATGAAGATTATGAAGTTATTATTCAATATAAACCACTCTTACTAGGCAAACGTGTGTAAAAACCATTTTCTTATGTTTTATAGGGTTGCACTCTCTAGCGGCAGTTCTACAAACTTGAGATAATTTCCAGCAATTTCTCATAGCCTCTTGTAGTTAGAATATTTTTTTTCCGAGGCCTCACGGCAATACTTTCCGAGATATGCCGGAGCTATTTTGTGGACACCCGTTACACTACTTTAATTATAAGCAAAGGAAATGATACAGTATAATCTTACTCACTGAATTATTTGTAACACAAACCTCACAAAAGAGTCAACGCTGCACTTAGCCTTTTTTTTCAATAGTTTAAGTTTCCCAATATCGGTAACCTTGTATCTGTTTTTGATTTAAGCGTCATTTCGTATTTATCATTAATAGATTAGATTCAATACTTAATTTATAAGAAAAGATATTTTGATAAAGATAGTTTGATTTATTGGATTTGAAAGAGTTTTTGATTTTAGTTCCTTAGTATAGTGTTTTAGTAATGTATTAAATGGAAATTTTTGGAGGGGGGCAAGCTGGGGCAAATTATTAAATTAGTTTTGATTATTAAAAGCTTATACTTGTGACATGATATTTAAAGTATTGCCAACTTTACTCTCTCTTG
>NW_022145617.1:2993722-3001812 GCF_002938485.1 Sitophilus oryzae | reverse complement strand
AAAGTGACGTCTCTATCCTATTTTTTCATCTGTACAACTTTTTGGCATGATTTTTTTATTATTATGTCGTCATTTTATATGAGTGCACATTTATTGCAATTCCAATAAATTATATATGATATACTGTAATTAATATGATTTTACCTCTTAATTGGTTTAAATAGGTTCATCGTACAAAGTAATACAAAATTATATATTAATTAATATTCGGCTTGGTCCTAATAATTAAATTTTGTGTGAAATTGAGTTATGTTGATAATATTAACATCATTAAGGCTTTATAGAAATAATATTTTTATAAATATAAATTTTTTTAATATTAAGAATGTTTAAAAAAAACAGTTTATCAATATTGGGTAAAATGTATAGTTTTATTTGTATTAATTTATAATATTTATTTAGCTAACTTCTTTATTTTGAATTAATTAGGGAATTTTAAGATATTTTAATATATTATTGAAGTGTGGTTACTAAGCCCTGCAGCTAAATTAATAATGTCTGTTTAGTAGATATGTTACATCATAATATTGAATTTTTAACTAACTCATTTAAAAAAAATAAAGAAAAACTATAAAAAAAAAAAAAAAAAAAAAAAAAAAAAAAAAATATTAAAAAAGTAATAAAGGTAGTATAACACTACTAAGAATTTAAATGAATTTGAAAAATTAAAAGAATACACCATGGTATCACGAAATATCCAAACCGTTTCAAGGCCGTTTTAGTTTGGCCTAGGATATACTAAAAGTTCCTATTATTGTCAGGAACTTTGCAAATTTTCTAGACCGTACTACTAATAGTATGGCCTGATACTTTATAGGACAAACTAGAATTGCCTGATTTGTGTTAATACATATCCAATCAGACCATTCTAGTTTGTACTTTAAATAAGTACTTACCAGGGTCGTGGGACGCATCGTTGGGACTATAAGTCGTTTAATTAGAGAAGGCAAATGGTAAGATAGCCATCACGTATGTAAGGCCACGGGAATTGCCAAAGTTCCTAACGAAGATAGAAAACCTTTTAGACGTTGATGGAAAGTTAACATTGAGAAGATGACACATCCTATGAGGAGGTGCGGACCAAACGGATTAGTGACAAAGCTTATTTGATTTCCCCTTACGTCCCAAATGCTATACGGTGGACACACCTAGAGAACGGCCACGTTGTTTAGGGTGTAACCAGTGATCAGCGCCAGGCGTAACAAAAAGTTATCCAAACGGAACATCTTTTTTATCTCACTTCGGCAGGACGGACGGTGGCTCGAGGAGCGATCACGGTTAATCGGCTAGCAAAGGCATATGCCTTTGCTAGCCGCTAGTTCCACATCGCCTTCGATATCGATGTGGAACTGTAAGCGTCAGTATTGCCATATTAAAATATTAAAAAAAAAAAAAAAAAAAGTTTTTAAAAAAAAAACAGAAAATTAATTTCTTTTTTATTTTTTCAAGAAATAAATCCGCGTTAATATATTGAAAATTTATTATTAAAAAAAAAAAAAAAAAAAAAACAACAAAAACAATTTTTTTTGTAGGTACTGAACAGTTTGTATGACCAAAAACAGTCATTTAGTTGGCTTGGAAATGACTATTATTGACATTTACCTGATGCCGGTCTTTGTTTAATCATATAATATTATATTAAATTGTTTAATGATAGATAAATCCGTATTATTAACGTACTGTCGAAAAATCCGTAAATCTACGGATTAATTCGTAGTTCTGGCAACACTGTCTCCGGAAACCACCCACTCTGTTGACTTAAAGCAGAACTATGGTACAATATTCTTTATCCGCTGCGTTTTAAACGACCATCAGCGCGCAGCGGTGCAATGCTAAACTAAATCTCGGACGCCCTGACAGTAACGCCAGCTACATCTCGGACACCATTTGTGCTACGATATTACGACGAATTTAATATATCTTAGGCCAAACTATAACGGCCTGAAATAGGATATTTCCTGTAACATATAGATTTTAATTTTTGTTTAATGTAAAATATTAATATGGTAAAATTAACTTAAAAAGCAGTGGCTATTTTTAAATATACATATTAAAGTAAATTTATTTTCTTGTTCTTAATGACGAATGGTTAAACATGAACTACTGATTCTTATTAAAATGTACTATAAGTTAATATAGATAGGTATTTATAAAAAATACTGTAAAGTTTTTGTTTTAATTTTAATAATCACATTAACTTTTGCAATTATAGAACGTCAAAAGATTAAAGCAAAATATCAAATCCACTTGGATAGGATAGGAAAGCTAAAATCATTAGAACAGAATAGACGACTTAATTTAATTGTACGTCGCCTGTCATCCGACGAAAATCTCGTGAGTAGTAGTTGATTTACTACGTTTTTTTGCTGCTATAAAAACGATGGGCTTTTTCCTATTAGGTGAAGTTAGGTTTGATATTTCCATTTCGTGATTAATAAACTATAATAATTAATATTTTGAATCATAGTCATTTAGATATTATAATTAGTGATGGGAAAAAAACCGATTAATTTCAATAATCGAGTACTCGAGTTCAAGCGATTGCAATAACCGAGCGATTGCTCGAGCGAAATATCGTTCGTATTTAAAAATACGGATTTTCGTCTGTCGCTTATTGTAAGTACTCGTTAACGCCAAGCGCCAAGCAGTAAGTTGCGTGCGCAGGGCACATATTCTTTCGATGATGAATAGCAAGTAGCAAGCGACGAGCGATTCGCTTGATCGCTTGATTTAGTTTATTTCAAACCATTGTCGATGTAGGTCGTAAAAATTTGTCTCTCAGATACGCAACGGATAACGTCGTATAAATTTGATACCTGCAATGTATGTAGAACATTGGCTCGGCTTTTTATCGAGTATGTCACATTAAAATCGGATTTCAATTTATTTCATTCTAGGATCGCTTGCGTTCGTCGCTCGTAACTCGTCACTTGCTCATAATCGAGCGATGTCGGTATTATTCAATCGAGTACTCGAGCGAATTTTCGCTCGAGTTATTCCATCACTAATTATAATCCATCCATACTGGAAAACATATTTTTTACTTTTACTATTTTACATATAAAAGTGCATTGCTTCATCATTGCAACAAGTCTGGTTATATCGCCAATGAATCATAAAACTAAAAAAATAAAAAAAAAATCGAGATATAAGGTGTCTTTAAAATATTATTTTGAATATCGTTTGTCATAATTGGCTGTTCCTTTTTTTTTTCTTTTTTTTATTTTTTTTTCTAACCAGAACAGCGTCATACAAAACTATAATTTTTTTTTTTTTTAGCTTTGTGGCTTTTTGCTTGGGCAATTTATTGTGAAACCAAAATTTCTTTTTAATTATCTAGTATTTCAATTTTTTTTATATAAAATAATTATTTTTATTAGAAAATTATTAGAAATTAGTAATTAGAAAAGCAAATTAAAAATAAGCAAAGTCAGCAAAGATATACCTACTTACACTATCAAAGAAATGTTATCGAACGGAAAAGACGCTACTCCGGGTGTTTCAAAAGTGACTCACCCTATAACTTTTATTTTTTTAGATTTTTTAGATAAAAAACGAGACTTGGTATATTAGTATATGCCATAAATCAGGATTCACTGACGTATTCAATTATTAGTTTTGTTAAAAATTTAAACTTTAATAAAAAAATATAAATAAATAGTTCCTGTTTGGGAATTATTTTTATATCATAGTTTTAACAGGTTTTATAGTAACAGAAATGTCAAATAATATAAAATCAGCTGTTACTGCCAAGAAACTAAATCATCTGATGATAAATGATAAATGATGAAACTAACGACTCAGTGATATTTCTACGCACTCTGGAGATATTTTCATGTCATTATACAACATTTATAATATGTGTATAATAAGCTATGTTGTGGCTACTGTTATATTATACCGGGTGCGTCTCAAAAGTGGCTCACCCCTATATCTTTTTGATTTTTTTAAATTAAAAAAATGAGATTTTTGATTGACGTATTCAATTCTTTTTGGTCACTTCCTATTCCACCGGAAATTACTACAACTTTTGATTTTTAAATGGCACTTTATTCGATAGAAAATGACACTCTGAATAGAACGACATATCATATGTCAACTATTGAAATTTTCGGATATGGTTTATTTGAAATTGTCACATGGTTCATAACGACAATTTGACTTGAAATACCAAGTGTGTGGTACCAAATTATTCGTAAAAAAATGCTTTTTTTAATATGCCAATGAGCCACACCTGTTCCATTTGAAAAAATTGAGATATTATTAAATATACGATTTGGGTATATTTTAACCGGCCAGGACAAGACACTAAAAACATTAGACCATCAAATCTGTTTTTCCAAGGCTCCTTGACTAAAAATTACTGTTTTTAACACAGCTAGATGGAAATATAAAATAAGATGTTTTTTTGAAGCGAATATGTCAAAAGTTGACATATGATATGTCATTCTACTAAGAGTGTCATTTTATTGAATAAAGTAAAAAAATACCGAGGGTGCCATTTAAAAATCAGAAGTTGTAGTCATTTCCAGTGAAACAAGAAGTGACCGAAAAGAATTGAATACGTCAATCATTCCTGATTTATGTCATATATTACTATACCAAATCTCGTTTTTTATCTGAAAAAAATAAGGCTGTACTTAAACTGCCGTTAAACGGTAGCTTACTAAAATGCCGTTAATAGGTATGACGTCGTTGATGTGACGCACTTGACGGCTCTATGAAATATAGGAATTTTATAAGAACTAACCAACGCTATCCACCCCACCAAATAACCAACTTAGACGCAACTAACCTCGACACTAACAAAAAAATATAAAAAACAAATATAAATTAGTAGAAACCAACCAACCCCACCAAATAACCAACTAACCAATGAATTAACACCCTCCAAATAACTAAACCAATCCAACCAAAAAGAGTGAAACCAATGCAATAAGATCACGCTATAAGCAAAAAAATATATAAAAAGTCTTGGTCGGCGTGAGATTTGAACCATGGACCGACCATTCGCTCACGAAGCGATAGCCTCAGCCACGGAGTCACAGGTGCTCTTCCAAAATGCTTATAGCAGGCATTACTTTCCGTCGACATCAACGACGTCACAATATCTATTAACGGCATTTTAGTAGGCTACCGTTTAACGGCTGTTTAAGTACATCGAAAAAATAAAAAGTTTTAGGGGTGAGCCACTTTTGAGACGCACCCGGTATACAACTATACAAAAATTGTATTGTAAAATGTTTTTTGAAAAAAATGTGTTTCCAAGTTTTTGACTATATTTATTTGATAATAATGTAGATTTATTATTTTCCATATCATTTATAGCCTTTAGAAATATTTTGTTATTGTATTTTATTTTAATTTGTCATGATGCATTCCAACATTTCTGTAGACGTTAATTGCGAAATGGAAATAGATAAATATTATAACGGGTTTCTTCAATGTATGATAAAACCATGCGATTTTTTTAATATATAACTCTGAAAAACTACTAGGTACCTGTTTTAGCCAATGTCATTATTCGCAAATGTCATAACCAAATATTTTTTACATAATCTGGGTGATCTAACTATATTTACTTAAATGCTTATAACATTGTATACTTGTATACATTAACTAACAATTTGCTCCCGCGAAAACAATTCCAATTTTAATTGGCTTGATAATAAAATGCTGCAAAATTTTCCGTAATTAAAAGTGATAAACGTTTTTTGATTTTTTTTTTTTTTTTTTTTTTTTTTTTTTTTTTTTAATTTAACATTTTTAACAACAGCCTGCTAAAGATGTGCTTACTGACCCAAAGTTAAACGTATTCAGCTTTAATAAAGTTATTTATGTGAACAAGAACTTACATTTTAGTGTTTAACCACTTTAAACTTCCACAGAAAAACAGTGTTTAACCATATGTTTGGCAATCAATAATTTAGGTTTAAGATAATTAATCGTAGTTATTGGCCTGTATGTGTTAGATCAGTATTTATTTGACTTAATTCAACATTAAACTAAGTTTTAAATATATTTTAAATATAAATACATAAATAAATAGGCTGCAATTTTCTTATTATATAACCCTTTATTGGCATACATTGGTACTTATTATGGAATTGAGTTGAAGATATGAACAGCCGCTACAGAAACCTAGTTGACTCATCGTTGATGTTTTAATTGAAATGTTATGAATATAGTTTTTCAATATTGTAGTAGTGTTGGAAAGATGTTAAAAAATTTCACAAACAGAAATCTGGTACAAGAAACCATGACCTCTAAATAAAGTAGACCCGGCATTTCATTCATAAAAAGAAAAAGATCAGAATCAGACATTCGTTTCTTGTTCTATGCAAGTGGGAACAAGATGGGCTGATCGCAGTCATGAAGGATTAGCGTAGTAGTTTGATTGATTGTGTCAGTCGATTGTGTCAATTGATTGTCAGTAGCGTAGTTAGTTTGATTGTAATGTATAATTTAAAAATTATATTTCTCAGTAGATCGAATTTTTGGATAGCGATATATTGTTCTGTGCTCGAATGGCCTTCAAATTTTGAAATGACTAATTCCTACACTTCCAATAACTTCTAATACGAAAAATATATTTTTTAAAATTTACAATTTCTTAAAATCTAAAGAATGTATAAATCATTTTTTTTTTTTATTTAAATAACGGTTATTGCTGATTGGGAGTAGTTCGTGATACTAGGGGCTATTTTAATTATTAAAAGTACTCTACGACGTAATCTATATCTGGAATTCCTGGTTTACAATGTGGGTTAGCTATCCCCATACGTATACGTAGGTAAGACTTCCTTTTAAATGCGGCCGAAGTGAAAATTTGGCATACATGCAATTTTCTAGGCAATGATGGATTTCGCCAAAATGTAAGTCGCCGGGTTTAATTTATTGCGATGTCATTGGTACAAACTGATTCTATTCGATATAAAATAAAATGGATTAGCACTTAACCTTGTCATGTGAGAATAAGAATTAAACATTTCAATCCAGGCAAATACAAATTTGTTTATATTTGTTTTACTAACATCATCTATTTTTCCCGAAAGTGAAACGTTTGTTTTTTTTGTTTTAAGAAAGTGATGAACAAGACGTGTTTATAAAATGCAGGGTAACTTATTTGAATTGTAACCCATTGCAGTTGTAGAATAGAAATCTAAAATTATTAAAAAAAAAAAAAAAAAAAAAAAAAAAAAAAAAAAAAATAAAATCAATATAGTTGTGAATGGATAATACCAGGGTTGTTTACCACATACAACACGGGGTGTTGTGGTGCTGTAGCCTAAAGAGTTAGATCTTTACAAATTGTTAATATGGTTCGTTGAATGATTATTACAGCTACAATTTAGAATATGTTTTACAAGATATACAGAGTGTCCCAAAGAAATAAAAACTATCAAAAGTGTATTTTAAAAAGTAATAGAAAAAAAAAAAAAAAAAAAAAAAATTTTTTTTTAGCTTTTTTAATTTGAACCAGGTCTCTTTGAGAAAAATGAACCGCCTTCTTTAAAAGTTGTAATTTTTATAATGGAAACCCTTATATTATTACATTTTTTAGTTCCTACGATTAAAATAAGGTAAATTTGATTAAGGTTTCTTGCCGGGCATTTTAATCTTATCCCGTTTCTGAAATTTACGTTTTTGTCAATAAATACATAACCTTTACTGTTGCTAGAAAACCATAAATATTGATATTAATTTTAAGTTTTTAAAACCAGATATTGTGACTGATTTTTCTATTTACTAAATTTGTGTTGCAATAATAAAGAAAATACAGAAAAAAAAAAAAAAAAAAAAAAAAAATTAGTTAAAATAAATAATTTTTTTTTTTTTTTTTTTTTTTTTTTTTTTTTTTTTTTTTAAATGGAATGTTCTGTATATTTTAGGAGATCAGATGCACAATTTTAATTGTTTATTAAATTGGCGATCATATCCAATTTTTTACTTATCTCTTCAATCTTCCGTAGAAATGCCATTTTCTTATGAAATTAGACCCCTCATTTATCATATACCTATGAAATATGTGACATTTTTACACGTAAATGATGATTTTTTTTAAAGCAAGCAAATATACAAAATTTACA
>NW_022145617.1:2952994-2991558 GCF_002938485.1 Sitophilus oryzae | reverse complement strand
AAAGAGAGAGAATCTCAGGCACTCGGCAAAAAAACTTGTCATTGAACAATGAACATACTTATGCATATAAAAATTTACATAGTAAATACATATGAAGTTTAATAAAAGCTTCATAATTGATAATTTAAAACTTACCCGCTCAATTCCGTTTCCAAAGGAAAAAAATCCTGACGAAAAAAAAATCCTCAAAAGGCTACAACGCGTAATACGTAAGTAACAAAGCCTAAGTGTACTTTCTCTTTCTTCTGCAATTGAACTATAAATTGTGTAAAATGAGTAGCTGGATATACCATATTTATGACTTTAGGAAAAATATTAAGTATTAATAACGGCACTATTGATATCAAACAATGTGTGGACACAATGGCGTCTTTACCCTTTGTATACGCTCAGTGAATACCCTGAGCCTAGATGTTTCATAGAAGACGCAACGTGATTGGGTAGATTTGATCATGTGACAAGATTTTGTAGTGTCGAGTATAGGTTTCATATACGTATACCGTATTCCATTTAGATTCCATCTGCTGTAAAAAGTCTAACGATATGATTGGTAGATCTAATCACATGACTAGATTTTATAGTGTCCAATAAAGGTTTCGTATATGTAGTCTGTCTATATACTATTTCTATACAATTTATTGATACTGGTTATATACGTTTTTGAAATTAAGTTCTTTTCAATATTTTTATATTGGAGTTCAAATTTATCAAAAAATCACAAAAAAACAGATTGATAATGACTTACTATGCCCTTTGTGTCTAAACTTTTCAAAAATTACGAATATTACTCACTTGGTGCCAAAATCGAAATATTATAACTTCGAATATACGTTAAAAAGCAGTATAATAAACGTATATACTAAGATTAACAGAAAATAAAGGCCTTTAATATGCGTATATTATACGTTGCATATAAAAAGTAATATGAAATACGTATATTATTTATACCTTTAAAAAAAATATACGATATTTATACGGATAGTACGTTTATTAAACGTATATACTCTGGTGTTGTTAGTGTCTTCAAAATATTTTTAAATTGTAGCACTAACAGTCCTTCAACGAACCCATAACTTTCAATTTGTAAAAATCTAATCGTTTAGCTACGACACTCCGTGCCGTGTATGTGGTGAACAACCATCTATAGAGGGATTAGATTTGAATAGGCCAATATTGTATAGTATCTAAGTTAAAATAGGGAATAGAAATATTTTTATTGCAATTTTTGAAATATTAAATGTGTATTTAAACGTTTTTTTTAAATACATACCACCGTTGGCTCGCATTTTTTTCGTAGAAAAAAAGTGAAGGGAAAATGTTATGTAAGGAATCTGATACATTTTGTCGTTTTGTATCTCTTATTATAAAAACTATCGAGACTGACGCTTTGATTCTGACTACTTGCTTGTGTACGGGAGCAGACGCGGAAGGTGAATGGCGGCTATACAAAAACTAGCGATGTCGACCGGCTGTCAAATGAATAGGCTGTGATTCTGAGTACTCGTATATGTAGGGAAATAGACGCAATAGGTAATATGCGGAAATTCTAAAACTCGCAAAGTTGGCCTGCTTGTATTGAACAGGTTGTGGTTTAAACTTTAAATTATATTCAGTTATTATAAAATTATGTATCTAGTAAAAAATCCGTATTAACAGTTTTCATTTTAGAGTTTTTTTATGGAACTGCAAATTTTTCGCTGTAATAGTAATACCTTTTGGCGAAAAATAACGAATAATAATTTTTGTGCTTTTTTCCTGATCAACTGGAAATTTTGTAGCAAATCCGCTTTAATTCCCTTTGCTACTAAAACGTTAGAGAGAGAGTTTATTTTTAAATAATGCGGATTTTCGGTTTGAAAGTACCTTTTATATGTAACCATGCACATCCTTTTGCTGAGTGATTAAGGTTAATTCACAGGCACATTTTGTACGTTATGTAATTTCGTATTGTCGTTAATTGAAGATTTTGAATTATTAACTCGCGTAAGGGTATTCAAATAAAGTTTGATATAAAACATGTTATGCTGGTTTTGCAAACCAAACCTTTTTATTTCATCTGTTTAACGATTGATAAAATTATTAAAATACACGAATGAATATTATGTATAAAAAATAAATGTTTGTCTAAATATTTTGTAGTTTGTAAAATATTCATAAATAAATTTATCTATACTCCTCGCGAAGTAAGCCGAAGTAGATCAAAGTATAATAGCGAAGAGGGTTACTTCATGTTTCCTCGTCCAATGAAAATAAAACAAATTTAGACGAGATCATCAAATAACCCTCTTTACCTATTTGACCTTGACCTACTTTGACTTACTTCGCGAGTAGTGCGTGTGTAATATAAAGGGTGCGACTTAAAAGTGGCTCATCCCTATAACTTTTTTATTTTTTGACTTTTGAAAAAAATGAGATTTGGTATGTTAGTATACAGGGTGTCATTGAAATGGTGTAAATCGGAGGTTGATAGTACTCCCAAAAATAATAAAAAAAGTTCCTATAAGTATAGGGCGGAAAATGCATATTAAGGGAGTTAGGGGCACTGAAAGGGTGAATTTAAAAAACGGTTGTTTTAAAATTGTAGGCTTAAAGGACGAGATAAAATTTCGAAAAAAAATCCTCTGCCATAAATTTTAACCCTAAATCAAATGGTGATACCCTTGTTTATATATTAATAGTTAGTCAATGTGCCTGTATAAGTCGATGCTGCCAACTGGTGGCAGAAATTAAAACGTAAAAAGGGGCGGAGACTATTGAATTTGGCAAAGAAGTAGGGACTAGGAATAAATTCTTCGAATTTAATTTTCGGTAAAGAATAAAATATCTTATCTGCTTCGAACCGAATTTTTTACCCAAAGGTTATTTACATTTTTATTTTTGGATATGGATTTATATTTATTTTGATTTTCATGGCCCCTTTTGTTAAATACTAAATTATTATATTAGGTATATATATATTTTATTTCTAGATGGATAATTAAAAAAAATATATGAAACTATACCTACCTACCTCTGTGTAACTTTGTAAAAGTATGACGGATTTAACATAATGTTTTTTTTTAAATGTAACATCCTATTTTATTTTAGATCCTGCGTAAAATTATTACTTTTTTATGTATAATCCTTGTATAATGGTGTAACCTAAAACTAGTTTTCTAATATTTCAATTTGTTGATGAAGAAAAAATATTAGATACTATGTAGATATTTAAGGCAGATGCTACAGGGTGTTCAACATATATTAATGGTTAATTCTACGTATTTAAAATTAAAAAAATATCTGCAGACTCTTTCAATGACACAGCCTATACTGAGTGTTTTTTTTTAAAGTGGTTCACCTCTATAACTTTTTTATTTTTTCAGATTCCGAGAAAAAAACTAAATTGGGAATGTTAGTAGGTATATGACATAAATCGAGATTGATTCGTATTCAGTTAGTTTCGGTCACTTCCTGTTTCACCGGAAATGTATACATTTGATTTTTAAATGGTACCCTCGGTATTTTTTATACCGTAAGATCGAATAAAAACGGCGTCAGCGATGGCTATGAAATGAACATCGATGACATTTCTCATATAAATTTACATATAAAATGACAGCGCTTTTCATTTCATAGCCATTGCTGACGCCGTTTTTATTCGATCATACGGTACTTTATTTGATAGAAAATGACATTCTGAATAGAATGACAACTTTTGACATCAACAATCATATGTCAACTTTTGACATTTTCAATTAAATCAAAAATAGCATTTTAAAATTCAATCTAGTGTCATGGCTGTGTTAAAACCATTATTTTTTAATCAAGGATTAATCAAGGAGCTTTGGAAAAATTGATTTGGTCGTCTAATATTTTTTGTGTCTTTTCCTGGTCAGTTGAAATATGCCCATTTCGTATTTTAATCATAACTCAATTTTTTTTAATGAAACGAGAGTGGCTCATTAGCATATTTGGAAAAGCATTTTTTGATACCTAATAAATTTTGGTACCTAATTTTGGTAAATAATTTGGTACCACACACTCCGTATGTCGAGTCAAACTGTCGTTATCTTTACGACCGGTTACATGTTGTTTATTATCATGGCACTCTACTAGATTGAACTTTAAAATACTATTTTTTAAGTAAAAGAGTCAAAAGTTGACATTGAATTATTCTATTGAGAATGCCATATTCTGCAAAATAAAGTAAAAAAATACCGACGGTACCATTTAAAAACCAAAAGTTGTAGTCATTTCCGGTGAAACAAGAAATGACCGAAACTAATTGAATACATCAATCAAGCTACTTTTGAAAAACACCCGATATATTATAATTCTTTCTGATAGATTTTACAAAATCCTTCAACTTCTATTAAGAATGTCATATAACTAAATAAATCACTTTACTTAATGTTTAATAATAAATAATTTTTGTTTTGTCATATGGCAACTTGTTATAATGTAAATGAATTAAAAGAAGGATAAAATTCAGAACAGATTGCAAGCTGTTGAGTATAGGTGTACTTAATATACTTTCTTAACAAATGTTGAAAGGTTTTGTAAAATCACTAGAAAAAATAATAATATATATATCGGATCAGCCAAAAAAAATGTTTGAACACAGTGTAGCATCTAACTGCAAGTATTTTTACATATAAATATATTTTTTTTTCATCTCTGTAAAACACTCCTACCAAATTTGTGTAGTCCAACTTCGGAAACAACTGACAGTTAAGTAACATAGGAATAAAATTTTACTTTTTTTTTAAATTGTAAATACTTACTAACGTTATTTATAAAAAAAAGTTATAGAATTTTAGGCAGAATCGAAAATAAAATAAAAATGGAGTTTTGCATTAAAAAACATGTATCCGCCACATTTTTTGAAGCAACCAGTATACTCAAAAATAACATTTGAACTGTGTCTCTAAAGATTCTCTATACCCTTTTTTTTATTTTTTTGGAATTCCCAAAACAAACGAGATAATTAACTTTATTTCTTTCGTGATATCTCATTTTATAATATTTCGGAAGAATTAATCAGGTATCTTATTTTTATAATTATTAGAAATAAATCGGAATTAAAGGATAAGGGATATGTAAATATATACCATACGATAAAAAAAAACGGCCTCAGAGGTGGTTTGGAAATGAATATCGATGTCATTTGTACGTAAACAAATAGACGCCGTTTTTTTTCGCTCATACCGTATAAGAAAAAAAATTTAATAAAGCAAACGCATTTATTAATACATGTATATAGATTTACATGGTATGAAGAAATTCGCATTATGATCTCTGAAGGTCCCACCAATGCTTGGTTAAAGTGGCGAGTACGACCACTTAGCAGTCACACCTATAATAATTTAATAAAATATGAATATAATAAACAAACTTATTTCTTTTAGATTTTTTAAAAGCGAGTTATATGTGTTAAGTGGTTTTTGATTATTTTAGCTAAATTTTTTAGACATATTATTTTAGACCAAATTGTCTGCCCACTCAAACGTCTTCAAAATTATAATGTAGGAAATTTTAATATGTTTTAATTGGGATTTTTAGAAAGTTTCATTTTCACTCAAACAAAACTACGTATGTATAATAAACAGTATAATCAACTATAATGCATGATATATACTAGGGGCGTCAAAACTAGATGTTATTTTTTCTCGATTATTTGAAACAACCTAATTTTTTCTCAAAATTTCCAACTTTGTTTTGAAAAATAATTTTTAAATCCAATTGAAAAACAATTTAATAACTATTAATTTGGGATATAGATTCCTTAATAAAAAACAAAAGTTGCATAAAAGCTTTGTTGATTTATGATATAAAATACAGTGTTTCATTTGAAATAGCAAAGAAAAAATATAATATCTAGTTTTTGACTCATCCTGTATATAATAAACAATTTAGTCTATTTTAATATAATTATATGAATTATATAATTATTAATTATTAACTTAAATTAGTTCCAGTAAAAACGTCGATATTACCTATTTTTAACTTAACTTAGAAAGAGAGGGCTTTTAAATATATATTTTATTATATAAACAATAAAATTCAATCCAAAAAGGGTCAAAATATATCTTGGTCAAAATGAACTTTATACGACTACGACATTATGTTATTTTTGGAATGACAATTTATCAACAAATCCACCAAGCAAAAATACAAAATATAGCCTTTCTTTTCACAAACTCATAACCTTTGCTCATAACTAATAACTTTAAAAGTAAATATATATTTGAATCATCCTGTATATCTATAAAATACCCCTGTCAAATTTTACGCTACTTTTGCAAGCATATTTTACAAAAATATGATTTGAGGAAAATATAAAATAGAAATCTGATATGAAGCTTTATCTAAACACAGGGTTGACTGTAGATAAACAATATTTTACCTTTATCAAGTTAAGAAAAATTCGGAAAAATTATAAGATACACAATATATCTGACAATTACAAAAAGCAAAGTGGAGAAATGAAACAATTTATAGCATAAAAATCAGTATTTTTTAAACTTTTCGCAACAAACTGGGCATTATCGTTTTTATCTATCTATCAATCTATCAAATGTTTATTATTATTAAACTTATCTCAGACTCTATAACATTTTTCCCAAGAGTGATTTAAAACAAATTTATATGAATTTAGAAATAAATATGAACAGTATTTACTTTACCTGTAAACAGATGCTTTTTGCTTAATTAAATATGTTGGTAACATTATCCAGTAGTGTGGGTACAAATACACAACACTTAAACACAACAAAATAAACTAATAAAATAATAGTTTCTAATCCAAATTTCACAAATATTGTTTATGTTTCTTCAGCAGGACGAAAACTGAATTTTTAATTAGATATGCATTAAGCAGTATATTTGACCAAAAGCTTATAAATATTTATTTTTATAAGATATAACCTAAACGAAACGAAATTTTGCCAAGTCGAGAAAGATCAACAAACTGCCGAATTTAGAAGGAATATAACTTTTTTCCTTTTTTTCTTGTCACAGTTGAAACAAACAAGGAGCAAAAGCTATTTTCGTAAAACATGGGTGAAATGTAAGCAATAAGTGGCCCAATAGATGTGACCTCGCGCCCCTTCCATTTTTGAACGATGGCGGGCGTTTAACGGATTCCCCCAAAGAAAATCGTAGGGGAATACAAAAATTCAGAACGGGCAAGGCGCCACTTGTGAAGACGGGCTTGTACTTCAAGCCCTCATTGTACATCTATTTATACATAATCAAGGGTGATACTGAAAAATTATTTGGAAAGCGGAAGGGTAGTTTTTGCAAGTGGCAGGGGTTGTTTCGTGAATAACTTTTGAGGTTAATTTTTTGCAACGTGGGGTTCATTTTTGAAAAACTACATACTTTTTCCTACAGAAAAGGTACTTGTTGCACATCGCCCAGAGCGATGGTTTCGAGAAAATTAAAGACAAAGAGTTTGCTCTGATGGCTGCTAACTGGTTAATCAACATAAACTTATGAAAGTTAATAAAAGGTTCAAAAGTACCAAGTAGTTATTAAATAATTAATTGAAAAATCAAAATTTCACATGATTTTTAAACATCTTTCTGTTTAAAACGAAAATAATCTAATTACCAAAATTCCTTATTAAAATAATGCATTCCTTAATTCATTCATAGTAAATGTTCAAAGTGTTCCATTGATTTCAATGTAGACATCTGATCTTCTTTCTCCACGATCTGCATACCCTGGTGGAATATCCTTGTTGCTGTCCGAATTTGATTGGAACAGTCAATAATGCATTGCCGTAGTTGCTCTTCACCAGTATTAATCGGCACTGAGAAAAACCAAATTTTTTTAAACCAAAAAGATTATTTCATTTTAAAGCAATAAGATGTTGTAAAAATCATGAAATTTTTATTTTCCAATTAATTATTTAATAACTACTTGGTTACTTTTGAACCGCCATAACTTTCATAAGTTTATGTTGATTAACCAGTTAGCAACCCGTCATAGCAAACCCTTTACCTTCAATTTTCTCGAAAACCATCGCTCTGGGCGATGTGCAACAAGAGCACCTTTTTTGTAGGAAAAAGTATGTAGTTTTCAAAAAATGAACCCACGTTGCAAAAAAATAACCTGCAAAAACTACCCTTTCCGCTTTTCCAAATAATTTTTCAGTATCACCATTTGATTTAGGGTCAAAATTTATGGCAGAGGATTTTTTTTCGAAATTTTATCTCGTTCTTTAAGCCTACAATTTTAAAACAATCGTTTTTTAAATTCACCCTTTCAGTGCCCCTAACTCCCTTAATATACATTTTCCGTCCTATACTTATAGGAACTTTTTTTAGTCTTTTTAGGAGTACTATCACTCCCCGATTTTTTACACCATTTTAATTTTTAAATGGCACCCTCAGTATATTTTTAGTTTATTCGATAGAAAATGACACTCTGAATAGAATGGCATGCGCGTATATGTCAACTTTAGGCATTTTGGATTAAAAAATTTGTCAAGTGCGAGTCGACATGCGCGTGAAGGGAGTTCGTACCATTCATTATCTATACAACATTAGACACTATATTATTTAGTGATGAGTGAAATATCGGTAACTGACACTTTGTCACTGATATTCTATCATCACAGTCACGGCCTGTGACTGATTTGAAAATAAACGGTAACTTGCTAAAGCGTGACGATTACAGTTAATTGTGATTTCTTTGGTAACGAGAAAATACTTCACAGAGTGGGACGTCGCGCGTCGCGAACGCACCTGCCGATGGCGTTGGTCGTGACTCAATTCACAGTCACGAGTCACGACATACGTCTCATATGATAGATATCTGACAAAGTGATCTAAAGACAGTGACTGTTAGAAGTGATTTAATTTTTATGTAATTTTATTACTATTTTATCACTACGAATCGGTTTGGTTCCTTTTTAGTTTAGCAGGTTTTTTTAAAGCCAAACAAAGTTTTACCTTTTTATGCTGTTTTAAATTTTTTTAGAAAGTTTTTTTTTTTTTCAGTTTTTCATTATATTGCTCGTTTATTTTATTACAAAGGAAAATATTTTTTTTTTATATTTTTTTAATGTATTACTTATCTCCTGTTGTTAAGTTTCGTTCCTTATGGTTATGAGAGTTAAATGAGCATTAGATATATTATATTTTCATAAAAAAAAAAATTTCTTTTAATTAAAAAAATTGTTTTAATTTTCTATTTTGTTAATATACCTTTTACCCACTGTTTAGTATTTTCTATTTCAGCGGCTTTGGATAACAGGACAAATACTATTAGTATAAACACAACAACAGAAATCGTATCTTCGTATCGTATCTTATATTTTAGCCGTGATTGTGCTTTCGGATTCATAATCATAAAGTCGCAGTCACAGTTAAGAGTCACAGATAATACAAAGTCGCTGTCACAGGTAAGCCTGTGAACAGAAAATCACGGTTTGTCTCATCACTAATATTATTATAAACTTTTTTCCGATTTAGCTGAAATTTTGAATGCGCATATAAGTAATTTAAAAAAAAATGAAGAAACACATTACTAAAAATTGTATTAATCAATAATAAATATGTAAAAAGTAAAAAGAAATATGTAAATTAAAAAAAAGATTAAAAAAAGTCGCCTTGGCTAGGATTCGAACCTGCCTGACTACGGCTCCATGGAGTTGAAAAATTCCTACTTAAAAGATAATGTTTAGTGAAAGTACTTTTTTATTTATAAACATTTATTTAATTTTGTTTTTAGTATTTGTTCTTATAGCGGCAACATAGATACATTAACTGTAAAAATGTCAACTGTCTAGCTATAACGGTTTATAAGATAGACCTTTGTGACAGACGGACGGATGGACAGACGGACAGCGAAGTCTTAGTAATAGGGTTCCAGTTTTTACCCTTTGTGCACGGAACTTTAAAAATCGTATTTTAAATTTCAATCTAAAATGCCATGGCTCTGTTAAAAACACTAATTTTTAATGAAAGAGCCTTGGAAAAATAGATTTGGTTCGTTAATGTTTTTCGTGTTTTGTTCTGACCGTTTAAAGATACTCAAATCGTATTTATAATAACATCTCAATTTTTTCAAATGGAACAAAGGTGACTCATTAGCAATTTGTAAAAAACATATTTTTACGAATAATTTGGTACCACACACTTGGTGTTTCGAGTCAAATGTCGTTATGAACCGCCATGTTACAATTCAATATTTCAAATAAACCATATGAGAAAATGTCAAAAGTTGACTTATGATATGCCATTCTATTGAGAGTGTCATTTTTGTATCGAATAAAGTAAAAAAAAATCCAAAGGTGCCGTTTAACAATCAAAAGTTGTAGTCATTTCCGGTGAAACAGGAAGTGACCAAAAACAATTCAATTGTCAATCAATTCTAATTTATGTCATATAATAATAATAATAATAATAAGCTTTATTCATAACTATATGGAGATACATTATGAAAGTGCGAAAGTGCAGTCTTGCTAGTAAATCTAACCAGACTGTTTTTACACTCAACATACAGTGTATCCACGGATTGACTCCCAAAGAGGGAAAACTTTTTTATTCGTGGGTTTATGAAAAAAAGTTATTCTTCATAAAAACTCCTGCTTGAGCTTAAACGACCAACAGGCATATTATTTTTACAAATGTATATACCGAGTGTTAAAAATTTAAAAAAATATGGAAAACGCTTACAACAAATAAGTACTTGTATATATGTAAAAATACGATGAAAAGTTATTAATAAAAGTTCTAGGGATTGAAAAACTACACCACGTTACCAAATTTTATCTCACTACCTAAATGTACCGGGATTGGTAAAAGATTCCTCTCCATATAAAATATATGGTATACAGAGTGATATTTAAATAAGTGCAAATATTGCAGGGGTGTAAAATTTTCGACAACAGAAATCCGTATGAACTGATTTTATGTGTAAAAAAATATTTAAAATTTGGTATTTTTTTAATTATCATTTATACAGGGTTCACGTTATTCGACAAGGGGTATTGTAGCCAAATGATTAGATTTTTGGCAAATGTGAGTGATGGGATATTTGTAGGATTACTAAAGCTACAATTTAAAATTATTTGCAAAATGTATAGATTGTCCCAAATAAATACAAAATATCAAAGTTGTATTATTTTAAATGGAACATCTTGTATATTATTACATTTTTAGTTTCTATGATTAAAATAAAGACAAATTTGGTTAAGATTTACTTCATCATTTTTGAAATATATACGAGTTTAAGAAAATGCAGTAACTATTTTAATGAAACTAAAAGAATTTCGGACTTCCATTGTCCACATTCAAATAATTTTAATGCTTTATTTCTCTAGGCGTACTTAGGTTTTTAAAACCAAATATTGTATTGAAGTTTTTCTATTTACTAAATTTTGTATTGCAATAATAAAAATTATACTGCCTTAAGTAGAGTCCCGTGTCCCACTTAAAATAATACAACTTTCTTGCTTTTTATTTATTTGGACCACTCTGTATCTTTTGCAAATAATTTTAAATTATATCTTGAGTAATCCTCCAATGATCATATCACTAACAATTTCTCAAAATCTAATCATTTGGCTATAATACTCCGTGTCGAATAGCGTTAACAACACTGTATTTGGAAAACTTTTTAGAGTTGCATTTTTAATTGATACGGTGATTTCTATATTAGTATTCTAATATCTAGATTAGTGTTTATTAGAAACATTTAGAACACACACGTCTCTAACTGTTTTAATATTTAATTGGAATTAAACTGGAGAAATAAATATTTCACAATTGCAACATCTGATACATGCATGTATGTTACTAAAATTCAGTTTGATTTTGTTTCGGGCTCTATCAACAGAATTAAAAGTGACATAGACATTGTCTTGTTTTGGATTCTCTGACGTTGTACTTCACTGAGTCAAACTGGTTTCTGTATTCGTTTCAGACCTTTTTCATATGTTTTTACTCCGCCGAAGGCGACATATAAAGCCCATTATCGCGTCGAATAAACATGATGCCGCTGGTCGAGGTACGTGGGCTTATTTTTTGTTACTTTTTGGTTCCGAACATGCGGTAAAACATTTAGCCTTTTTATGGGATAAGTGGGAGTTATGGATCGAAATTTGCAACTCCATTATAAATGTTGAAAAATGGCTTCTGTCCTAACTAAAGTGCCCACAAAGTTCATTTTGATTTTGTGGGCTATATTAAAAATATGAAATACATATAATCAAATATAAATGTAATATCGATAGTTCTTTTCGTATATACTGGGTGGCGCATCTCATTCGCCTCGGTTGATTATACGAAAACGGAAAGATGTAGAAACAAAATAGTTTATGATGTATATGTAGTAAGGCAGTATATGTGGTAAGGCAATGTGCATAATTTAAAATTATTTTGAAAAGTACAGGGTGTGTCAGAACTAGGATCCATACCAAAGTTATATTTTTTCTTATGGAACACCCGGTATTTTATTTTATTTTATTTTTAGATTTTTGGACATAAAATAAGACATTTATTATAAGGGTTTAATATATTTAAATGCTTTGGTTTTTGAGATATTTAAAGATATTTAAATATGCATGCAATTATAAAAAAGTTTGTCAACACCCTGTACATTACTTTTCAGAGTTAATTCTTGTACCGACTTTGAAGCTATAGAAATAAACTTTACTAAAAAAAATATTTCTTCCTTCATTGTATACAGGGGTATCAAAAATTGCTGGTCTATTTTAAATAATTATTTTACAAAAAAAATTGGTTTTTCAAATACAACACTATGTATTTTTTACAATAAGTCGAAGCAGATTTAAATGCTCTTTCAAACTATATGAAGCAGTATCTGCGGGCGGAAGGAATGGATATGTTACTAGTGATTCTATTTTGTGAGGACAATTGCTTGTTGGCCTGAAGGGTTTATGCTCAAAAATAAGAATTTTCTTGACAAGTGTTCCTTTGAAAAACCAGTTTTCCTATTTCGCAGAGCTGATAGTGTGGTATATGAAAAACCTATTAGGCAGAAACCTGTCGTTGGAAGTGAAGAAAACCAATTTGCCTTAATTGTTTTTTTATAGAAAATCCAATATATCTACAAGTCATCGTAATATAAATCAAAGAACTACTTCTTTATTTTTCAGCAGTAAAATAACCATCTACAGTAAAAGACAAATAATCGGATCAATTAAAAAGCTGGGTTGTCGGATTAATAAAAATCGGATTTCGCGATTTGCATTTTTATACACATATATCTAAAAATAAAGAATAAAATAAAACATTTTTATTAGCAAGACCTTAAACAAATATAATTTAAGTAAGAATAAGTATATTCTATAACCAAACTCGTTGTGAATAGGAACATACATCCTATAGATACCAAAGTATAAAATACACACTACATTATTTAAAACAATCAGAGATTTTACTTTGTTTTTTAAGTGCATTAACTGAAGAATGCTTAACTATAGCTTCCTCTTGTATATTTTTTAAGACAAGAATATCGTTAATACTAAGATCGTTCTCTTCAGCCCACTGAAATCCCAGTGTAAAATATTTTATTGCATCAACGTGCTTGATTTTTTTTTGACTCGATATAGATTTCTTCATCGCTTGTCTCGTCGGCGTCGTCTATAACTCCATGTTCGAGATCACCATCCTCTATGATATTTTCAGAGTTTTCAACCCATTGATTCATTTCAGCATTTGTATGAATCTCTCCATCAATTTGCGTCAACATGTTTAAAATGTCTTGGTAGCCATCTTTTACTTGCTGCAATTTCTTTTGCAACTGTCTAACGTAAAGTTTCCCATTCTGAACTAGGTACCTACGTTAAAACACGTCCGGCCGTCAAATTATTACGATATAAGTGAATTACCGCTTCGAGAAAACGCGTTAAAACAAGTTAGAACCACAAATTCGGATTACCGAATCATACAAAATCCGGATTACAAGGTACATAATGCAAGTGCGCTGCCGATCCGGACTAGCAAGGAATCCGAATTAGCGCTCTTCGGATTATCGAGTCTTTACTGTACTTATTAAACTATTTTAAGTAAGTTAAATAAAGGTAAACTGTTATAAATTCGATTTTGAAAATACTAACTATGTGCTAAATTAGTACTATCACTAGAAAATTGCCACGGCGACACCAGTCATCTTGATTAAAATTTTATTGAAAAATCGTTTTTTATTCAAAATCTGAGCCAAATAGGTATATAAAACCCTATAGTAAATAATAATAATATAGTAAAATATAGTTTGAAAGAGCATTTAAATCTGCTTCGACTTATTTTAAAAAATAGATAGTATTGTATTTGAAATAACCAAGTTTTTATGTAAAATAAATATTTAAAATATACTAGCAATTTTTGATACTCCTGTATACATTTAAGGAGGCAATAAAATTTTTTAGTAAAGTTTATTTCTCTGACTTTAAAGTAAGCACAAGAATTAATTCTCAGAAGTAATGTACAGGGTGTTGTCAAACTCTTTTATTATAGCATGCATATTTAAATATCTTTCAATATCTCGAAAACCAAAGCATTTAAACATATTATACCCTTATAATAAATGCCTTATTTCATGCCCAGGGATCCAAAAATTAAACAAAATACCGGGTGTTCCATAAGAAAAAATATAACTTTTGTACGGATCTTAGTTCTGACACACCCTGTATATTTGAAAATAAATTAAAATTATGCATTGCCTCTCTACATATACTCATAAAATAAAATTGTTTCTACGTCTTTCCGTTTTCATTATAATACACCGAGGCGAATGGGTTGCACCACCTATACTAGGTGACAACAGTAAAATCCGTCTTTTGGTTTAAGCATCAAAGGAATTTATTTGAAACTTAGTCTCAAAATACGGTTTTGTTAATACCTACACAATATTATTCGTTAAGGAGGATTTCCATCAAATTGTCAAAATTACCCAGAGTCGACTTGTTTTTAATAACAGTTTTTGAATAAAGATTTTGTCAAAGTTTTGTGCCACCAACAACTTGTTTTTAACTGAGTGATTTGGTACTTTTTAATGAAACTTTCAAAGACAAAGTACCTATAGGGGGCAAGTTTAGACACATTTGAGTTGATTGGCAAATAAATACATAACATATTCTCATAATAAAGTTAGACACACTAAATAAATCAGCAGCAATTAAGCAATCAATTAAATAGTTTATTAAATAGTGATTGTACAGGGTGTTGCATTTTAGTTTGTTTAAAAAATTATTTTTTCCAAATAATTTTTGAATTAACGTCAATATTTGGATAAAAATTGGTGTCTGGGAGTTTTTTGACATGAGAAATTTGATTTTGATGTCAATATGACTCTTATTAATTTGTAGGGGACGCCACCTATATACATGTATTTTAACTGTTTTGAAGAGTAAGTAATAACTTTTCGTCCGAACCTGTATATGACTACTTAGTGAAAACATACATTCTCGTGAATTTTTACGTAAAAATGTCTTTTGGTACTACGAGGAACCGTTCTCAATATATTTAGAATATATAGTCAATACGTCATTATTGACAAAAAAATAAACAGGTTAAGAGTAGATAGTTATTTGATTTAGATGATAAATTTGCAGAACTGTATTTTTAAAAAATTATAAATTTTCTTCCAAAAATGATGATAAACAAGATTTCTTTTGAACTTTGCTTTCACTTTCATTTCAAATTATGTGATTCCATCGAACAACTATTTGAGTGAACATGTTTAACTTATGTCAATGTTGAAAGATATTGATAATTTTTTGATTCCATATATCTCGAGAACCATTACTTGTATCATTTTTACTAAGATACTTTTTTTACGTAAAAAACGTCGTAAATATATATTTTTTACTCAGGAATTTTATAGAGGTACCGACGAAAATTATTACTCTTCAAACTAGTTAAAAAATATGTCGGTGGCGCCTTCTACAAGTAGGAGTCATATTGACGTCAAAATCAATTTCTCGTGTCAAAAAACTCCCAGACACCAATTTTCATCTAAATATTGACGTTACTTCAGAAACTATTTGGAAAAAATAGCAATAAATATGAAACTTCTACACCCTGTATCTCCGAAACTAATAAGCATTTTAGGACATATACAAACTTTTTTACTTATTTTTATCTGCAGAATATGCTGCCGAATAAGTTTCCGGAATACAGTTCGGAACACCCTGTAGAAACTAAAACAAATCTTCAGTACTCTACAAACAAGAGTGAGTCCAAAAATCCTCTTAATCACTTTGGTTTAGAGGAAAGAAATATTTCCTAAAAAGTAACAAAAAATAACGCCCACTTAAGCGTCTGCTTCTTCATTTATCAAAAAAATTAATGAAATACGCAACTTTGCTAGGTTCAAGTTTAATGGAATATTGATTGATTTTCTCAAACGAATCCATATCAGTCCGAAACGCAACACGAAGACTATTATTAGAATGGGTAATGTTAAAGAGTGAATAGAAGGTAATGTAATAAACCGAAATTGTTTCTTGGTTCTGTATAAGTTTGCGTGTGCCGGACTAAAAATAAAACCTCTAGTCTCAGACGTGAAATCATTTTTCACACGCCATTTTATCATAATTACTTTTGTTTTTAGTCCGGCCATATGTAACGGTACTGTAGTTTTGCGATTTGATCAGATATTCGTCCCATGCCCCTCTAAATACTATTTAAAATTTTTGTCATTGTTTCTTAGGTATGATACAGGGTGATTCTCTAACTGATATTTTCAGTAAATCAAAGTACTTTAAATTGCCTTTTTTATAAAAAATATGAACGGTGTCTCAAATTTAAGATATGACGTCATCGACATTTTTTTAAATAGTAACTCTTTGTTACAAAGGTATATTTACATACACATGTATAAATTTCTTGTTAAAATTGAGATTAATATTTATACTGCAGATTCCGGCTGCAGGATTATTACTTTCATCATATTTTTAATCAAAAACTAATTTTTATATATGTATATTTAGGAGTATTGAAATACACTTTTTAACAGGGTGTCAGTCAAAAAGTAGCGGCAAATAGGGGTTGCCGCGGTTCAAATAATTTCCTACGACCTTAGTGTGCGAACACAGTGCAAGCAGGTTTGCCGCTTACTGGTAGTCAGCGCCAATCTGGGTACCTATTCTTGACATCATTCGCAACTTTGAGTATACGCATCACGTGTATTGTTATAAACAGGGTATCCCAGAAATAAGTGCAAGTATTTTAAAGGGTGGTAGATCTCGATAAAAGAAACATATTTTCTCTTTATCGTTTTTCAAATAAGTCCAAAATAACGGAGTTATTTTACTTTGAAAATTTCCAAAAAAAATGATTTTTTGCTCAAATTTTGAGAACCTTCTTCATGTGCCTTCTCCTCATCGGAGGTTGGCGACCATCAATTGGAATTCCTCCCTGTCTTGAGCCAAACGGATAATTGCACTTGCCTCTCCTATATTAAACCATGGCACTGGCGCAAATTCCGCATGCAGGAAAACCGTTTACGCCCGATGCCTCGTCGTCCTTCAATCTTTCCCTCAACGATCAGCTGTAGGAAACTATATTTGTTATTTCGAAAAATATGACCAAAATATGCTGCTTTTCGTCGTTTTATTGTAGTCAATAGTTCTTGGTCCTTACATATTCTTTCCAATACTTCGAGATTTGTTTGAGAACCACTGGATCTTTTCTGGATTTTCTTTCTTATAAATTTAATCTACTACCTATGTTGCCATATTATCAAGAAATTATTTTTTTAAATAAAAACTAAAAAAAATTGCAAAAAAATTCCAAAAATATTTTCAAAAAATTCCGAATTTTCAAAAAAAAATATTTAGAAAAAAACCTCATAGGCGTGTTTCTGGGGTTGAACTATACTACCAGTTAAGTTAAAATACTTGCACGTATTTCTGGGACACCCTGTATATGGTTACATAGTAGCGCCGCGCCGCGCCGCCTCGCGCTTATAACCTTGAAAAATTAAAGCGTGTTATCAAATCGGCTAGTTCACAGTGAAAGCAGGTAGGAGCCGTCAACCAGCGTTCATCGGCGTTCTCGCTTTTACCGGAACGAAAATTTATTTATTTCTGCTTTTGCAGGCGCCGACGGCGCACAGAGGGTATTAAGAACTAAAAGTTGGCCAAAATTATGTTTTATGATTTTTTTGCTTTTTTGCTAGTAATATTAATTATTAGAGGAGAGGGTGCTAATATGGAACCTCATTTTGTTTTTCCTACATAATATTTTCCTCTGCTCTGAAACTGGCGAAAAAGGCGTATCTCAGTTTTGTTCCAGCGTTCATTTTCTATAATGCGGTCGAGTTTGTGATATTTCCAACGATATCGGACACCCTTCTTGCATTCAGAAAAGTGAAGGACTATGTGATGGGAGATCGTGTGTTGAAGACTAATATTTAAACTTATGTTCAATTTTTTTTCTCACTTCTTTCATATTACCTTATTTTATATATATTTTTGTAATTAATTATTGAATAATGAGTCTTAATCATATTTCTGTTATAACTTGATTATTCATTTACTACTCTTTTCTTACATATTTATTTTGGATGGATTTGCGTGGAAAGGCTGAAATGTGAACGTCGCCATCGTTATTATTTTAATTTGTACAATTGTTTATATACCCTAATAAAGACATTTTGATTGAATTGAATTGAAACTCTTTCCACCGATCAAATAGGGCCATTCTGTGCAAAAACCAAGCAATTGGATGAGAATGCTAGAACAAAGTAATTTGTATATTATAGACGATATTTGAGCGAGGATGGGTGTTATAGGGTAAAGACTATTTCGTTTAAGAATCTATTTAAATCAATGTTTTTTTTTGGCAGTGGCAAATATTGGCAAGTTTGTACATATTTCAAAGCTGGAGACTTTAAGCACTGAACGGATACTAATTTCAAGCACGGAATATTGCCGAATAGTCTTACATCTTATAAAAATGCCTCTGATTTTTAAATATAAACATTATAAAGAAATGAATAAGAAGAAACGTTTCAAAATAAAAAATGGCATAAAACAAGGACTTGCCAACTGGCTCTGTATCCATCATGACAGTTATTATAAAACAATTTGCAAAAAAAGCACTACAAACAATTCCACTATTTTATAATCTTAGAAATTTTCAAGACCACTCAGAATATTAAAATATAAATTAACTACTTCCGAACCCTGCTCCGCACATCTCCGAAAAAACCATATTAATACACACGGCATATACGCAAAGTTACGCATCACGTGTATTGTATGGCTTTTCGGAGATCTGAGATGTGAACGATATAATGGTCAAAGAATAGGTCCCCAGAGACGGCGCTGGTTGCCGGAAAGCAGAAACCTGCCTCCACTATGTTCGTACCCTTATACAGATCCGGCAACAATGCGTCGCACATCAATCTGCGTAGCTCACATAATAAGAAACTTAGGAATTTTGTATAAGTGCAAACTTAAAGTATGTATTAGGATGTATTTTAAGAAAATATTTTAACTTCTACAGGGTGTGAGTGGATCGGGATTGTGAGTGGATGATTTTTTTAAATGAAATACCCTGTATATTATTGCATTTTAGCACACCCTGTTATTATTTCTCTTTTAGATGGAAAACTAAAAAATGAATATTTTTATATTTAAAGCAGTTTAGAATTTTTAGCCGGTTCCATTTAAATAAAATCAACAAAAACTGTTATATATTTTAGAAAGTAAAATAGATAATAAATATTAAAAAATAAAAAGGGAGTCATTTACCAATCAATACAGGATATAAAGCTTAACGTATCTCGTTATGTAGAAAGAAATATTTAAAGATCATACCAAATAAACTTTTAGTCACGTGATAAAGCTTGACCGGCACAGCGTTGCCCAGTTTTACATATTCTCTTTTAATCAAATTATTTTAAGAAACAAAAATAAATTAATTATATATAAACAGTCATTATGTACATCAATCACCTTCTGAACAGCTCTTAGGGGACATAAAGGGCCATTACTACTTTCCTGTTCAAGGTATTCCTAATAAGGTTTTGATGAGTTTTTGCAACGGCTATTAAGCTATCTTGTACACTTCGCACTAAAAGAAGTTCTAAAAAGAACAATGTTCGACTGGAAGGTCCGCTAGTAATTTTTTTTAAGCTTAAAGTATCACAACACAATTCATTCAAACCAAAAACTCGTAATACAAAACTAAAGTGTCAAAACGAATGATAATGTCAGAAAATAAATAAATAAATGTGGCAACTTGACATTTTTAACAGCAGAGCCGTCTGCAACCTAGTAGATGAAAAAAAAGATGACGAAAAAACAAAAGGAGCAAACGGGAGCTTAAGTCACCAATTTGCAGCCTAGAACCAGAGTCGTCCAGATTGTGGGAGCCTGGGTCCCCTGTAGATGCCATAAAATAAGCTTCCCAATACTTAACATAAAAAGCTTATCTGTTTTTACTGCGGCCAGTTGACAACAATATTTATATCTCAATAATTCTTAATAGAGTATTCATCAAAATTGTGCAAATTTATTTTATTAAATTGTTTAGTTAATTAAAGATATTATAAAAATAATGAAATATAACTAACATTCTACGTTGGTATATGGTTATATTTGAAATTGCTTCTACGTCTCACTAGTCAACTCGCATACCCAACAATGTTGCCGTTTGCCTTATTTTATGAACGGTTTTAAGAACGGTGGAAGGTAACACCTAGCTATTGCCAATTTTGCAAGGCAGCTGTGGATCCGTTGTTGATGCCTTTGCTTCGGGATTTGTGTACAAATATAAAACTTTTATTTTTACAGCTGTTTTTATTTTTTAAATGTAACTCTAAATATGTAAAAGCTGTTGCATATTTAGCCTACGGCGGCGGCGTGTCTTGATTGCTTTGGTTATTCTCTGGAGTAAGTTTCTTTTTGTTTAGATTGCACGCGAAATACCCGACCGATTATCGTTTATGCGCGTGCAGAACTGCGAAATTAAGGGACAACAAACGGCAACATTGTTTAGGTTAGGTTAGGGTATGCGAGTTGGGTTGGGTTGGATTAACATGACTAGTGGGACGTAGAAGCTAGTTATATTTGAGGTTTCATTGATTAAAACTCTTCTTATAAATTGGTTTGATAGTCAAATACATTTTTTTATTTTCTCTATTAATCGCAAAACTACAGTTCCGGTTTCTTATAAGATTCTATTACAATTGCTAATTTCGAAATACGTTTATGGACAATAAAAGTATGTGTATATGTGTGTTAAAGTTGTTGTTGGAGTATAAAATATATTTTTTTGACAAATTGTTGTGTTTTTTTTTCGGAAAATATTCCCAATTTTATTATTTATAATAAAGAAGAATTTTGTATTACTTTGTCATATTTTTTCACTCGTGAAAAAAATTAATGCATTAAAAATACCATTAAAGGTAAGTATGAAATCAAAATTTTTATAAAAAGAGGTATATATTAATTACAGTATAACCATGTTAGATTCAAATTTTCTGTTATGTTGCCAAAGGTCATTTTAAAGGTTTTTTTTATAATAACTAAAACGAATTTGTGACGATTATCCTTTAACTGTGAACGTTGTTTTTTCCCCACAGTTCGAAAAGACTTAAAAATGCGATTGCAGTTCAGATTCTTTAACCACAGGAAGACACCCTTAATTAAGTGAAAGGTATTTGATCGATATGTGGCTATGAGACTACAATGTAGTTCGATTACTAACATGATTTTTTTGCTAACATACGAACAAGGCTGGATATGTGTGCTTGGTAGAATTTATTTAAATCTAGTAAAATAGTTCAATAATTTGGATTACTTATTTACATAATATTTCGAATAATATTTTTGATTAACAAATAGGTACCTACTTTACGGATGTTATAGATTATTGTGCCAGATATCTCCAGTATTTTATGCAAATGAGTACGAGTATGCGTGTATGGGGAATTATATTATATATATATTTTAACTTAATGCAGAATTTAATTTTCATTATATTCCAATTTTATATTCAATTATTTATTCCTAAAAAATAGGTGTTTTCCCTCCAAAAGATATAAATTAATTTAAATTTTCAAAATAAAAAGTATATGTTTAAAATGGTCTTCTTAATTAATTCAATTTATGTACAGAGTGGATCAAATTGGACGCTTTTAAAGGAAAACACCCTTTTCTATAGGAGATAAACAAAAACTAATATCGGTGTCTGGAGCTCATTTTTAATAAAAAACATGATGGTGAAAACCTCACATCGATATCTGTTACTGTTTCGGAGTTACGGGGTGTTTTTCAAAAATGTGCATTTTTAACAAATCGCTGTAACTTTTTCGCTATGGAAAATTTTGTATTTTTGGGACAACATTTCCAAAGCGCCTTTTTACGTAAAATTTAATGGTTTAAGTATAATTTTTTTAAAATTAATAATTTAAGAGTTATCAACAGAAAATTTGATTTTTTATCTTGGACACCCTGTATATTTTTATTTCATTGAAAATAATTTAAATTACCTTTCCAAAAATATAGCATGGCTATATTGGCTAGGCTGCTCGATTCGTCTTCGAGATATAGAGTTTTTAAAAATTTACCCACTTTGAATAAGTAGGCTTTGAACGGCGTCGGCTGTAATGCCAAAAAATTCTAGCTGTCAGCAGCAATTAGAACGGAAATAATATTTGCAGTGAGATCTAATATCTATCTATATCTAATAACAATAAAAATAAATAGCAAACCAAAGCATGAGATTTTGCTACAGACCATTTTTGAACATTTTTCGTGGAATTCATTATCTCAGTGGGGGTGAAAGATACCCTTGCATAACCACTAAGTACTTCTAATTCTTGAGTAGATTATACGGACAATTTAAAAATAAGAACTTTTATTCTTCCTCTAAGATAAAAATCTACTAACGATAACAGGCACTAATTCCGGCCGCCTCGGCGGCCAACGGCTGGGATCTTGGTTAGCTATTCAAATATTCTCGAAATTTGCTATAAAAATTTGCTGATAACTTAAGCGTTCTGAGGCGGTGCCTCGTCTTGCTAGAAAAATATGTTTTCGAGTTCCATTAGGGGCAGATCATCAATAAGGAGTCCAAAGCCTTCTAGTTAAAAGTGGCGAACTTATAAAAATTCTGTATTTCGAAGGGGACTATAACAAAATATCAAGCGTGCTATATTTTTGGAAAGGTAATTTTTAGTTCCAGTTAATTAAAAATATACAGGGTGTTCTAAGTAAAAAATCAATTTTCTGTTGATAACAGAAACCTGCATTATTAATTTAAAAAAATATATACTTAAACCATTAAATTCTATGTAAAAAGGTGCTCTGGAAATGTTTTCACAAAAATACAAAATTTTCCATAGCAAAAAAGTTCTTGTCAAAAAAAGCGATTTGTTAAAAATGCACATTTTTGATAAACACCCCGTAACTCATAAAGGGTAAAAGATATCGATGTGCGGATCATGTTTTTGAATTGAGCTCCAGACACCGATATTAGTTTTTGTCTATCTCCTATAGAAAAGGGTGTTCCCTTTAAAAGCGCCGAATTTGACCTACCCTGTACAGTTTTAAATAATAATAACCAACCTGTTTTCCAATATGCTAGATATATTATTATAAAAAATATGAAGGCTTTAGATAGATCCAAAAATATATGACTGCAATTTATATGTTAACATACCGGGTGTTTCTCAAAAGTGGTTCACCTCATAACTTTTTTTTTCAGATAAAAAACGAAATTTGATATGTTAGTATGTGACATAAATTAGGATTGATTGACGTATTCAATTGCTTTCGGTTACTTCCTGTTTCACCAGATATGACTACGACTTTTGATTTTTAATTAGCACCCTTGGTAGTTTTTTACTTTATTCGATAGAAAATGCCACTCAGAATAGAATGTCATATCACATGTCAACTTTTGACGTTTTCGCTTAAAAATCATATTTTAAATTTCAATCTAGAGTGCCATGGGCCATGACTGTGTTAAAAACACTAATTTTTAATCAAGAAGCTTTAAAAATAGATTTGATCGATTAATGTTTTTCGTGTCTTGTCCTTTAAAAGATACCCAAATTTGCCGGTTAAAAGATACCCAAAATCGTATTTTAATCATTTCTCAATTTTTTCCAATGGAACGAGGGTGGCTCATTTAGAAAAAAAAAACATTTCTTACGAATAATTTGATACCACGGACTTAGTATATCGAGTCAAATTGTTATTATGAACCGCATGTTAGAACTTCAAATAAACCATATTATGCGAAAATGTAAAAAGTTTACGAAATATGAAAATCATTCTATTCAGAGTGGCATTTTCTATTGAATGAAGTAAAAAAATACCGGGGGTATCATTTGAAAATCAATAGTTATAGTTGTTTCCGGTGAAACAGGAAGTGACTGAAAACATACGTCAATTAATCTTGATTTATGTCATATACTAACGTACCAAATCTCGTTATTTTATTTGAAAAGATAAAAAAGTTATAGGGGCGAGCCATTTTTGAGAAACACCCGGTATATAAAAAACTATGTTATATTATAAATAAATTCATATTGGATGACAAGCTGTCCGGGCACAATATTAACCATTTCTGACTTTTAACTACTTTAAAAATGCGTTTACATAAAGTAGATTGAAGATTGAAGAATTTGATGTTTTACTAGAATAAAGAACACAAAAAAAAGAGAGAAGTAAAAGCCACTAATGAACATTAAACGACAGAAAAAAAGACCATTAAAAACACCAGAAAAAAATTCTCTAAAAAGCAAAAAGCGCCCTGGTTTTTTTTGTATTTTTAATTGTGAGTTGTTTCGTCTTGTTATTTTTTCTTTTTTGTTAGTGGTTTTTACTAGGTTTTAGTGCTCTTTTACTATCGAATTTTTAATCATATCAGATGCAGAAACCTTTTTTGCAAATCGTCAGTTTTTAAAAATGTAATATAATAGGTACCAACTTTTTTACAAAAATTAGATAAAATCAAATCACTGACATAAACGATTTCTAACAGGATATTTTAACTGTGTTAATGAATTGAAAAGAAATATTTTAGTTAATTATTTTTAGAGAATTCCAGAACAAAGGTTTCAATCACTCTGTACAACTCTAGTTTGCTTTTTACGAGATAGCTAGTTTTATACTGTTGGAAGAAACTTACATTTCTCTAACATAATCCAACGTAATCCAGCCCTGTTCGAACGCGATTTTTGCGATTTTTAAATCTACCCTTGATCCGCACTACCATCCGTTGTGCCGCATCAGCCAGTTTAATGTTTGTGATGTATTTGTGAGGCTTCACTAACATTTTCGATGTCGAACCTGTCAAATTAAGGTTTCCTAATCCGCCGTTAACTCGTCGACAGGCCCAAATAAAAAAATAGTAATTTTTCTCGCTTTTGCTCTACTGCTGGATAAAAAATTTGTATATCGACAGCTGACAGTTGACGTGGAAAATGCGATTTCTGTTTTATTCTCATCTTTTTCATATCGGAAAATTAGATTTCACCGGTCTTGCGGATTTCGCTTTCTATACATACATATTAATATTGTAAGGTTATGAACCTGAAAAAAAGTTCGTATTGAGAGTAAATTTATACTATAGGTCCAAGTATCCTTCCTAGTATTATTATTTTTCCTGAGCATTTTTTTTTTAAATTTTACTATTATACTCGTATACAGGGTGTTTCAAAAAACATATGCCATCTCTCGTGGGATCAATATACTAGGTCCGATTCTGCTTTTTTGTTTCCTAGCTACAGGGTGTGAAAGTCTTAATAATCTTTCTATTTATTATAATTTTCTTCCAAGTACTTTTAGTGATTCGAATGAAATTTTGAGGGTAAAAGTTACTTATAAGTGCTACATATTTTAAGGCTAAAAAAGTGTCGCCACATTCATCAGGGACGTGCATATGGGTTATCACTGGAATACTTTTCAATAATAGACATGTGTGCCACTGACTTTTTTCTTTTGATATCAAAATTGTGTAGGCCGATTAATGCGAATCAAAAATTATCTCTTGATATTTTGTCGAATTCAGCCTCCTTGATGAGAAAAACACAATTTTATTAATAACAATGAATAAAATTATAATAAAAATAAAATTATTAAATTGCATATTTTACCTAATTTATTATTAAATATTATTACTATTAGTCCAACCTACAGCAATTTTAAATAAAAAGATAGTGGTATTTAAGATAATTACAAAAAAACTAATTTGAAAAATTTTAACATCCTGTAACTGCAAAACTATGCATTTCTATACCCATATTCATAGGAACTTTTTTCATATTTTTTATGAGTAATCAACCAATACTTATTTAAAACTTTCGCAAGTTAATTATATTATTTTTTTTAAAGGTTGCTATTAGACTTGGATCAAGGCAAATTAATAAAATTGCGTTTATCTCATCAAGGAGGCCGAAATCGACAAAATATCAAGAGAACTTTTAATCGGCATTAAACTGCTTGCACTATTTCTCTAACAAGAGAAAAAAGTCAGTGGCGCACATGCTTTTTTTAGAAGAATATTTTAGTGATAACCCATATGCACGTCCCTGGAGGATATGACGACACTTTTTTAGCTTTAAAATATGTCGCATTTATAGTAATTTTTACCCTCAAAATTTCATTCGAAACGCTAGAAGTACTTGGAAGATAATTATAATTAATCGAAAAAATATTAAGTGTTTAACACCAGTAGCTACGAGAAAAAGCAGAATCGGACCTATATTGATATGAAAAATAAATCTTATTTTTACGTGAAGAATCTCCCCACGAGGGTTGGCATATGTTTTTGAAACATCCTGTATGACTATATATATGATAACGAAGATTGTTGTGAATATTATAAAGGAAGTCACTTGATTTATATACGGAAATAGTTTGTTTAACAAACTAAATTCTATTGAAGTGTTTAAGATACTAAAAACCATAGAATAAGTTGGCTTTTATACCGTGTGATGTTATATCTTCGCAGATGATTTAATGTGTAGAAGATATATAAGATTTTTTGGAGACCAAGTTTTAAAGTTGAACATTCATGCCTACAGTTTTTGTTTCATTTGGAATTGACACCGGAAAAATTCCGACCGCAGCGCTGTATACGACAGGAATCAGAAATATTCACTATGTGTTTCCATACCGTCCCGTGGCTTTCACATAATATTGAAGTATTTTACTTTTTTACTAGTGCAATTCTTGAAACTATAAAACACTCAAGTACTAGGTATGTGTGATGTAACGCTGTTTCTGGTAGTAAAAAATAAAGAATCCGAACTAGGCGACTTGTTGTGTTGTGACAATTTCAAATGTTAATAAAATTGCCGAGAAAATGTTAACGCGTAAAGGAAAGCGTAATTAAGGCGTTGTTGGGTGCAATAACATTGAATAACTCAAATTTCCCGGATGTTCAACTCTCCCGAAACAATATTTTAGAGCTTTATAGTTTCTCACACCGATTTGATCAAAAGCAAAAATGGATTCAAGCAGTTCGACGGAACAAGTGAGTAAACAAAGTGCTTGTTACGTAATCAAAAAATTAAATAGACATACCGGGTGTTGCATCGTCGAGCGGGACATAGGAAATCCCATGTAAATTTAAATGGGGTTAATTATTGGCTTCCCTAATTATTTTAGAGAATAATTCTATTTAGGTTTATTGAAGAGCACTAAAACCCACATTCAAAAGAATGACGTTTACGAATTATCGCCGATTTCTTTTTAAATATTTCTCCTTTCTTATGGCCCTGTATTCACTTATGAGCACCAGTCAAGGTAAAAGATAACTGTCAAATGAAGTTGTCATTTCAGAAATTTATCTATTGACAGACGAACAAATGTATTATATAATTGAGGAGCCAATTATATAATAAATTTGTCGTCTACTATTAAACCCTTGTATTTGTATATATGTACCAGTTATTTACAATGTGGTGCAGCCAAATCAATAACCCTAAACACATTCTTACAACAATATTCTTCGATGGTGGCAGCACTGGCGGAGAATGCATCAAGCCTATAAGTGTAATAAAATAATTTGATTAATTAATTGTTTCGAGTAAATTTTCTATTGTCACATCTATAAATCTAATTCTAGAAACGTCTATTGTTTGAATATTCTTTGGAGTCGCACTTCCCGATAAATCATTCTATCAACGAAGATTTAATTAATTAGTTTAAAATTGAAAAAGTTTCTAATGGATCCATAAAGCAGAGAAAAGGACTAGTAATTTCGAAAGAGGAACTTTATCATGTCGGATTAAATTTTAGTTAACATAAATACGAAGCTAATAGCTGTTCGACCGATAAAATTATCTAATTAAATCTGAAACGAGAGTTTCTAATTATGTTAATAACAGTTGCAAAATAAATAGCCGGCATTAACTTTGCCGCTGCACATTTTAGGGAAAAATAGGTTAATGGATACGGCACGAGGTATAACATATCACCATAAAGTTTACAGCGTACCGAACACTTGTTGTATAAACATCGTGTATCGGGTTCATGGAAAACAGAGCTTTTAGAATGCAAGGAAAAAATTGCATGTCAATTTACTGATCTAAATTTTATGGAAGTTGGGTATGGAAGTTGGCTTATAATTTATTGAATGAAAATATTTTTTATGTTTTTATTTGATCGCGAGTTATATGTTCAAGACCTGTTAAACTAAACCGGTCCTAATATGGTCAATATTAGGCCCGGCATCAAAAAACAGCTGTCTAAAATATTTACTGAATATTTTAGTTTCTTATAGGAAAAGAGACATGGTAAGAGAAATCAGTTAAAATTACATATGTATACTATTGTATTTAATTTTTTTGAAAAAACGCGCTATGTTTGTTAAATTGTAAGAAAGTGCCCCCTAGCGTCTACGTTCAAAACCTTATTATTATTTTTTTTACTGTATAATATAGAGTAAGAAACGTTCTTTTAAACGAGCCCTCATTTGTTGGATTCTGATCATCCAGTCCGGAGTTATTAACATTTAAATAAAGATAGATCTAACCTTCCCCCACCACTTTATTTTATCAGATAGGGGAAAATGGTTCTAACAAAAAACATCCAAAATTTACTGAAGATTATGAGGCTATTATTTATAGTACTCATTATCTAGGCAAAATTCTGTAAAAATTATATTTTCTTATTTTCCATAGCAGTTGCGCCCTCTAACGGCCGTTTTACAAACGTGAAAATAATTTCCAGCAATTTCTCATAGCCCCTTTAGTTATAAATATTTTTTTCCGTAGGCTATACGGGTAATACTTTCCGAGATACAGCCGAGAGCTATTCTTAGTGGGACACCCTGTACATGACAACTTAAAAAGCGTTTTATACATCATGTATGTACAGGGTGGGTCAAATTGGACGCTTTTAAAGGGAAACGCCTTTTTCTATAGGAGATAGACGAAAACTAATATCGGAGCTCAATTTTTATCAAAAACATAATGGTGAAAACCGCACGTCGATATCTGTTATCGTGTATGAGTTACGGGGTGTTTTTCAAAAATGTGCATTTTTAACAAATCGCTGTCACTTTTTTGCTATGGAAAATTTTGTTTTTATTATGAAAACATTTCCAAAGTGCCTTTTTACGTAGAGTTTAATGGTTTAAGTATATTTTTTTTAAAATTAATAATTTAAGAATTATCAACAGAAAATTTGATTTTTTATATGGGACATCCTGTATATTTTTAATACATTGACAAGAATTTAAAATTACCTTTCCAAAAATATAACATACTTGATATTTTGCTCGATTCCGAAGGTAATTTTAAATTCTTGTCAATGAATTAAAAATATACAGGGTGTCCCATATAAAAAATCAAATTTTCTCTTGATAATTCTTAAATTATTAATTAAAAAAAATATACTTAAACCATTAAATTCTACGTAAAAAGGTGCTTTGGAAATGTTTTCATAAAAATAGAAAATTTTCCATAGCAAAGAAGTTACAGCGATTTGTTAAAAATGCACATTTTTGAAAAACACCCCGTAACTCCGAAACGGTAAGAGATATCGATGTGCGGTTTTCACCATCATGTTTTTGATAAAAATTGAGCTCCAGACACCGATATTAGTTTTAGTTTTCGTCTATCTCCTATAGAAAAGGGTGTTTCTCTTTAAAAGCGTCGAATTTGACCCACCCTGTACATCATAAATATTATATTGTATCAAGGAGAAAGTTGTTTAAAATTTTCTATATCTATGTTTTAATTTTTTTAAAGTTTAGGAAACCTTATTTAATTTTTCCCTTTTATTCTTTCTTTTCTTTTCCATTAGTGGATATGTGCGACCACATTTCCATAGCTAGTCTATCTCTATAACGAGTGCGTCTCAAAAGTGGATCACCTCTATAACTTTTTTATTTTTTTCAGATAAAAAACGAGATTTGGTATATTAGTATATGACATAAATTAGGATTGATTGACATATTCAATTGTTTTTGGTCACTTCCAGTTTCACCGGAAATGACTACAACTTTTGATTTTTAAATAGCACCCTCGGTGTATTTTTACTTTATTCGATAGAAAATGACACTCTGGATAGAATGACATATGTCAACTTTTGACATTTTCGCTTAAAAAATCGTATTTTAGCTGTGTTAAAAACACTAATGTTTAATCAAGGAGCTTTGAAAAATAGATTTGAATGTCTGATGTTTTTTGTATCTTGCCCTGGCCGGTTAAAAGATACCCAAATTGTATTTTTAATCATATCTCATTTTTTTCAAATAGAACAAGGGTGGCTCATTAGCATATTTTGAAAAAACATTTTTTACGAATAATTTGGTACAACACACTTGGTATTTTAAGCCAAATTGTCGGTATGAACCGCATGTTACAATTTGAAATAAACAATATGCGAAAATGTCAAAAGTTGATATGATATATCATTTATCCATAGTGTCATTTTCTATTGAATAAAGTAAAAATATATCGAGGGTGCCATTTAAAAATCAAAAATTGAAGTCATTTCCGGTGAAACAGGAAGTGACCATAAACAATTGAATACGTCCAATCAATCCTAATTTATGTTATATACTAACATACCAAATTTCGTTATTTTACCTGAAAAAAATAAAAAAGTTTTAGTAGTGAGCCACGTTTGAGACGCACCCTGTATAGCCGTGTGATATAATCTATATCACAGATTCTCATTCATTGTCTCACGATCCACAACCATGACATTCTATTTTATCCTAATCTTCATTTACCTTCGATCATTCTGTCGAGAATTAGTTGTGGAAATTAATTTTTTGGGCTGTCCATGATGTAATCCAGTGTGAAATTTTTCTTTTTTTATGATGTTGAAGAACTCCCATCTTTGTTAATGCGTCTGGGAACGTCCTTGTTTCTAGTCTTAACTAGAGTTGTGGACAAAGACGTAAAATTGCATTAACAGCTTGTGGCCGCGAAATTTGCATGTGGCCTTGATTTATACCATTAATGTTAATTTTTTATGGTTAATAGTAAAAATAATTCCAATATTTTTCAAACTTTTTTTGTAAATCCGTTAAAATTTCGTGCGAGCAAAATTATTAAAAATATAATATGGTTTTGGACGTACAAACATTTCTTTTTGTAAGAAAACTTGTAGCTTTGTTAGGTCGGAAACTTGATTTATTTTATTATATTTGTTAACAGTTTTCTTTTTGTTGGTTTTTGTATACCTTGTTTGATGGCTGTTGGTTCATTTTTTTTTATATCGGACGCCCACTTGGTGTATATTTTCAATTTTTTTTGGCGAGTAATGATTTAGAATTCTGTTTCATCCGATTGAAATTTGTGTGGCTTTTATCGACAAACTTTTTTTGCCAATTTTATCTGAATAAACCGATGTCTCATTAAGCGGCCCGCTCATTTTTTTAAATTATGAGGAAGTATTACAGTAATTTAATGGAAGGAAAATTGGCTCCGTAAAAAGTATTACATCAATGAGGTCTTTGATGTACGTACGAGGGATATAAACTTTTTATTTGGATTTTTAAAGTTATGATGTTTAGATGGGAATAAAATGTTATATTTTGCTTAATATACAATTGACTATACTGTCTGGAAGATATAGTAGTTTAGTTAGTATTGAATTTTATTCAATTTATAATCATTCATCAATTTATTCAACCATTTCCAATTATGGTCTAGCCATATATACTTACATATTTAGATATTCTCTTAATAGTTGCGAGACCCATTGTTGTCTATTGTTGGCTATGAGCCCCATTTCAGGTTTGGTCTTCCTCTAGGTCTCTTAATTCCTTGTGGGTAGCTTGCTCTAATTTTTGTGGTCCATCTGTTGTCCGTCCTTCTTGCATGGTGTATTGCCACTTGAGGGATTTGATTCTGTGGATAACATCTATTGGGATTTTTGTCGTATATTCTTTTACGGTGTTTCTCGTTTATTTTCAGCATATTTCTTTCTTCTTCATTGAACGTTGTGCGACCTGCAGTTTCCTTATAATATCCGTCTTAACTGACCAAGTTTCGCATAGATAGGTTATGACTGGTAGTATAAATTGGTCGAATGTTTCTTTAGATAAAGTGGTATTCTAGATTTGAATATGATTGAGTTTATTCCATAAGTACTCCATGTTAACTTAATTATTCGGTTAATTTCTGGTAGAAGAGATTATGTGTATTAGTTGTCCCAAATATCTGTATTCTTCTACTATTTTCAGGTTTGTGTTATTTATTAGAAAACTTTTTCTTATTATTAGAAAACCTTTTCTGTCTACTAGTTCGTTGTAAATTACTTTAGTTTTTGCTAAAATCATTTTGAGACCTACTTTATTGCTGGCTGTATTTAGTTCGTTAATTTGTGTTTGTAGTTATTCATGACTATTGGCTATTAGGACTATGTCATCAGCGAATCTTAGATGGTTCATTAGATTATTCTCAATATTTTAATCCTTTGTTGGTCCAATTTAGTTGACGGAAGATTTCTTCTAGTGTTGCTGTAAACAACTTTGAGGATCTTGCGTCTCCCTGTCGTACACCTTTACCAGTTTTCTAGTTCTTCAGGACTATTGGCTATTAAGAACTATGTCATTGGCGAATCTTAGATGGTTAAAGATATTCTCCATCTGTTTTTAATCCTTTGTTGGTCCAATTCAGTTGACGGAAGATTTCTTCTAGTGTTGCTGTAAGCAGCTTTGGGGATATTGCGTCTCCCTAATCGTACTCCCTTTTGTCCATGTGTGAGTACATCTCTGGGGTTTTTTGTAGGCCTGTCAATACCTTGTTTCGCGTGGGCTTGTATTATCACCTTAGGATATATCGAGTCGAAAGACTTCTCAAAGTCTATAAAGGCTATGGCTAGTAGGAGTTCGTATTATTTTGTTTGGCTGATAGTTTTATTCAATTAAAAATTTAGAAATATTGCTGGAGTAGTGTGATGTAGTACCATACGATTGAAAAAAAAAAAAAGGTTTTAGAGAGAGTCTTAGAAATGAAGATCACAGTTGAGGGTTGGAACCTTTGGTGTTACACAGCAAATAAAAGCCCACTAAATCTTACAATACACCAAAACAAAACACTTTTACTTTTACACTGGACACGTTTCGCGCTAACCATGTTAGCATCATCAGCAGATGATTATAAATTTATAATGAAAGATCGCTCTCTACTATGTCAAGCATCATCATTTCGAAGTCAACTGGACGCGGTTTTTATTTCGATCACGGTATATGTAGTATATGGTCTGTCCAGCGAGAGCTTGATTTTGACGTGATAATTATATTTTAATTTAAAGTAAATGTCTTTTTTATATGTTTTTTTTTTTTTTTTTTTTTTTTTTTTTTATACTTTTTTTAATAAATTAATATCATATCCTTTCATACAATTTAAAAAACTCTTGATGCATTCGTTTAGAAATTTTATTATTTTTTGAAGTGAAACTTTTTTACGCTCGCTGTGATAAAAAATCAAGGCCGTGAAACTCGAATGACGGCCGTGAGACGGCCGTGACGCACTAGCTAGCGAGAGAAAAAGACTGCGGCAGTGTTGCCACAGCTACCCCATCCAGGTAGATGTACTCTTTTGTCAAACAATTTGCTCCGCTATCTCGTGATAATTTACCCCGATGAAAACTAAGCTTGTGGCAACACTGGGTAACGATCTGTTCCATACGCGGCTATGAAAATTACTATAATAAACTTGGTACTGGTATAGTAACCGACCAAATCGCGACCGAAACCCTAGAAGCGCTCCAGCGACTGCTGGAACGAAGTACGTGGCCGCTGAGGTCGAGCGTCGATAATCAGTTACAGCAGTTACTTCTGTTCGCGACGGGGAACTAAAACTCTAGGAGCGCGACGGCTGGAGCGAAGTAGGTCGCCGCCGAGGTCGAGCGTCGATGCTTAGTTATGCACGGTTCTCACGAGGCGATTTTTATCGGCCAACTAAAAATCGCTTCCGAATAGAACAATAATCGCTTTTTTACTGTTTCAATAAAAGTTGATCAAATTTTGTTGACCGATAAAAAGTTGCCCGGCTGTCCTTTTTGCTTTCAAAGTTGGGCATTAATTTTTTTGGGCGAGTTGAATCTTGTTGAACGTGAGAACGAGCCATACCGATTCGAAATCGATTAATTTTTGTTTGTATTTTTTTGTGTGTGATAGGTACCTAGTGCATGAGCAAAATGGCTTCGTCTAAAAAGGGGTTTAAATGGAGTGACGCTTTAACCTTCAAGTTTATGGATCTTTATCAGCAGCACGAATGCCTCTGGAATCAAACCCTTGTTATTTACAAGAACAAAGATGCTCCTATGCGGTCTCTCCTAGATATCAACTCCTCACAACATTTTCTTTTTTCTACATGTCTAAAAACACCTTTGCTCTACTTTATTTGGAGCCATTTTGGAGAAACTACCAGTGTGAACGCAAATCGCTTGCGATTTTTGTCGGTCAACTAAAATCGTTTAATTAAAATCGCCTCGTGAGAACCGTATTTTACAGCAGTTACTTCTGTTCGCGACAGGGAACTACAACTCTAGGAGCGTGACGGCTGGAGCGAACACATCCCGATCGAGATCGCGCGGCGCTAAGGACATACCAGTTTCAGATACTACTGTTGGCGACCGACGAAATCGCGACGGCTGGAGCTAAACACGTCGCTATGCGGTTACTGCAGTTCGAGCTAACTTCAAGAGATTAATGATTATTAATAGTTTATAATTTTGTCGTCGCATTATGATCGTCGTTCTTCAGTAACAGGTTCCTGATTCGTTGTGAAGCGCGACCCGACGTTACAAAAAATACCGCTCCAAAATCGCGTTATTCAAATACCGACACATCACTACTTCAAATCCTTCAATTTAGTAGCTATTAGTAAGTTTCACTTCAAATATGCGCACATAGTGCACACAATTTTTTTTTTTTATTTTTTGTTGGTATTTCATATGTTTTAATTTATTATATTGCCATTTATTTAAAGTATGTGATTAAGACATTCTTTTCTTAATTAAAAAAAAATAGAGGTTTTAGTACATATTTGTTTGTTTGCTGTTACATTAAAGTAACGAAGGTCGCTTCATTGTCTGGGAATTTTATTACTTCAGCCTTCGTTACATTTACTTTATATAGCAAGGGAACTGTTAAATTACGAAAAAATAGGTTAATTGCAAAGTGTATAGCCTGATTATGTGTCAAAATAGGTTTAGCTGGCTAGGTGGTAGAATTAACGAGTTAAGGTTCGTTATTGTTTTTAGAAATGTTATTTTTATAAAATTCCATTCATGAAATGCAGTTAGTATTTAAGTCTAGATTTTTTTTCCAGGTACAAAATACAGAAAATATTTCACGCTCGCACGACAAATGTTGATATAAAGCTATAATATGCATATACGACGTATATCATCGATGGTTAACATTTGGGTATTTTGTCACCGATACTGTGTGAAAATTAAAAATTGGAGATATATACTTTTTTATACAATGCCACTGGGTTTTGACTCCGAAGGAAATCAGATTTCTCTTCTGAAACTCCAGGCTTTTCTTCTTAACAATGCCAAACTCTTTGCTCTATGTTAACGTCTCCCGTCTACTTACGATTTCTGTTGATTTGTTTTTCACAGATCTACGCATCTTATATTTTATCACCGAATTCGAAAAGCACTGTTTGTAGTTTGTATTTGTTTACTTGGATATACCGGTGCGTCTCAAAATTGGATCACCCCTATAACTGTTATTTTTCAGATAAAAAATTTGGTATGTTAGTATATGACATAGATAAGGATTGATTGATGTATTCTTTTGTTTCGGTTACTTTTTGTTTCACCGGAAATAACTACAACTTTACGATTTTTGAATGGCACCGTGGGTATTTTTTACTTTATTCCATAGAAAGTGTGTTTGAATAGAATGACATATCATACGTCAACTTTTGACATTTGCTGAATACATAATCGTGAAATTTCAATCTAGAGTGGCATGGCTATGTTAAAAACGGAGCCTTGGAAAATAGGTTTGATCGTTTAATGTTTTTAGTGTCTTGTCTGACTGGTTAAAAATACCCAAATCATTATGTTTATAATTATGATATCTCAATTCTTTCAAATGGAACGAGGGTCGCTCATTAGCATATTTGGAAAAATCCTTTTTACGAATAATTTGATACCACACTTGGTATTTGAGCCAGAATTTTTCGTTATGAACCGCATGTTATAATTCAAATAAACCTTATGCGAAATGTCAATTTCACCAAGTCAAGGTTGACATGATGTCATTCTATTCAGAGTGTTATGTTCTATCGAAAAACCGGTTTCTTAAAAGTAAAAAATACCGAGGTGCCTTGTAAAAAATACCGAAGGTGAAACACGAAGTGACCGAAAACAGTGAGTACGTCAATCAATCCTAATTTATGTCATATACTAACATATCAATCTCGTTTTTTAACTGAAAAATCAAGGAAGGTATAGGGGTGGGCCGCCCCAGACGCACCATATTTTGTTAAATAAATCACGGTATTGTCCGGAAATGTAACCCGTATTCTGAGTTGAGTGGCAGACACACTGGCCGCGGAGCCACAGCCGGCCAGATAACTATTCACGAGAATATTAAGAAAAATCGGTAAATCATAACCTCTAAAGTTATGAATATTGGGAATTAATTTGTGCATCTTTATCATTAAGATAATTGTTACAAAATTCCGTATGACTAAATATTTTTAATTCTTTTGTTTTTCTAATAATATTTTATATATTAATTGTTCTATATTGACTTGGATAGGAGTGATGAATGAACCTCAAACCGTTATATTAAAATTAAAATACTCCGCGTTTGGCCAAGGAATAAAGAGTATTTTTAATTTGGTCTACGTTTCGAGTAATATATAATCTTCCTCAGGACTATACAATGTTCAGAATATTTTTTGGCCAGTTTAGATATAAAATAACAACACCAGTCCAGACAGATAACATTACACTTGAGTAGGGATAATTTGTAATCATATTCTTCAAGTTATGAATATTTAGAATTAATTTGTGCATTTTTATCATTAGAAACATTATTACAAACAATACCGTGTGACAAAAATACATTTTTTAAAAAAAAAAAATTTTAGTTAAAATTTTATATAATTAATTTTTCTATATTGACTATCATGGTGATTGCTCTCATGAACTCAATCGTTAGTTTATATAATCCGTGAAGGACCAAAGAGATAAGGAAATATTTTAATGTCTTTAGATATTCGAATTTAGGACTACAGAAAATTAAATTATGTTTAATAATACCAGCAAACAGAAGTGTCTATTTTTAACTTTGGTCAAAATGTTTTGTTTTTTTTGAAAATTCTTTTCGAACTGAATTCTAAGCTAACTTTCCATTCTGCACGGGAGTCGAAGAATTCTTGCAACCGACTTTATTTTCAATACAATAAATTTTGTGAAAACAGTAATGGAATTGAATCAATATTTTGATGTTAACACAACAATTTGAACTACGTAATTTAATGTTTATTTTTGTGCGATTTACAACATTATTTTGTTTTTATACAAAAATATTCCTTTTATAGTTTATTATTTGAAAAATGAAGTAAAAAGTAAATAACTAAAGGGGAAAATGAACAATAACATAAAGCATATGACTTGTATGTAATAACAGTTATAGTTTGGACCAAACGGTGATCTAAAGCAACGAGGGAAATTTTAAAGCTGGTTTACAAATGTCGGTAATTGTCATGATAAGTTCCGACTATGATTATAATTGTTTTCACGTGAATTTATGGAACCAGTTTAGGTTTTGTAGGTTAAATAAGTCTGTTTTGGGGTAAATTGACGTTGGCAAGATATGACATAATTTATTATAAGGATTTAAGTCAATTATTTATTTAGTTCCCTAATATTAATATCAAATATTAAGAAGATTTTGTAAATGTTTGTTTTTCGCCTTCAGGTTATATTAAACTTAAGTTGAATCATGCAGGTTTGTCCTAGCCCCCTTGGTTTCTAAAATAGGCAATTTGAAAATGTTCCATTTTCGACCTTTTCGTGTCATGGTTATCTCATTTATGAAAAGGTGAAAGCTTCGATTCGTATATTATTTTACGGAGAAACTAGTTTACTTTTGGAATAATATTTAATATATTGTTCTATATCGACTTTCATACTGATT
>NW_022145617.1:2936858-2952593 GCF_002938485.1 Sitophilus oryzae | reverse complement strand
TATTACTACGTTAGATATTGAAACTTTTTTTTATTTTCAAGATCGGATATTTTAAGCAATATGTTTACATAAGAAAATTCGATAAGGTTTTTTCCATTCAAAAATTGTAAACAATCCATCGATTTACTTTTAGAGCATAGCAATTTTCAGAAAGCAATCGTAATTTTTTATTGATAAAGATTTTCACATACTGTCTACAAAGAAAATACAGAAGAAATATTAACAAAGTTCTTGAAAAACTACAATCTATTATTTCTAATAGATTTGGAGATATCGATTTTTTGAATCGTAGGCCTTAATAGCGACCACTATCGAACACCCACTCAATTCCACTTATTTTTACCAAAAATGCAAGTGTTTCTAGCTTCACTTAAAAAAATGAAGTTATAGGAAAAAATTACAACGACGCGTTAATAAATAAACAAATCAAGTATCACGAGACGTAATTAAATCGTGAAGCTGAACGCATGACGTAGGTACACCTTTCCCTAGAACTTGGCACTGACAGAGGGTAAAAAATTCAAATTGAATTTGAATTTACTGACAGAGGTATTGAGTATTGATTGGGTCGACCAGCGACAAATCTGCTATATCCCCTTCTACGTCTCTTAGCGATGTGCACAGTTTCTCGGTTTATTTCATACGTTTGGCAACGTGTTTACTGTACTCTCTTTGTTCAGTACATTATAAACGCATTGTACTCTTCTTACATACGGAAATGTCGACCCAAGACTAACCTTTGCCAGCCCTTAATATTACTACTAATATTAGGGAAAATCTGTAAATCATATCCTTCAAAGTTATGAATATTTGAAATTAATTTCTGCGCATTTTTAAAATTCAAACAGTACTACAAACAATACCGTGGTACGAATATATGCTTAATTTTTTCTCTTTTGGATTAAGATCTTATATTAATTTTTTTTGACTGTCATTGTGATTGCTCTAACCAACTCAATCCGTTATATTAAAATTAAAATAATCCGTGAATGACCAAGAGATATATTAAGAATATTTTTAATATTATTTTCAGTTATTTGATTTTAGGATTATAGAAAATTGAATTATGATTAATACCAGCAGTGTGTATTTTTAATATTGGCCAAAGTGCTTCTGTTTCTTTTGAAATTTTTGTTCGAACTGAATTCGAAGGTAAACGGTAACTCTACACTGCACGGAAATCGAAGAATTCTTGAAACCGACTTTATTTTTAATACAATAAAATTCTGTGGAAACGGTAATGACATTGGATCCGTATTTGGACATTAACACATAACTTGAACTACGTAAATTAATGTTTATTTTAAAATAAAAAAAATGTGTTATTTTTTTAAAGGTTTTTTTTTTTTGTTACTATGTCGGTAATTGTCATGACGAGTTCGACTATGATTCTACTAATTATTTTCATGTGAATTGACGGAGCCAGTTTAAGGCTAATTGCATTTAATTTATATAGGTAAGATATAAGGTAATTTATTATAAGGATTTAAGTCAATTATTTATTGAGTCCCCTAATTTCAATAGCAAATATTAAGTCGTTTTTATAAATATTTAATTTTTGCCTTTAGGTTATACTATACTAAAGTGCTACACACATATTTGTCTTAGCCTCCTTGGTTTCTGAAATACAGAGCGAATTTGAATATGTGTTCCATTTTTTGACCTCTTTACCCATTTTTTCTCATAAACTTATAGAAAAGGTGAAATCTGAGTCCCGTAGAGTATTTTACGTAGAACCCAATGGCGGAACTAGTTTTTCGCTCGGAGCTGTGATTTTCGAAATGGCAGAAACTTTGTTTTTTTTTTTGAATTTTTTTTTTTTAAATATTTTTTTGTTTTATTTGCCTTGTCATCAGCTTTCTTTAAAAATATAATATATTTTATAGTTATTTAGCATTTTATAACATAAACGTAGTTTAAAAGGTATTGTCATTTTATTTAATTTTATTTAACCTGATAACTTTGCTTTCCATCATGTTATCTTAATAAAACTGGGCATTGAAAATATTTCTTTTACCGCACAGAAATCCAGCGTGGAATAGCTAATAACAAAATTTGACGTCAAATAAAGCCTGATTATTTTGATTATCTATTTTAAACCGGCTGCCTATGTTAAAGGGTTAAATACTGCATTTTTATCTTGTTTATGAAAATAATATAGAGTATATTATATTTTAGAAAGCTCATAACCAGACAAACTAAAAATAAAATAAAAAAAAAAAATATAATATACATGATATTCCGTTTAAAAAACCATTAATTTGGTTCATATTTTAACAAAAATCTAGTTACGCCACTGAATTCTACATGAAAAACTCTATAGAACTCTAAACTCTATTCGATCGATATACTTATTATTTATATATTTTTTATTCAACAATATTGTCGCAAATAGAGCCTTTTCTCTCTAGACTTAGCTATTAAATAAATGAGAGGCTTCGACATATTTCTTGCTTGAAATATGTTCGTTATGGCTCGACGAAACTCCGTAGTCATGCAATGGGGTCGCCTGTAGGATTGAGAATTTTACCCTTCTAATTAGAGGCATTACGCGTATGAGACAATTTCTTCTTCAACATTAATTTGGAGACCAATCTGGTAAATGGATACTAAAGGTGGGTAATGTTCAGCGAAGATGAGGGTCATAGAGACGGATAAATTAGATAATTTCGATAAGCGACGGAAAATTGGAGTATTAATAGGTTGACACTTTATTTATAAAAACTTTTCTAATTATTGTGCGCGTTTACTGTATTTTTTTTTGATTTATTTTAAAGCGTTTTTTTATTGAAATAAGAAAAATCTTACTTCGTCTAAAAAAGTAATTTTGATGTAGGGAAATGTTTCGAATCGTATAATCAGTACAGTTACTTATTTATAGAATGTTTCAAATAAAGTACGGGTGAAACTAATAAATTTTTTGTCGGTTTTTTTGGAAAACTAAAAAACATACTTCACTTTTGTGCAGGGTTGGGTAGGTAGAAAATTTTATAAATTCTACTTATTCTACCGTATTTTCTACACGTAGAAAATTAATTTTCTACAGCAACTAATTTTTTACATGTCCAGAGTTTACGTTTCCCTACGTCCCTCCGTCACTAGAAAATTGCCATGGCGACATCAGCCATCTTGATTGCCATTTTATTGAAAAATCGCTTTTTATTCAAAATCTGAGCTAGATGGGTATAATATAGTTTGATAGAGCATTTGAATCTGCTTTGACTTATTTTAAAAATAGAGGATGTTACATTTGAAATAACGAAGTTTTTATGTAAAATAATTATTTAAAAAAGATCAGCAATCTTTTGGTACCCCTGTATAATCTCTAAGGATGTAATAAAATTATTCAGTAAATTTTATTTCCCTACCTTTAAACTCAACACAAGATTTAATTTCTGAAAAGTAATCTACAGGGTGTTGATAATATATTCTACTGTAGCATGCATAATCTAAATATCTTTAAGTATCTCAAAACCAAAGATGAAACGTATGATAAATGTCTTTTTTAGTGCCAAGAATCCAAAAATCCTCGTATAATCAACCGAGGAAATGAGGTGCGCCACCCCGTATAAGTATATAAAATCGATTGGGTACTTTCAACTCGTTTTAATTAATGCAGAAGTTGATTTTTCTTAAATTTAATTTTTACCTTTGTGCAAATTTAATTTTCGGTGAAGACGTTCGTCCTCCGTCTGGCCGTCTTTCTGCATTTGGCAGATAAAAACCGGGAGACGCGTTTAAAAAAAAAGAAAATGGGTGCGGCAGCAAATATTTGACGAAAAATGCGGGAGAGCTGAAATTTTATTTGTCTAAGAGGTTAATGCTGACGATGTACAGTAGTCAGCCCGCCCAAGGAAGATGATTAAATTTGGTAATTACGAAATACGATACGAGTGTAAAAAGGATGAACCTCTGTTTGCTTTTCTAATAACGCCTGCTTAAGTCTCGGGAATCAGTTTAATTTGGTATAGTGGAACGGATAAGTATAGAATATTTCCATGCCATCTATAAGCAAGTTGACTAAGCGCTTCTTGATTATAAATACAATAAAAAAATAAGATAAATATTAATAGATTATTTATTCAAAAAAAAAAATAGATAAATTGATTATTTTATTTAAAAATTGACAATGTACCAGAATACCATAATACTAGGTGTATTACCTAATATATGTATAATAAGATATCAATGACAGTGAACAGGAAACGACGCCCCAATGCCCCAAATGTTGTTAAAGCACTTAGCAAAACATAGACACCCAAAATATAATTCCAACTTTCAATCTTTATTACTCTTTACTATCAGCTAAATTACATATACTAGCATTTAATTTAAAAAAAAACGCGCAATGTTTGTTAAATTGTAAGACAGCACCCTCTAGCGTATACATTTATATGGTTTAATATTGAGTAAAAAACAGCTCTTTTAAACGAGCCCCCCGTTGGTTGGATTTCGAAGTCCAGTCAATATCAAAAATAAAACTGTGAAGATGTTTGCAATAATGCTTAAAGAGTTTCACCATATATTAGACAAGCTATAGTTAATTATAATAAAATAAAACTTTTTAAGTAATATAACGTTTGATTTTGGCAATAAATTTTAGGGAGGTTTGCAAACCAAAATTTAACGACTTGTGATAAAGGACGCATTCTATATAATAAAAAAGATATGCTTACAGGGATGGGGTTTTTAGATTTATGCATCGTTTTTACCAGAACTGATAAATTTTTAAAGCAAAGTAAGCGCGCTTATGCTGACAAAAAATTTCACTCTAAACGAAGGGAATTTAATTAGTCCCTACGAATTTTTATCGCCAGATCTAAGGGATGGCGGCCTGAGGCAATCTCGGTTTATCTTTGCGGACGTCCTTCTAGCCTCTTGCATGATCCAGAGCGATGAGCAATTAAGATTTTCGAGCCGTGCTTTTTTGTGTATATTAACGTTTTTTCGTTCAAATTTTACCTGCGGGTTTACTTGCATATTATAGGGCATTTTATTAAAATCCCGTATTAGAAACAGAGCGGCAAGCTCACAGAAAACAAGTCTTTTTTTTATTTAAATCATTTTAATGACTTAAGTCATTTTTTGAAAGCTTAAGTCTTTTTCAAAATGACATGTGATTTAATTATTACGAAATAGAAAAATATTTAAGTCTTTTTAGAAAAGACTTAAATCATTCAAAAGATTTAAGTCTTTTTATAAAAGACTTAAGTCAGATTTTTATATATCTTTTTGATAAATGTTTAACAGCAGTAATTCTTTTTAAACTGTTAAGGCGGCTACAGAAGTTCATGCATACTTGACAAGTGTACTTGTGCAAACGTACTTGTACAAGTTTGCATTGACTCCACACCATACAAGCGCACTTGAATAGTTTTAGTCTGGTTTTAGTAGGTAAAAATGGACGAAGAAGATGCGCTAGCTCTTCGTTATTCTGCTTAAACAAAAAGAAAAAAAAAACCGTCGATTTAGATGCAAAAACTGCCTTCTAAAAAGGAATATTTATTCGCATACTAATATTTTAAACGAATTGAAGTTTTACCCTGCTAAATATTTGTTCTTAAACTGTTTATTTTTTTTACAATCAAATCGCGGTTTGCAATTTCATCAATTTCTTGCAATTTTTTAATTAAACTTTTACATGCAGCCTCTCTTTTGTTTTTATTATGATAGTCCTTTGATTTTACTTGCCATAAACAAAGAGATTCTCTATAAATACTAATGAACTCCACCAATACCTCCCGCGTATTTTTTTCATGTTCACTAGCCATTTTTATCTATCTTCTGGTAACAAACAAATAAGAACCAAGCAATAAACCTACTAGAATCAACTTAAGGCTTGCGCAAGTTTGATACACACGTTCATGCATACTTGCGCAAATCACTGAGGCATGAAGAAAATTCGTACAAGTCTATGCCACTTGCACAAGTCGAAATACTTCTACAAGTTTGTTCCTACACACGCTCAAAATTCTTATACAAGTACGCTTGCATAAGTACATTTGTCAAGTATGCATGAACGTCTGTAGCCCCCTTTATACAAGTACGCTTGCACAAGTACACTTGTCAAGTATGCATGAACGTTTGTAGCCCCCTTTAGGTGGCAGCCAAGCAGCAGAAAAAAAAACAATGCTCAATACGACTAGCAAGTAAAACGTTAGTTTTTCGGAACCGGTTTTGACTACATATTTGTCATATTGCGCGTGCGTAGTGCGTTTGTTGTCTTTCAAGTGAAACCCGGATTCCGTTATGTAGCCCGAAAAATGAACGCGAAAGAAATTTATCTCTCCCTTTTTAATAGACATGTATTCGATGACATCTGAACTATAATAGATACATATAAAGTACTACAAAATTGGTTGAATTTTATAAAAAAAACATATTTTTGTGTTTGTAGTTGTTCTGAAAATTAACCGTTTTATTTTATGTGGTTTCAGTCTCATCTGTACCTACAATAAATTAATATTATGATAGTCTTCTTCTTCTTCATGTACCGTCTCCATATCGGAGGTTGGCTATAATCATTGCTATTTTGACCTTGGAAGCTGCGGCCCTAAATATGTCAGATAACCTGACATTTAACCATTTTCGCAGATTTCTGAGCCAGGATATTCTTCTCCTTCCAACAGATCTTTTTTTAACAATTTTTCCCTGGATTATGAGTTGCAAAATCTCATACCTTGGACCTCTCATGATATGGCCGAGATATTGTAATTTTCTTATTTTCACTTCCTTGAGGATCCCTACGCCCTTCCTCATTCTTCTCAGAACCTCCACGTTGGTTACATGTTCTGTCCATGGTATTCTCAACATCCTACGGTATGCCTACATCTCGAAGGCCTCCAGTTTTTGCTCGCAAAGCTCGTTGAGGGCCAAGCTTCCATACCATACATAGTTAATGTCGACATTACCCGGTTAATCTCGAGAATAACACACAACAAAACAACCAAAAACATAACCTAACCCAAACATTAACATGTTAATGTCGACATTAACCGGACATCGGGCTTTAACCGCAACATATACATACATTTTCTTATGAATATTTGAAAAATTTATGGAAATATGCACGATAATCGTTACATAGAAGAGCAATCATTCTACGGTCTAATACTAAAAATTGCAACCTATAAATCTATCTAGAAACGGTAGCCTGATAAATTATGAAACGTTTCTGTCTGTTTCGCGACGTATTCAACAATGGCAACTTTACTGCGTGGAAGCAATAAATGCTTAGAACAAAAAAAGAAAACGTCAAATATCCGAGACCGTACAAATGAAACAGCAAATAAATTTAAGTGCATCTCTCTGACGGCAGATTTACCATTACAGCAGAATTCTCTATATTTGGATACGTATTGCCTTTTTTTTCAGCGTTGTTTTTTAATAATCCATAACTTTTTCAAGATAGGGCTTACAGTAGGGATCCTTTATATAAAATTTGTAGTATACATCAATGTTACATTTTAATATCGTTTGAGTAAAAATTTGTTCTTATTGATTTAATTATAACTAATAACGGTTTTGCGGGCTGTTAGGCCGTGGTCAAGAGTGGTTGGCTCCATAGCTAGTACAAATAGCATAGTACACGCTGCTCGATAATACAGAAATAAAACCTTCCTTCACCAGCGATCACAAGCAAACCACGCCCCCTGCACCCCGCCTGGGCCAAGATGCTATAAAAGGCGCGCAACCCCTCCCCTCCGTCTCCGTCAGTACCAGTCCAGTCGTCGAGTCGTTCACTTCTCCCTCGCCCTCTACGCCACTGATGAAGACTGCCGCAGATGCAGTCGAAAGCTATGGAGCCAACCACGGCCTAAAAGCCCGCAAAACCGTTATTAGTTATAATACCGGCCGTGAAAGTACGGAGAATGGAGTTGCTTACGAAGAAGAAAGCCAGATTACTTTGTACTCTCACATTCTTACTTCGATGCCGTGACACAGAAACTATCCCTAAGTTTCTGCAATCAAAAAGGAACATAAGAACAGCGCAAACGCACCGGATTTACGATCGCATGGAACAAGCCCTACTACGAGAGCGCATACATCGTACACGACGAGACTTGGCTAACAAGAATAAAGAACTTCTAGCCTATATATATAGGATTCTAACTAGAGATCCAACTGCCAAGATACTACGACAAACCACGCAGTTAATAAAACAGTCTTCTTTAACACCTGATGTGCAGAAGAGGCTATGCAAAACAGAAGCTTTACCACCAAGGCTATATGGGTTGCCAAAAATCCACAAAACCGAAGTTTAGCCCATAGTCAGTGCCATCGGATCACCCACATATGAACTGGCTCGTCACTTATCGGACATTATGCAGTCGCATATAGGACAAACCGATTCTTTTGTGAGAGATTCGGGACATTTTGTGGATAAAATCAAAAACATCCTACTGACACCAGATGATATGTTAGTTTTGATGTCGTATCACTATTCACCAACGTACCACTAGACCAAGCTCTGGAGCAAATAAGTCGAGGTTCCCGGATGACATCACCAAGCTATTCCATCATTGCCTAACTACAACATATTTCCAGCAAAATAATATATTTTATGAGCAAAAAGATGGTGTGGCGATGGGCAGCCCATTGAGCCCTGTAATAGCTAATTTTTATATGGAGGCATTTGAGGGAACAGCACTTAGAACTGCAACAAAAAGACCCAGTTGCTGGCTGCGCTATGTGGACGGTACCTTCGTAATTTGGAAACACGGAATAGACGAACTTAATATTTTCCTCCAACATCTAAATAACATACACCCCAAGATCCAATTTACAATGGAAGTAGAGAAGGACACACAGCTAGCCTTCTTGGATGTACTAGTCAGCAGACGACAAGACCTAAGCTTGGGACACAAGGTGTATCGGAAAAACACCCATACCGATCGCTACCTGCACAATAATTCAAATCTCCATCCCGGTCAAAAAAGAGGGGTCATAAAAACACTTGTTGACAGAGCCCGCCGAATCTGTGAACCTCTACACATCACTGAGGAATTACAATACCTAGACAGAGCCTTACAAGTCAATGGATACCGAGAGCAGACGATCAGACGAGCCATAAGACCTAGGAGACCTGTTGAAAGGCAAGAGTGAGAAAATACACCTCCCAGTGGGGTAGCATTTCTTCCATACATCAGAGGGGTCTCTCACCGCATTTGAAAATTATTAAGAAACATAAAACCGATCCTCAAACCCACTCGAAAGATACAGGAACATCTCCGCTCGGCTAAAGACCCACGAGATCCACTCTCCTCCGCTGGGGTCTATAGAATTCCGTGTTCTTGTGGCTCAGTATATGTTGGTACTACGAAACGTAGTATTAATACACGTTTGACTGAGCACAAAAGATCTTGGACGTCTCGGACAAACAGAGAAATCAGCCCTGGCCGAACACACAATAACACAGGAAGATCATCAAATTCTGTTCAATAATACGGAAGTCCTTTCAACAGGGAATCACTACTTTGCAAGACTACATCGTGAAGCGATTGGATCTGTTGTCCGTCCTTCTTGCCAGGTGTCCTTCCCATTGCCATTTGAGGGATTTGATTCTGTGGATGACATCTTTGACTTGGGTTTTTTGTCGTATCCACTCTATTCTTTTACGGTCTCTCCTGGTTATTTCCAGCATATTTCGTACCACTGAGCGTCGTACGACCTGCAGTTTCCTTAGAATGTCCGTTCTAAGTGTCTAGGTTTCGCATGCATAGGTTATGACTAGTAGTACACATGGGTCGAATGTTTTCTTTAGATAAAGTGGAAAGAGCTTCTTTAGATAGATGTTATAATAATTAAATATTTGTAATGATAAAATAAGATGATTTAAAAAAGTACTAAGCATGTTTAGTATTTTGTTCTATACCTTAATTAGTTCTATACTTTTAAAAACATGAGAAACTAATTATAGAACTTACATTAGTACCAAAAAGTTTATCATAATATCTCTGGCTGAGGTTTCTAAACAAATTACTCGTAATGTAATCGTGCTATTGGGCACGTCGTGTGAGCGCCAAGTTTGTCATGGCTATTTAGAAAGTTCTTATACTTGCCAAGTACGTCAATATTGGTGTAGTTACCAAGTACACGAGTCCTCTAAGCCCGACTTTAGACTAAAATAATAAAAAAGTTTCAACAAAAACTGTTTTTTCATAATTTTGTTTAGAAAAAATTATGATTAACTAAAGAAAAGTTTCCAATTTAGAATTTTAGTCAAATAACTATTTAGACAGCATGTTATTTTTTTGTCACAAGACACGTATTTATAATTTTCAATCCAAATATCTTGAGAACAGTTGTTACTGGTAGCGATTTTTACCAAGAAATTTTACAGCAGACTAGTTTTATACAGGTACGGGCGAAAAGTTATTACTCTTTAAAACAGTTAAAAAACATGTAGGTAGTGCCTTTTATAAGTAGGAGTCCTATTGACATCTAAATCTAATTTCTCATGTCAAAAACTAAATAGAAACTAGTTTTCATCCAAATATCTACGAATCCAGAAATTATTTGGAAAAAATTGAAATAAAAAATAAAGAAACTTCTACACCCTGTATCTTAGAATCGAAGCATTTCAGGACATAAATTTATACGAACTTATTTACTTATTTTTTTTTCTGCAGAATATGTTTGCCGAAGTTTCTAGAATACAATTGGGACCACACTGTATTATAAATACTGTATAAAACACATTTTCTAATTTTTCTAATGAACTAATAATATACAGGACCAGTCTTAAATAAGAACAAATATATTCAGGGCTGGTAGATCTCGATAAAAGAAACATATTTTTTCTTTACCGTTTTTCAAATAAGTCCAAAATAACCGAGTTATTTTACTTTCAAAATTTTAAAAAATATATTTTTTAAAATTATATATTATCTAGATATGTTTTTTTAACTAAAAATTTAAAAAAATCCAAAAAATTATTAAACAAATTCCAATTTTTAAAAAATCATTTTTCGCGAACATAACCTCATAGATATTTTTCTGCCATCGAAATATACTACCCCTAAAAATATTTGCACTTATTTAAGACTCACCCTCTAGATAGAGGTACATTTTTTTTCATGCTAACGTAGTATTTTCTCTATAAGCAATCTCATTAGAATAAATATTAAGTTTTTAATGGCATTCTCCACATCTCGATGTAAAATGCCTCTAATGCTATAAATGTTCCGTTCTGCGACAAATTTAGCAGTCCATTAGCATTCTCGGCACAGCAACCTCTTCGCTAAGTGTTTTTATGAAACAAAAGGGTTCGCAATATATAGTAAAGGAAATGGACTAAAATTAAATTTAAAGTTCAATTTTTATAATTGCATTATAAAATGAAATGCATACTTTTTAGTTTTAGATGATATGAAGCTACTGATTTGATTATTGTTTGGGAAAGTTATCGACTACGAAATTGAAATTATTTTAGTATTCAAATGCTTACGTCGACATCTAAGTTTAACCAGCAACAATAAGTAGAGAATGCAATTTTGTAGTTATGGCGCCATAAGCGAAATCACAAATTGTTCGACACATTTGTTATGACAATTAGATTAGTAACAGATTAATGTAATTTTCAGTTTTGGTTTCTGAAAGTTTATCCAGCTCCAACTATTTTAAATAGATTTAAATAAAATTTGTATATTTATTTATTCATAATTGTTTATTATAATTTGGCCCGCTTTATTATAACTATTAATTGGCTCAAAGAAGACTGTGTTTGTTGACTATTTTGTTGCCAACCTGTTTAAATAGATCAATAATTACTTGATGTTGTTCAATCCGTTCTTTTGTAAAATGATATTGTAGAATATAGAATGCTTGGAGGGGAGTTAATCACCGCGACCTTACAGATCTATTGTGTCTTCCCCTTTCTTGAGTTATAACGAGTTATAACTCATTATACAGTCTCAGGGCTTTAACAAAATCCAGTATCTGAGACGGCTCCACATAGGCCATCCTCGACATCAGCCGTACGAAAGTTCATGGCACGAATGGTCGTCGTCTCGGCGCACTCAGTGATAGGATGTTCTGATGTTTCCCCATTTTCCCCACAGAATCTGCATTCGCCGTTGTTTCTCAGCTTCAGCCTACCGGGGTGTTCGTTGAGGAGGCAGTGTCCTGTTAGAAACCCTGTGACAATCCGAAGATTGTTTTGGTTTGGAAATCAAGGAAAACTTTTGATTTTTCTCGGTCGTAAGTTCTGAGGAACTTTTTCGAGTGTCTTCCAGATTCTTCAGTTCCGCTTTCAGTTGGTTCCCGTTTGGAAAACAGAACGGTTCTGGTCCAGTTAGTGGGGTGTTCGCTCCTTTTCTAGCTGGATCATTTGCTTTTTCATTGCCTTCTATCCCTTGGTGAGCAATCCACCTTGAGCTTCTCTAGGCTATCCCTTGAGCTTCTCTATGCATTCTTTGACCAACTTCGAATTGATGGTTACTGTGGTTGATGGATCGTGTTTGATGGTTGATGGATCGTGTTTACTGCTGCTTGACTATTGGATAGGATGGCAATTTCCTGTTTGCGATAATTCCTATCTTAAGATAAATTGTACGCATCTTTCGATTTTTCGTAAAAATTATATTTAATATAATTTTGTTTGAAACATTTACGCCATATTGGGTTATTGGCTGTTATTGCAATATACTCATCGTTGTCATAATAATATTATGTATTCTGACAGGATAATATTTCTTTTTATTTACCTATACAGAGAAGACCAGACTACTAGTAACATAGCAAGTTCCCGGACGAATTTACGTTTACCCAATTTGCGTTCGTACTCGAGATTCACTGCCGGCTAGTCAGGCAGTACGCAGTTGCAGTTGTGCTTGGACGGGTCGGTCGTGACAGACTAGGAATACGACGCGAGGAGTGCCCAGTATTTATTATTTCCATTTTAAGTGTTTACCTTCACTTAAGGTTAGTGATGTTAATATTTCAGAAATTTTTTTTTTTTTTTTTTTTTTTTTTTTTTTTTAAAAATTTATGAAATATTAGGAAATTTTATATTTTTGTCGATTCAATAAAGATAAATTAGATAGACATTTGATACCAACATGTAAGTGAAAATAAAATAAACTTATAATATTAGTTGTTATATTTTAATAAACAATACACAACCCATAAAGTCATAAACACTTAACCCATAACAAAAATCATTTGGTAACATTTGTATTTTGTGCATAAGCCACGAACAGACTGAATTAAAAAAAAAGTTTTTTTTAAGTATAAATTTAAAAAACGTAAAACACAAATAACTTAATTATTCTATTCCGGAATACTTTCAGGCGCAGAGCTGGTCCCATCTTCATGGGGTATTATAGTAGTAGTAGTACTGCATTCGTCAGTTTCTATTTCCAAATCAGATATATTTGATGTATCATCTGGTTCTGTTTCTGAAGGATGGACCTCTATCTCCACGAGTTCTAGTGGTTCTGGAGGAATTTCCTCTTGTTGAATATCATGCTCTATATCCACTTTTGTTTTGTAATAATAATTTATTGTTATGAGCTACGAACATTATCTTACCGGCTCTTTGTGCAGTTAAGCGATTCCTTTTTTGAAGTAGGGATAAAACTGTAAGTACTGATACTTCTCTCTGTGGCTGCAGATGACGTTGGTAAAGACAGCAGAGCAACAACTAAATATTTCAACTGAGTATTTTTGCACATTGCTTGCCACCAACTTAGACAGTCTACATTTTTAACTGACATCTAAACGTAGTCGAGAGCCCATAAACCCGATTTGGCGCAATACTTTTTTACATCTGTAAAAATGGCTCCTTTTGTTATTGACAAACTGAGGATGATTGTTGATGATATTGTGATAAACTCCATAACGGCTATGTGTTCTTCATTGTTAAGGTGCTCTCCCAGGAAACAGGGGGGTCCAAGAGATTCGCGGCAAAATGCATTGGTTCAAGAGCCATAGGTTTTTCATTTTGTAAGGCGGAGAAGCATTCTTTTTCTTCTGACTTAAGAATCGACATACTTGATACACTTTCGTTAATTTTTGCTCAATGTCTTGAATTTTGAAAAAGAAATTTTTTTTAAAATATTTTTTTGCGAATTTATGTAATATTCGCGATTTTGGGACCGAATATTACGGAAATTTCCTGCAAAATTCGAATGGAAATATTCGCTACCAACATCACTACTTAAGGTAACATTTAAAATAAAAATACTTAAATCTTTATTATTTGAGGTGTGTTTACAAGCCAAAACTAAAAATCAATAAATTCTCCTAAACCCCCAAAAAACTAAAATATTATAAATAAAAAAAAGTTGTAACAAAATGTTGAAAAAAGACCACCTTCTTGTGCTAGACAGAAGCCAAGGCGGTCGTAAAATCCCCATCTGACATTGGCTAACATAGTAGGGCTAATAGTTTGAAGCTCTCGTCTTTTTACTTGAAGCTCATCAGATTATTAGCCTATTATGTTTCCTTACTGGGTTTTATAACCCCACAAGAAAATCATTGAATTGAAAGATCTGGCCGGTGACCTAGCGGGCCACAAAATAGTTCCATATCCACCAATTAAACGGTTAAGCACGCTTTAACTCCTGTTCTTCATTAATCAACATCCAGGAGCTTCTTGTGTTTTATTGGGGACACAATTCCATTCAAAAATTATTAATAACTCTTGATATAGTAGGTAATGATAGAATTGCCCTGTTTAGAAAAGTTTGTGGAAAAATTGTTTGTATATCCCGATAAGACTTATTTTGGAAATACCATTTTACAATTTGAATTTTCTCACGAACTTCGTAAGCATCCATTATTTTACTTAAAAAACAAATTTTGAGAACTGTCATGAGAATCTATGTATTCGTTTTGGCTATTAAAACAGGAATAAATACAAATTATGAAACATTTCTTATCACATATCTACTTATTTTTATTTTTATCGCATTTTTTCGCCTGCTTTTTATCCGGCGGAGGGGTATACGCTAATTCGTCCGGTTCTGCCTATGTTACTACTACGGTGGTCCGGTCTGTATATTAATGATCTGACAAAGCAATAATAATCTTTCATTTTAATAACTATCCTTTAATAGATATTTTAATTACATGGCTTTACAAATATATGTATTTTTAAATGTGTCATATTTAACTTTGGGAAGTAGAAACTGCAACATAATTTTGTTCATTTATAGGCCAGCATATTCTGCTGTTTTCGAACAAATAAAAATATATCCTGTGATGCTTCTAGGGTGTGTTATATTATTACTGCAGTCAGTGCTCCACATATTTTTATTAAAATGTTATAATTATTTTTTTTTTGCTTATATTAATTGAAATGTAATGACAGCTTTGATGTCCCTTAGAACATGTTTTATGAATTGGCGTACTATATTATGTTCATTTAATAATTAATCAGGAAACTTATAGATGCACATAAATTTGGATATACCGGGTGCGTCTCAAAAGTGGCTCACCCCTATACTTTTTTATTTTTGCAGTTAAAAAAACGATATTTGGTATGTTGGTATATGACATAAATTAGGATTGATTGACGTATTCAATTGTTTCGGTCATTTCTGTTTCACCGGAAATGACAACAACTGATTTTTAATGGCACCCTCGGTACTTTTTATGTTATTCGATAGAAAATGACACTCATCTGAATAGAATGACATATCATATGTCAACTTTTTGACATTTTCGCATATGGTTTATTTGAAATTATAACTTGTGGTTCGTAACGAAAATTTGACTCGAAGTACCAAA